>NC_046662.1:53390303-53404644 GCF_010883055.1 Belonocnema kinseyi | reverse complement strand
TATCTAAAAACGTTAAAAATGTTTTTAGAAATGTTTAAAATTATTAAATAAAATATTTAAGATTATAATAGAACAAATAAAATAATAAAAGAAAATTAGGACAAAGCGTTGCATCTTTAATTGAACAAAATTCTGAATCTTTAACGAAAAGACAACGGATTTTCAACAATCGTCTTTATATTTTAGCCACAAATCGTCAGTCCCATCCCCCCTTCTCCAACGCACACAATGTGACGTATTTCCTAAACAATAATGCAAAGATTTTGAATTTAATTGAATTTTAGAATATATTATCTGATTTCAAGGGATTTAAAAAGATTTCTGACGCCAAACATAATAGAAGAATCATTTACTCTTGCGTCATAAAATTATTATAGGAGTTACTTCAGGAAAAATCAGATTAGGATTATACGGCTCTAAAGAAAAAAGTTGAACTTTTTTCTTTCAAGTTATATTTTTTATAAAAGGAATCTTCCGATATATATTTTCCATAAAAACCGATAAAACCTTGTCATATCCATTAAATTCCTTAAAATATTTTATAGTTTAATTCAATAATTCGAAAGTTTTCATATGTATGGTTTATTTAATATTTTTAAACATTTGAAAATGTGACTAGGCCTGTTAAAACTACTTTGAAATCGCGGAAAATCATCCGAAATCTTTTACAATCACCTAAAATCGATTAAAATATGAAATTTGTTGAAATCTTTTGGGAGCCGCTTAGGAACTGCCTTTAGTTGAAGATATATAATTTTCACAATTCAAAATTCATCATTTTGCTTAAAAATGTAACAGTTTTATTATAATTGAACGTTTTCATCAAAAATTTACATTTTTGAGTTTGAAATTCAATTGTTTTGTAAAATCTTTCTTTTGGCTTAAAATTCAACATCTGGGTTGAGTTTCTTCAAGTTTCGTTCAAAATTTGTATCTTTTGGTTAAAAGTTCAAATATTTTGTAGAAAAGTCTAGTTTTTAGCATGAACATTGCATTATTTTGTTGAAAATTTCTTTTTTTTAGTTGAGCGCAGCTATTTCTAATATACTATTAAATTATTTTTTTGTAAAATAGAAACTATTGCATTTCCCGACGAGAATTCATCTTTATTGTTTCGAAATAAAACTACTTGACAAATATTTGCTTTTGAATCAAAGGATTTGGTTGGGAATTTAATTTTTCAAAGAATTTATCTTTAGTAAAAGTATTATCTTTTACCGTTAACAATACAACTAAATCGTCGATAATGACTAACCTGCATTATTTAAGGATTCAACTATTCTTACATTCTCATTCACGAGAGTGTAATGTATTCGTCCAAATTTTCGATCTCTGATTTTTAAGGAATTGTTACATTTCGGCACTCTCAGAATCCGAAAATCATACAATTTTATAGGTGTCTGTCTATATGTCTGTATGTATGGCTGTATGCATGTATGTCACTATGTCTGTATGTCTGTATGTCTGTATGTCTGTGTGTCAATATGTTGATCTGTATGTATGTATGCATGGTCACTTAAATGTCGTAGCCACTCTAAATTTTAAAGGATACACTTCTTAAGGCACCCAAATGAATGTTGAGTTCGTTAGTGAGATATTTTCAAGCAAAATTAAAAAATTAAGAGCATTTTCAAGATTTGAAGAAAAAAACTTTATCAAATTAAAAATTGTTGTCAAAGTTCCTTATAGATGAGTAGAAGGTTAGCAAATTATCCAAACAAAATTTTTAATTTCAACGAAAATTAAAAAAGTTATATACTTTAGAAAATTTTGAAAATGTCGAGAAAAATAGAAAACAATATTTTTTGAAAAGATTAGGAAATTTAAATCACATTTATCACTAGATATTAAATATATTTAGAAACTATGTCAGTTAAATTTTTCGATTAGAGAAAAATTCAAAAAGTTTGAGCTCATTCAAAATTGTAATAATAATGTTTTGTAAGTTTTAGAAATTTAGTCGCATTTTCTGCTACGTGTCAAAAAGACTTGAAAATTATCCTTAAGACATTTTTAAATTTGATAAAACTTCAAGAAATTATATGCTTTTCAACATTTTGAAGATTTTCAAAAAAAGCAAAAAATGTTTTAATAGGTTAAGAAATACCAATTCATAAGTTTGAAGCGTTGTTTTTAGTAGATTTTAACAAAATTTACAAATTATCTTGATGAGGTTTTTCAGTGGACACAAGTTATCAAGCGCGAGTTTCGTGATGAAAATGTAATCATCAAAGCTGTGGGTGCCTTGGGAACTTTCTTTAAAAACTAATCGAAAAAAGTTTAAAGTTTACATCACAGTTTTCGATTTAATTTATTGTATTTACGATATTTGAAAAACTTTCGTTAAAGTTTACGCATGAAACGCACGTAAACGAGCGCGAAGTACGAGAGCGTACCTGCCCGACATAGGCGCGCTCATACTTAGCGCGCAGTGTGAATATGCCCGCACAATGGGCATATATTTTTTGAATAGCTTTCAAAATTTAATTATTCCATTTCATGATAAGAATTATCCTTTTAATTCTATATGAAACTTGCACTTATAAAACTCGTCGCGTGGATACCAAAGTATAAGCGATCTTCATTGTGTCCAATCAGAGAAACAACTAACTACTACATCAGTAAATAATTTGCTGGACAATGTGACTAAACAATATTTTGGGGCTTTATTGGACTATATACAAAAACGATCTAAAAACTCAAGGTGAGATAATATTAATTAATGACCCACGTATCTCACAGACCTTCAAAGATAAAAGTGAAGTTTGGTGATCAAAGTAAACTAATAAGAAAACGTGGTACGTTATGTTCGTCATTTAAATAAAAATGATTGAAATTATATGCTTGATTTACCATTTGCTTTAACAATAATGATTTTGAGTTTCATGTTGTTAAATAAATAAATGGTATACCATTTTCTCATCTTTTCCTTTAAACACAATAATTGTTATTTTATTGACGTTAATTTGAAGGCCGACGTCTTGAATGCAAGTTCTTAGATTTCTCAACATTTTCTGCAGGTTCTCGACTGACTCTGCTGTAACAACTATAAAATCTGCAAACGCTAACCAACGCACGTTTACTGTCTTGACTTCTACAACTTTTCCGTCAAAGAGGGCCATTCTTAGACACTTCTCCATGAATCTCTCCTCTAATGACACGACGGTTATGCTGACGGTAACGTAGCTACTGGTAGGACTTTCCCAGCCAGATAGGCATAGAACGAAGAGAAGAGGGACTCGAGGAACCCCGAATTCAAACCGAACATAAGGGGTGTGGTCGACGCCTGCCAGCAATTTATAAAGAGAGTTGCCAGCGAAGTAATCAAGATAAAACACCTTTAAGGGTGGCCTACATGACAAAAAGGGCATCAGCGTGATCAGCTGCCTGCTGCCATTGAAAGAGACGTTCATAGAGGAGGTAGTGGAAGAAAACGCGCGACTGCATCTTTAGGTTCGCAACCTGAGGGTGAAATCTCGCAGTCTCTTGGCGAATCAGCGTCTGATGGATGCAGTAAGGGAGCCAGCACTAGGCTGATCTGGGATCTGGGAATAATACGGTCCCCAAGAAGTCCAAAACCCAGGTTAGGAGTGAGTAAACCGATGCCTCAAGTAGGCTACAAAAGCAGTAAAAAAAGCCATCTTAAACTATCTAGGAGAAAACGGACGAAGGGAAGTGAAAGGATCCAAAACGGGAGAAGCCACATTGTCGTCCAAAGAGGCCAAGGAAGAGGAGAAACTTCAGAGAGGCTATTGCCGCCAATCCTGCTGCTGGGTGGAAATATGCGGATATCGTCAAGGAAGTCTAGGCGAGCCTCAAGCAGGATGATCATGGTGTGTCGGTCAAGACCATTAGGCATACAAAATCTGATGATGTGTTGATAGAGCTCAAAGCCACAAAGGATAAAAAAGAGCGCTTTGGAACCGCTTTTTTAGGGGCTTTTGCAGACAACGGTGCTGTTAGCTTCTCGTACGGGTCACAGTTCCCGAGTAATCCACCCTCTTCATAGGTGGTGAGTTTCAGCTTCATGTCCGCACGCTCTTTTTCTTGCACATATCTCGAAATCGGGTGGGTTTTCGGTGAAACTATACATGACTTAAATCGTAGAGCAGACAGTTATCTATTAATATTTCGAATTAATTTTTTTTATTTAAACCATTATTGATTATATCATCTTTTTCACACCACCTATGATGTAGAGTTTGTCGTGCGATTTTTAAATGTGGTTTCACGAGGAGGCCTACTCCACTGCATGCTTTCAAATATTTGTTGAAATGTAGTTGAAAACTATTACTCGTCATAATCATCAACTGTGTCTGGGAGTATATCTATGGTTTCTTCATTAAGACAACCTGTACCTTGACAATTTAGACGCATTACGGAACATTTAAGTCAAGCTTTTATGCATCCACAACGTTTACCGCATCCCATTTCACGTGAACAAACAATCAACTTCATTATGTGAGATGGAGCTGGTGCCTCAGTAGTATAAGCTTTAAATAAACTTTTTTTCCTGCTCTCCACCCCCACAGTTCTAGTTCTAAAAATTTTCCTTGCTATTTTCGAATCTGATGATAGACTCGGTAAGAGTGTTGCCGAGCAGCTTCGGAAGTTGAAGGAAGCCCAGATAGAGATACAGCCTAAATGGAAGAAGTCACAGATTTGGTCAAGAATACAGAACTGTACTTATTTAAGCCGCAAGGCTAACATGAAACTTAACACCCACTATTCATGCACTGCACCATGCTTGTGAGACGCCCAGCAGAAGTGGTAATATCGTATAATTTAAATTTAAGTGGTTTTTTCTTTGAACGCTTTCATCATAAATTATTTACGAAAGAGACAAGAGGAAAAGGAGGAAATAGTAAATAGAAAAAAGGGAAAAGAGAAAAGAAAAAAGGAAACGGGGAAATGGGAAAAGTGAAAAAGGGTCAAAGGAACGGGAAACGGTTGAAAAAGGAACGGTTAAAAGGGAAAGGGGAAAGGGAACGAAAAAAGGGAATAGGCAAAAGGAAAAGCGAAGGAGAAATTGAGACAACGGAAAGGTTGAAAATGAAAAGGACAAGGGGGAAATGGGAAAAGGGGAAAAGACAAAAATAAAAGGTAAAGGGTAAACGCATATGGGTAAACGCATATGGGTGAAAAATGAAAAGTGAAGGGGCGATAAGGGGAAAGATGAAAATGTACAGGTGAAGGTGGGAAATAGGGAAAAGATAAAAAGGGTGAAGGGAATGGTGGAAGGATCAAAAGAAAAAGGATAAAAGGGTAAGGGAGAAGAAGAAAGTGGAAAGGTAAAAGGGAATGGGGAAACGGGCAAAGAAAATAAGAAACCGTAAAGGATAAACAGAGAAAGGGGAAAGGAGAAAGAAGGGCGGAAATGAAAAAATAAAGAGAGAAAGAGGTGAATACGTACAAGAAAAAAGGTAAATTAAACGGGGAAATGAAGAAGGGGTAAATCGCAAGGGGTGAAAAAAGGGGAAATAGTAACAGGGAATGGGGAAATTAAAGGCAGAATAAGAAAAAGGAAAGCGGAAAGGAAGAAGGAAACCGAATAAGGGGATTGTGAAAGAGGGAAGTGAAAAAATGAACGGCTACAAAGGGGAAAGAAAAAGGTAATCGGTAATGGGAATGAGAAATGGTAAAGAGGAATGAGAAAGGGGAAAGGAAAAGGGAAATGGTAA
This sequence comes from Belonocnema kinseyi, assembly GCF_010883055.1. Taxonomy (NCBI): domain Eukaryota; kingdom Metazoa; phylum Arthropoda; class Insecta; order Hymenoptera; family Cynipidae; genus Belonocnema; species Belonocnema kinseyi. The sequence continues at coordinate 53,398,963 of NC_046662.1, read as the reverse complement.
AGGGTTATGATTAATGGGAAAATGAAATGGAAGGGGAAAATGGTAAAAGAGAGTAGTAAGAGAGATATAAAGAGATTTCTCAAACCAGACCCTGTCTGGTCGTGAACGCCGAACTTCGTTTAGCTGCTTCACTTGCTTGTTGCTTATTGTTATTTGTTGTTTACAATTATATTTGGGAACAGAATCTATGATAATTGTTATCTTGAAGCTAGGTCCTTTTGTTTAAAAAACAAATTGATAAAAATCGGTCAAATTGTTGTATTTTAATTTATTAATTAATTAAGGCATCACTTTTATAATTCAATTTTCGAAAAGTCTGTAGCTAATAAACTGCGGATCCTACATTGATCAAACCGCATCGATGGAAATCTATAGATTTTAGCTTTTACATTAAGTTATATCAAATGCATTTTTTCATTTTTATAAACAATTATATCGGTTTAAAAAAAATCGAATTTCTATACTTATAAACAATGAGGTCAACTCGATTGTTCTTAACGTTTACGCAATGAAAATAACAGGAATGGGAAGTAGATGCAACGACCTTAATTTAAAATAAATAAATCTTGTCATATGACTAATAAGTACCGAAATATAGCCACCTTAACAAGTCTGCTAAATACAGGTGCGCAAATACAGGTGTAGCGAGCAACAAAAATTTCGATTACTTTTTGGGATGCTATTTGTTATCTTTTCAAAAGACAATACGATTGAATAAGAAAATAATTTCAAATTATAATACAGTACCTTAAAAATCGTGACTGCAAATTCTCTCCTACAGGTGAAAATGTCGTTAAACGTCGTAAAAAAAGTTGATTTAAACTTGAGCGCGCTAAACTCAAATTGATTTAAAAAAATCAGTATTTTCCTTGTTTATCAACATAAAAAGCTCCTTCAATTACTTTTTCTTACTACTTTTATCATTCTAAAGCTAATTCCTATATCAAATTAGAAAAATTATAATGAATTATAAAGTTATAAACAATTAAATAAACATGTTTCTTGTTGCGCAAAATTGAACAACTTAAGTAAATTAATTTTTAAAAAAAGAATTTATCTCAATATCTCATCAACTTTTCAGTCAAAATTAAATGACTAAATTTTTAGTGAAGATCACTTGTTGGTCAAATATAAAACAGTGAAATTATGAGTTAAGTAAATTCATTTTAAAAAACGAATTTTTTTTAAAGTATAATAGTTAACCGGCAATCTCAAGGACCTGGGCTCATGTCCCAACAGAGCTAATGAACATTTTTTCACAATATTAAGATTAATTATTATTTAAATAATATTGATTTAGTCCAAGTAGACAAACAAAATTTACATCTAAAACTATTAATTAATTTCCCTGTTCAATGAACCTACATCAATATTATAATAGTTGAAGTTTTATAAGTAGTTGAATTTTCGACAAAAAAAATATATTTGATCACAATAGTTGCATTTATATCAAAAAAAGTAATCGTTTACAAAAAAGTAGAATTTTTAAACAAAATAGATCAATGCTAAACACAGAATATAAAATTACACTATTTTTAACAAAATAGTTACATTTTTTACGAAAAAAGATTTTCTATAATTAATTAATTTTTTAACTAAAAACTGTTAATTTTAAATAAATTAATGTTGATATGATTAGAAAAATTTATCTTTAAACAAACAAAATATTTTGAACTAAACAGTTCACTTTCTTCAATATCTATTTAAACATATCAGTACTATGTAAAAATATAGGTACTGTTAGAACAATTTGAATAAAATTATTTACATTTATTATAACACTCATAACATCCATAACATATTTCTATTTTATGACTTCCATTAGAATACAATTGTTTAAAACATTAAAATGTTGTAGGCAATTCGAAATAAGTTGAAAAATGAATAGAAATTAAAAACAGATCTAAAGATTATTTTTGAAAAAATTGCTTTAACCATATTTACTCACTTAAATCAAGCATTCAGAAGTTGTGTTTTTCCTATTTAAAATTAATGGGAAAACTTTTGGTCATTGGAGCAAGATTTAATATTAACGGCGTAAGCTCAAATTTTAAAGGCATTATTTTTCTGCAATTAGACAAAACTAAAAGTTTAAAGCAATAAAAAATTATTTTTAAATAAAGACCACCCTAAGATTATGTGGAATATTATCGTTCTGCCAAATCTCTATTCTCTTTATTGAGATAAAGCTATTTTTATTTCAAGAATTAATTTTCTATTGATAGTATTGTAAATATTTTTTAAAATATTTAAATCAATAGCAAAATTAATTTTAAATTAGGTGAAAACTATTAGATACTTTAAATTTTGATATGAATTAGCTTTCAAAATTATTCAGGTTTAATATTGAAAATATATCAAATATTTTGGGTACAAACGGCAATTGTTGAGAACTTTCTAATTAGTAGAAACATCCCCTCAAGAAATTCATACTCAAGATAAAAATTGAAATATAAGCATATTGAAATATTATTTTCGATTAAAATTGTTGAAATTGTGTTATACTCACGAATAAAATTAGGAAAAATGACGACGAGTGCACCAAAAACGAACTTCATTTTTCTAGCGACAGAAAACTTATGTTAGTGTCGTGAAATTGCTTGTTTGATTAAACTGTTCAACAATTTTTATGCAGACTCATGATTATAGGGTGTTTTATTTATTTCGAGACATCGAAATATACCAAGACAAACGGTATAACAGTATTCTAACCGCTGTATTATTCTTAATCAGTTAATATTCAAAAACAAGAGACGAATGATTTTGTTTTTAAATATTTTAATTTATTTTCTATGCATTTATAAAGTCCAGTGCAACTCTACCCGGGAAACACATCTACCCAGGAAACAAAACGCGATTGATCCCGTTTAATTTCATGTCACAATTACACTTGTCCGATTCCTAAATTGACGACAGTTTATGTGGTACATAAAAACTTCACACGGGATAAGATATAAAACTGGGAGTTTCGAAAAATGAAGAAAAGTAACTGAAAAACGTTTATGTTATAATAATTTTTTACAATTACTTAAAGACTGGACTTAAATTTTCTTTGTTAAAATTGCCTGATTTTGCCATAAGCAATTCTTTAATTTTCCTCACCAATATTATTTGAAGACCGAAATTTTAAATCTTACATGAATCTGTTAAATCATTATAGATGGTACCTTCCGACAGTGGACCACCCTCCTAACCATGAATGCATAAAATCTACACAACATCGATTAAGTTAAAAATCTTTAATAGCAGAAAATGCTAAACGTCTTAAACAGACTAAATGGTAAATAATATTTTCAAATAAAAATTATTTCTTGAAAAAAATATGCTACTGCTTCTTCACTTCATTAGGATTCGAACAACAAAACTTTTGACTTCCGTAAATTAGAAGTTTTGTGGTTCGATTCCCAATGGAGTGAAGAAAGAGTGGGGTCTTTTTATCAAGAAATGATTTTAATTTCAATTTCTCATTTAAATCTTTTAACAAATTAAAATAAGATCTTAGGGGAAGGTTGTGGGAGCAATGGAAGAGAGAAGAGTAGAGAGAGGGCTTATCAAGAGGGTAAAAGAGGTATATGAGGAGATGAAGGATAGGGTGAGAGGAACAAAGGGAATCTTCAAGGGTTTATGGATCGATAGTGGCTTGAGGCAAGGATACCTGCTTAGGCAAACGCTTTCTGTAATTTTAATCGCGGATATCTAAAGTAAGCTAGCGGCCGGAGTGATAGGAGGAGTTAGGGTTAGGTTAGACAGGATATGGTCACTAGCGTATGCAGATGCCATAGTGCTGCTAGCAAAAAGCGAAGAGGCGTTAAAGGAGATGACAAAAAGGTTAAGAAGATATTTGGACCAAAATAGGTTAGAGATAAATGCGGACAAGTCAAAGGTTTTGGTGTTTAGGAAAGGAGGTAAAAGAGAGAGAGAGATAAGGGAGAGAAGTGGAAGGTAAAAGCGGTACAGGAGGTGAAAGAGTTTGTTTACCTGGGCTTCCTGTTTTGGAGTAATGGGGAAGTAGATGATCATACAAAAGAGAAGGTGAGAAGGATAAATGTGGCTATGAGGCAGGTGTGGGGTCTGGGGAAGAGATTGTTTGCAGAAAATTCTATAAGAAGAATGAAATTGTTTGATTTGCTAGTAATAAGTGTCTTATTTTAAAGAATAGTGTGTGGATGTAGTAGGTAAGTGAAAAGGTAAAGTGGAGACAAGAGAGGTATGTAAAGTGGACACTTGGGTGGACAAGGAATACGCTGAACTATATTGTCAGATGGAAGACAGAAGGAACGAGTCTAGGGGTTATAACGGGGAGTCGAACGTGTAAATATGAAGAGAAATTTTAGGAAAAGGGGGGAAGTAAGATGGTCAGGGAGTGTTGGTGGGAGAAAAAGAACAGACGTAGGGGTTCGAAAATGGAGCTGGAAAGGGAAAGATATTTTGGAACGAATTGATTGCAGATGGATGAAGTGCGAATGATGCACGAGAAAGAAAGCAAGGTTTATGAGTTGGTTAAAAAGAATGGCATGAAAGAAGAGAAGGCAGAAGGGGAGGAGAGCATAAGAGAGTCAAGGTTTAACGGGAACTATGTGTGGATTATGCCAAGGGAGAGATCGCATTATTTGTGTGAGAAAGGAAAGCAAGGTAGTCCAGCACTTATAGCGAGAATGAGATGCGGTTGCATGGAGGATTTCAATAGGTTCTGGCATTCTTAAGAGAAGAGAATGTGAATTGTGTGGGAAGGGGGAGAAAAAAGTTAAGCACTGGTTGAAGGAGTGGGAAGAGGTGAAAAGGAGAGGAATAAGCATTGAGGTATTGTTGCATGAAAGGGGGGGCATAAGGACAGTAGCATGGGTGAAGGGGGTGTTGAGTAAGACGGTGAAGAAGAGAAAGAAGGAAGGAGAGAAAGATTGGAAAGATTGAGATGGGTAAGGTACAATCTCTGATGATACGGCAGATAAATTAATTTTTTTTTTAATTTCGAAACAATTACGTGTACCATTAACATCTAGCTAAAAATTTGCGTTATGTTCTTGAATTAAGAGTTATTATTCTGATTCTTCTAATAGCTTAATTAAAAAAGCACCTGAACGGAAATCAGAAGTTTTGTGGTTTGTTTCCCAGTGGAGTGAAGATGGAGTAGGATCATTTTTTCAACAAATAATTTTAATTTTAAATTGAAAATATTTTCCATCTAGTCTTATTAAGACGTTAAGCATTTTATGTTATTGAAGATTCTTAACTTGATCGATATTGTGTAGATTTTCTGCCTGCATTTCTGAATGTCAGCGTGGCTACAACATTCAGGTAACCATACATACAGAGATACAGACAGAAATACAGAAAAAAATATAGACAGACACCGATAAAATGTTATCAGTTTTGGATTCTGTGCGTGCCAAAACGTAAAGATCCATTTAAAACCAGAGACCGAAAATTTGGACGATAACATTACACTTTCATGAATGAGATTGTAAAAATAATATGGATCGTAAAAGTTGTCTGAGGGGGAATCAAAGAGGATTTTGGATGGCGACGTGAGCCTGAGGGCATATGAAAGGAAATTTAAGAATGTAAACTGAGTTCGAGAATAAAAAATTTTTAATCATAAAAGAATTCTGAGGTAAGAAAAAAGATTTTGGTTTGTACAGGAATACTGAGGGGTATCAAAGGGGCTTTTTGATTGTGAAATGAGTCTGAGGAGATATAAAAGGAAATTGGATAATTTAAAATTATTTTTAGAGGATAACATACAAACTTTTGAATCATAAAATAAGTCTTAGGAAATAGAAAAAAAATATTTTGGATTGTAGAAAAAGAATCAAGGGTGTGAAAGAGGATTTTGAATTGCAAAATTGGTCTATAAAAATAGAAGAGTAAATTTTTGGTTGTAAAATGAGTCTGAGAGGATAAGAAATAAGATTTCGCATCCTAAAATAGTGTTTGGGAGTTGCAGAATAACGTGGCATAGATATAAGATTAAATTTTCCGTAATACTATAAGCGAAGAAAATTTGTTATGGGAATTATGGAGTTTATATGGGACATTATTGAGAACAAAATTTGTCGAGAATGGATAAACCGTTTTTGATGGAGAGAAAATATATTACGGGACTCATTGGGTCAACGTTAGAAAAAAATATAAATTTATTGTATTGACCGTAAGTTCTGCAAAAAATCTTGATTCTTCGCTCTATAAGTTTCATAACAATGGGGTGGTAGCACGTACTTTAAAAAATTGAAAATTTCAAAAATATAGTTTTTAGTATAGCGAGCGTAACATAGGCTACACGTACATGATAACAACCCTTGCAGAACATATGAGTATTCATTTTTTTGTCAATACGAGTGTTTTGGTGACGACCTTTTCGATTTTTCCATTTTTTTTTCATAATATTAATCAAGAATTTGATATATTATTGCGAACATTTACCAAGCTTCTCGATTACTTTATGTTTCACTTCAACTGTTTTGGCGATGTTAGGAGGATTTTTCAATGATCAAATTGCCGAATACTAATAATTAAAAATGGTTCAATTAAAAAGTAGTTAATAGTAAATAAAATGAAATAATCTTATTGATGAAATATATATTTGATTTATTTGTTATTTATTCAATTAACAAAAATATTCAATGTGGAGTACGCCTGTTCCCTATTATCAGCTCCAGGTATTGTTTTTGTTTAAATCTCAGAAACTCTTCCTTTGACATCAAATTTTATATTCAAATTAAGAAGAAAATTTAATTCCATAATCTAGAAATGATTATCGAGCTTACTGGGATTCTAATAGGTATACTTGATGTTTTTGGGGTCACGGAACACGAATCCATTCGTAGAATTTAACCAGCACGTTAGGATTTGCAGTAAAATTTAAGAAATAGTTAAAAACCTGGAATTTCTTCATAAATTTTATCCCCAAACCTACAAACCTCAAAATAACAATCCTAGGACCCACAAACTAATAAGCCCCAAATTCATAAAATCCAAAGCCCAAACGAAAAAGCCACAAGCTCCTTATCCACAAACCCACAAACCCCAAACCAACAAGCTCCAAACTCACCAACTCTGAATACACAAGCTCCATATCCGCAAACCTACAAACCGTAAATTCATAAACACCAAACATACCAACCTCAATTCCACAAACCCAATACCTTACATCTTATAATACCAATTAAGAAATTGGTCTAATTTGGGGTTGGTTAGTTTGGGGTCTGTACGTGTGTGGATATGGAGCTTGTGGGGTTGGGGTTTGCGGGTGTGTGAGTTTGGCATTTGTGGGTTTATTATTTGTGCCTTTCTGGTTCGTTAGTTTGGGGTTTGTAACCTCTTATTTTTAGGGTTTGTAGGTTTAGGGTTTGTTTGCTTAGGATTTGTATGCGTCGATATGTAGCTTGTGGGTTTGGGGTTTATGGGTTTGGGGTTGTGCGTTTGATCTTTGTACGTTATTAGATATGAAGCTTGCGCATTTGGAGCTTGTGGATTTGGGGTTTGTGGGTTTGGAGCTTTTGGTTTGGGGTTTTTGGGGTTGTTGATATGAAGCTTGTGGGTTTGGAGCTTCTTGGTTTAGGGTTTGGGGTTTGTAGGCTTGGCACTTGTTATTTTGTAGGTTTGTGGGTTCTTAATTTGGGAATTGTAGGCTTGGGGACGAAATGCAAATTCAAATTTCGTGGTGAAAAATTAAATTAATTAATTAATTGAATAAGTTAATTAGTTAACTAATTAATTAAATGTCATTAAAAATTGTACTAATATTTTAAAATTTCAACCTTTTTGCAGAAGATATGAAATTTGTATTTGAAAAGCAACATTTTCGAAGAAATGTTTTCTTCTCGGCAGAAAAACCTTTCTTGGTCAAAAATTCAATTCCCTTGTACTATTTTGTAAACAAAATTTTTTCAGTTAAGATTAAGGTTTGTTGACTTTATTTTTCTAACTATTCTTATGGGTGACAATAACATATATTTCGATCTTCACAATCGGTTTAGTAGTTTTCAAAAAAATTTCTTTTTTAATTTTACTTTCCCCCTGCATAACTCCACTGAAAATAAAATTTTCAGGTTATTCTTTAAACGAATGTTATATGACACGTATTTCCATTTATTCTTTTTGACTTTAAAATTCAAGCATTTGGTTAAATTCCGTTATTTGTTGAAAAATCGAAGGTGTTTAAAAAAAAAAATTTGTTTGGAAAATTGATTGATTTCATTAAAGATTGTAATAGTTTAGTTTTAATTGCAGAGTAATGTTCTTGGTTTAACACTCAATTTCTGAATTGAAAATTCATTCATTTGGCAGAAAATTAAACTATTTTTTTGAAAATTTCTCTTTTCTTTAGTTTGCAATACATTTTTCAAACTGAAAATATAAAATTTTGGGTAAAATTGTATTTTTTTGGTGGGAAATTTAATTATTTGGTTGAAAATTTACGTATTTGGTAGGAAATTGATCTCACTGATATAGAAATTTAACTCTTTGGTTACAAATTTTTATATTATGGTAAAAATATGTTTTTTGGTCAAAAATTAATTTTTTACCTAAAAATTTCATAATTCTATTTTTTGATTAATCATCGTGCTGAAACATCAGTTTTTATTCAAAAATATTGTCTACGTCTTCTATTTCTTATCCATCAGCTTACAATACAAATTTTCTTACAAGTATGAAAATCT
>NC_046662.1:53385796-53390203 GCF_010883055.1 Belonocnema kinseyi | reverse complement strand
ATCGTGCTGAAACATCAGTTTTTATTCAAAAATATTGTCTACGTCTTCTATTTCTTATCCATCAGCTTACAATACAAATTTTCTTACAAGTATGAAAATCTAAAATTTAGAAAAAAAGCAATCCTAATTGCTTATATATTTTTGGGGACGCCTGAAAAACGTCAAATAAAATATCCTAAAATTGTTTAATTGACGAAAAATACAATAATCGAAATAAAAAATTCTTGAAATTATAAAATTGCCTCAGATAACAAATTTTTTAATAACAAAACTCTCGAGTACTTAGAATACAAACGAATATTCATATTTTCCCAAAAATATTCTTTAAGAACAATTCGATGAACTTTTTTTTTCATTGTTCCAAAATTTAAAGTTTCGAGAATTTGAGATTTTAGGAATTAAGTTTTTTGACTTGAGGAATAAATATTCTCGGTAGAATTATTTTCTTTTGGGAATTCTTATTTTTCAGGAAATTTTTCTTTCGGAGAATGCATTATATAACTCAGACTATAAAGTTCACGATAGTTTCAATTTTTCAAATTTAAATAATAAAAAATTATTTCAATAATAAATTAATAAGAAAAAAAAGAATTAAGTTCAGGTAAACGGCAGGTTGAGCTATTTGCTCATAGAAATGATTAGCTACAATTACGAAAATTGATATGTAAAGTCGTATGCAGGTTTAAAATCATTATTAACTCAATTTCTGATAATTTCAGTAGAAACATAACACTTTTGCATTTAAAAATGATAAATTTTTGTTTACCAAATATTTGTTTAAAGAGTTAGCTAACAAAATATATTCTCAAACAAAATAAAAACAATGATTAATTTTTAAAGATTTTAAAGAAAACATTTGCAAGATTTAAAATTTTTGTTAAAGATTTCAAGTAAATGTATTTTTTTATATTCTTCGTAAAATTTAAAGGATTCTGATTTAAAAATTGCTTTTAAGAGAATATTTAAAAAGATTTTGAACATGTAAAAAACAATATTTTAGTCTTAGATGGTTCTGAAAAGCTATTAAATGAATTAAAAAATGATATAAATATCAACAAGATTTCAAAAAATTGAAAACAATGTAGATTTTTGAATATTTCAAACAAGGAATGCAGAAACTTTTAGAAATTTTTTAATGTTTTAAAAGTAATTTTTTTAACATTCCTAAGAAAATTTAAAACAACTTTATTTTAAAAACTTTAATTTGACCGAATTTTCAAAAAGATCTCAAAACGTTTCAAGATTTCTTTTAATTTAAAAAAAAATGTCTGGAAGATTTTAAGGCAATTTTTTCAGTTTTAAAAGGTTTTTTGTTCGAAGATTCAACATTTCAGTTCGAAATTCAACTTTTAGTAAAAAATGTTACTATTTTGTGGAAATTGCATTTTTTGAATGAATAATGAACTATTTTGTTAAAAATAAACATGATGCTATAAATATATATTTTGGGTTACAAACTTCGATTGTATGTTTAGATTTGGAACTTTTTTTTAGTTTTAAAATATTTTAAAAAGGCTTTTCGAATAATCCGTATATTAAAAATTTGTACAGAAGTTTTGAAATGCAAGACAAAATATAGATTTTTAAAGATTTCGACCAAAAATTAAGAAGAATTTAAAGGATTAGAGAGTTATTCAAGACTTTTTTCAAAATTAATTTTATGACAATGTTCAAAAATATTTCAGAACATTTAGAAATATTAATTGATCTTAAAAAAAGGCTAAAGCTTTTAAAGCCATTTTTTGCTCGTTAGTAGATTTCTCAAGAATTTTAGGAAAAATTATAATTATTATGTAAGATATTTAGAGGTTTTAAGAATATTTTAACAATGTTTAAAAATTTAAAAAGATTAAAAAAATTTTTAAGGAAGACTCCAGAAGATTTTGAAGCAATTGTCGATTTTTAATTGGAGTGCGGTAGCAATTAAATTTAGTGAAAAAAAATAATGGTTTAAATAATTTAGTTTTGTTTTTGAAAACATTGTCTCTTAATAATGCAAGAATGTATTGGTTTCTATTAAATTTTTAACTTTTTCTCCACTTTCTTCTTAAAGTAAGTTATTAATTAATGCAACCTAACAAATATAATTAAATAAACAATTGTATTTGGCCGTCCCCAAATTCGAAAATATTTTTTAGTCACTTAGCTAATAGTCACGAATTTTCGGGGCAACTATTCCATCACCTTTTACAAACTTCTTTAATTTTTTGAGAGGACTGGACGCAGTATTTTTTAAAAAATATTATTGAATTTTGTTTGAAGTGAATTATTTTTATTCTATTTCAAATATTTTTAAAATATAAATTTCAACAAAAAGGGTACCTCACGTTAGAGATAAATATAAAAAATGAAATAATTATAAACAAATGGAAGGATTAGGTATGTAAATAACTTTAAAATTTGGTTTTCAATTGTAACAAAAAAAAAGGTTATAAAATTTGAATGTGTGTAAAATAAAAATGTTTAATAAAACGACGCGACATTATTTCATTGTTGTCTCTTCAAAACAATAAAAATGGGTCATTTTGTGAAATTCTACACCTCATGTAGTCAGTCTTTAATTTTATAAAAATCCATTTTTATAGTTTAAATTAAACTAGAAAAATGAGATTTTTTACAATCATGAAATTACAATGGATCAATATGGGTTATATATTAGTAAGGCGTATTTAGGGTTCTCATGCTGTATTTTTCAAGCGAGTTTTTTTTTTGTTTAAAATTTTTTTCAGTTGTATAGTCTCCCTATTTTCCATAGAAGTTTGTAATTTTTAACAAACTTTGTAGATATTATTTTCCCAGAACACGGATCAACTTCAATTTTGAAGATTTGATTTGGAAAAATTTGAACAATAAAGATCAGTGAAAATTATTAATTAGATCAGTCAAGCTATTTCCTAGTTTAATAGTTATCTTTGAAAAAAGTTATAGAAATTTAATAAGGGAGTTCATGAAAAGTAAACAATGCTATTAATGGTAAAAATAGTTTTGCGAACAGTTAACAAAAAATTATGACACTGGTTGGTCTAGATGATTTTTTAATAACAAAATTAAAAAACAAAAAGATTTTCTCTTTATAATATAAATGTTCTAACAAAAGTCTTTGGAGAGAGGTTTTAATTTAATGGGAATATTTGTTCCTGCTTTAAAGAGATCTAACCTAAACATGTAGAATATAGGAGTTTTACATTTTCCTAATTAACAGATTCTAAGCTAAATCTGTGCAAATCTATTAATTTTGTTTAAAAAAAATTTGTTTATATGCTATACATGGTCAGAGAGGCTAAGAATGATTTTATAATTTATTTTTTAGATAAATAATAAAAATTTCACAAACAGTTTTTGTTAAATCTCGGTAAGTGAATAAACTTTATCAGGCATTTTCCAAATATGTTTCCGGTATTTTTTTAAGCCAATCACATTATTGTACTTGTAGTAAAAATGTGTGTTATAAAGATGAAACATTTTAAACTAAATGAATTTTTAATCATGCATATTCTACTTTTGACTGTTAATAAATCACTCCTACTATATTTAATAATAGCATTGGAAAACTATAAAGTTCCTTCATGTGATTTGATAAGTTTTTACCTGAGAGTTTATTTTTAACAGAAATATACACATAATATTATTTATTATCATTTTTTAAATATTTTTTATACCTTTAATGTGAAAACAAAGAATAATTTCAGGGCTGGTTTCAGTTATCACAATGGGACTAAAAAACTATTTTGAGAGGGTCTAAAATCAGACCACTGTTGTCATCTCAGAATTGCTAGTTTCTCTGGTTTTCGCAACATTCTTTATTTTAAGTGTCAGTTTCACAGGATCATAGCCAGCACCACCAGGAGGCTGCACGTACGAAAAGTAAAATATCCATCTTATGAGACTGAGGAAAAATTGGTGTAGAATCTACTCTAGGTTTTCAGCCAGTATCATTTTTTGAGACAGGGGAAAGACGTATTGTGCAATAAGCTATAAAATTACGAAATCGCATAAAGAAATTTTTGTTTTCCTATCAGTGATTCTAACAATAAAATCAATGGATTCAACCGAGACTTATTCAGAAGGTGAATATGATTTTAAAAAATTCTCATCTATTGTTCTCATCCAGGGATTGTTGTGTGAGTAGTCCATAACTTCAAGACGTCCCAGGACATTATTCTCATATCTTGCAACCGGAACTCCCATGCGTAGCACCAAATCACCATTTATAGGTTCGATTACTGGATCTTGTTCTCCTGCTTATGGAAGCATAATACAGACATTTTTTAATTATGAAATTGCAAAAAATCATTAACTTAGATGGACTAACTTGTTCTAAATTTTGATTCTATTAATAAGCACAGTCAATATTAATATGAACCTATAGTATAGTAAACATGATGGCTTTATGAATAAATAATCATT
>NC_046662.1:53384342-53385696 GCF_010883055.1 Belonocnema kinseyi | reverse complement strand
ACTAACTTGTTCTAAATTTTGATTCTATTAATAAGCACAGTCAATATTAATATGAACCTATAGTATAGTAAACATGATGGCTTTATGAATAAATAATCATTTTAAAGGTCAAAGTGTTATATCTTAGAGAGGCTAAAAACAATATGTCAAATTATTTTCTAACAGCCTGAGTAAAAGTTCTTCGACTTGAGTTCGACTTGGTCATCTCTTGAGTTCGTCTCCAAGACATCGATGTCTGGCTGTGTCTCAAAACTAAGTCGAATCATAGGCCTTTGTCTTATTTTTATGGTTACGACAGGTAAAACAACGTTTACTTGTCTCAAGTCAAATGTTGTTTTGGCCGAGACGACGTTTACTTGTCTCAAGACAAAGATTTTGTAAATTTACAAGAAAAACGTAAGAAGAGTTTGAAGCGTTTTTAGATTTTCAATTAGAGTGCGGTAGCAATTATTTAAGTTAAAAAAAGGATAATAATTTAACACATTTAGTTTTTTTTTTCAAATACCATATTGTCTCTTAAGGATACTAGAAAGTTCTGGTTTATCTGAAATTTTAAACTTTTTCTCCACTTTTTGCTTAGAGTAAGGTAATAATTAGCGCAAGCTAAGAAATATATTTTATTAATAAATTGATTATGATTTATAAATATCTTCTCTTAGAGTGAGGATTTGCAATTATTTATAAAATCTTCAGTTTTGCTTAAAATTTTAAGTTATGGAAAAATGATAAATGAGCATCAACAAGAGTTTTTTTTCAAATAAAGTATTTGGCCGTCCCGAAATTTGAGATGAAAAGTCAAAGATTTTATGTTCACTTGGCTAATCGTCCCGAATTTTCTGGGCAACTAATCTATTACCTTTTACAAACTTCGTTAACTTTTGGAGGGGACTGGACGCAGTATTTTTTGCAAATATTATTGTATTTTTTTAAAGTAAATTATTATCCCTCTTTTTCAATGATTTCAAAATATTAATTTAAACAAAAAGGGTATCTTATAGCAGAGATAAATACAAAGAATGGAATAATTGTGAATAGATGGTAGGAGCAGGTATGTGAATTACTTTAAACATTTGTTTCTCTTAATCACAACACGAAGCTTATGGCAGAGCCAGATGTGAAAAAAATTAAAGAAAATCTGTTTTCCTAATCAGGCACAAGAAAAATAAGTATCAACTTGAGTGCTTCAAGAAGTATATTTGAGTTTTTAAAATTGTATTCTCTCTGAATCATAATTGGTAAAATTTGTATAGTCACTAGTTATAATTACAATAGTTACAGACTTAATGAGCAAGTAGTGAGTCGCTATGCTAAGATCGAATAGAAAACTATTGACTCGCGTAGTCTGGATGTTCCC
>NC_046662.1:53382968-53384242 GCF_010883055.1 Belonocnema kinseyi | reverse complement strand
ACTAACTTGTTCTAAATTTTGATTCTATTAATAAGCACAGTCAATATTAATATGAACCTATAGTATAGTAAACATGATGGCTTTATGAATAAATAATCATTTGAAAGGTCAAAGTGTTATATCTTAGAGAGGCTAAAAACAATATGTCAAATTATTTTTTAACAGCCTGAGTAAAAGTTCTTCGACTTGAGTTCGACTTGGTCATCTCTTGAGTTCGTCTCCAAGACATCGATGTCTGGCTGTGTCTCAAAACTAAGTCAAACCATAGGCCTTTGTCTTATTTTTATGGTTACGACAGGTAAAACAACGTTTACTTGTCTCAAGTCAAATGTTGTTTTGGCCAAGACGACGTTTACTTGTCTCAAGACAAAGATTTTGTAAATTTACAAGAAAAACTTAAGAAGAGTTTGAAGCGTTTTTAGATTTTCAATTAGAGTGCGGTAGAAATTATTTAAGTTAAATAAAGGATAATAATTTAACAAATTTAGTTTTTTTGCAAATACCATATTGTCTCTTAAGGATACTAGAAAGTTCTGGTTTATCTGAAATTTTAAACTTTTTCTCCACTTTTTGCTTAGAGTTAGGTAATAATTAGCGCAAGCTAAGAAATATATTTTATTAATAAATTGATTATGATTTATAAATATCTTCTCTTAGAGTGAGGATTTGCAATTATTCATAAAATCTTCAGTTCTGCTTAAAATTGTAAGTTATGGAAAAATGATAAATAAGCATCAACAAGATTTTTTTTCAAATAAAGTATCTGGCCGTCCCGAAATTTGAGCTGAAAAGTCAAAGATTTTATGTTCACTTGGCTAATCGTCCCGAATTTCCTGGGCGACTAATCTATTACCTTTTACAAACTTCCTTAACTTTTGGGGGGGGGGACTGGACGCAGTATTTTTTGCAAATATTATTGTATTTTTTTAAAGTAAATTATTATCACTCTTTTTCAATGGTTTCAAAATATTAATTTAAAAAAAGGGTATCTTATAGCAGAGATAAATACAAAGAATGGAATAATTGTGAATAGATGGTAGGAGCAGGTATGTGAATTACTTTAAACATTTGATTCTCTTAATCACAACACGAAGCTTATGGCAGAGCCAGATGTGAAAAAAATTAAATAAGATCTGTTTTCCTAATCAGGCACAAGAAAAATAAGTATAGTTACTAGTTATAATTACAATAGTTACAGACTTAATGAGCAAGTAGTGAGTCGCTATGCTAAGATCGAATAGAAAACTATTGACTCGCGTAGTCTGGATGTTCCC
>NC_046662.1:53381714-53382868 GCF_010883055.1 Belonocnema kinseyi | reverse complement strand
CTAGTTATAATTACAATAGTTACAGACTTAATGAGCAAGTAGTGAGTCGCTATGCTAAGATCGAATAGAAAACTATTGACTCGCGTAGTCTGGATGTTCCCCAGTTCCATGGTGGATAACTAATTTCTGAGCAAAAACAATTATTGAGGTGTGTATATGATATTTAAAAAATATCATCAGAATATCTAGAAAGGGGCGCGAGTTTGCACGCTCCATTGACACCTCTTCTTTCTTTTACAAGGCACTTCATAATTAGGAAAAACACTATACACGTTTTGAGCATATTTCTCCAAAAATAATTTTCAAATTTAATTTTTAATTATGTTTTAGTTTTTTAAATTACCTGCTTGTTCTGAACCAATTCCAATAAAAGAAGGCGCTACGAATTTTGCTATAGGTTTTTGCTGACGGAAAAATAAATCAACATCCTCAAGCTGTCTTTTTCCTGTAAGAAAAATATTGTTACTAGTTAATAATACAAAATTAAGGTTCATTAAAGATTATGAAATATTTACTCAGAATACCTAAAACCACTTAATTATAAGAAATTGTGAAACTATTACTAACTGTCAATGAAATAAAATTCTGATTCATTTATGAATAGGGGGTAATAATATTAATAAGGGGGTAATAATATGAGGGTAATCTGCCAGTGTTCCCAGATATTACGGGCTTGATGATAATCTAACGGCTGTTTCCTTCCACGTCGGTCCAGCTCAAAAATACTCAAAAATACTCGACTCAAGGACGACCGCCTTCTGCATCTTTCCTGCGAGTGTTTTAGCATATTGTTGACACGCAGGGATGCTTTTCAGGCTATTAGCCAATACAAGTTTGGCACCTCCAAGAGCGCTGATGATAAGGACAATTAGTTTAACAGAATATTCCGGGTACAATCACTGCATTTCTTTTATGAGGTCTCTATACCTTTCGTTCTTTTCATTCTCCGGGGCTATGATGTCCTTGTCAGCTGCTGCCAAAAATTCGATAACGAACATGGTTTGCTTCTTTAGGTCAAGGAGAGCTATTTCAGGCTTCTAGTGTGCAATAGAAACAATTTTCGAGAATACAAAGTTCCATCATGTGCGGCACTTCTTATTCTCGACAATTGATTCTATTTCCCTAGGAACATTTAGAGGAGCAATATTAAGGTT
>NC_046662.1:53379140-53381614 GCF_010883055.1 Belonocnema kinseyi | reverse complement strand
ACAATTTTCGAGAATACAAAGTTCCATCATGTGCGGCACTTCTTATTCTCGACAATTGATTCTATTTCCCTAGGAACATTTAGAGGAGCAATATTAAGGTTACTACCGTAAGAGTGGCGGAGGTGGTAAAGAAGTACTCTTAATGCCGGATTGTGCCTTTGGATGTAGGTCATTCCCGCATGAGTAGGACAACTAGATAGCATATTTGACAGATGCTGTGGGCGTGCACGACATACCCTGCAACTATCATCGGTAATAGCTTGGATCAAAATGTGGCGACGGTATGTTAAGTTAGAAACGTCACCGTCTTGAAATTCAAAAATGAAACCCTTCGTGCCAGACTTCAATCTGGGCCAATTAAGGAAAGCAAAAGTTAGCTCACACGACATTGACTGATCTTCCACATTTTCGTGGAAGATGTATCGAGGAGCTGTTCCCGGAAGTTTTTCTCTAGCACTTTCTTGATCCGGGCTTTAAGAAGTGCTCGTGATAGAGAAGATTTGATGCATTCTGCTCACCAGTAACACTGAAGTTAATTCAGAATGTTTCAGCAGCCTCCTCTGCTGCTTTGTACAAAAACGCTCCTTTGCCCACTTCTTCATGCTTCCTGACCATTTTCAGATGAGGCTCTCTTTCATTTGCGACTCTATGTGCTGTACCCGCAATAATCCTGTTGTAAAGAAATTCAAGATTCAATATTCCGTCATCACCTTAACAGCGTGAGATGCAGAGACGCGGAACAGAAGACCAAAGATGCATGATTCAATATTCCGTCATCACCTTAACAGCGTGAGATGCAGAGACGCGGAACAGAAGACCAAAGATACATAGTTTTGTTCAAGTGCTTCACATTTCATGTCCCGATATCAAGGGATCTGAGCTCGTTCTTCGTTCACGGAACCACTCTAAATGAATAGAGTACTACCGGGGCGGCAAGTATGTTCGTTGCAGGTACTTTGATCCTCACCGACAGTTCAGAAGATCAAATCTGCCCGATAAGAAGTTTGTATCTGCCTCGGAGAGTATCCTTTATTGATGTCACATCCTGAATGCGGCTTTGTGGCATGGCCGTTCGACAATGCCTCAAGCTAGATGTAGTCGCTCTTTGATTTTAGCAAAGATCTTGAGATCATCCATGTAAAATATAAAAGTGACTTTGTATTTTTGATCTGCAGCTTTTCCGCAAAAGTACCACTGGCAATAGCGAAATGCTAGAGATAGTGACAATAATGTGAGGCAAAAGAAAAGTGGGCTTATAAAGTCGCCCTGAAGCACACCTCTTTAAAAGGTGAACTTGTTACATGTCACATGCTTTTACCAGATGAGATAGTAAACCTGGTTTTCCAAAGCGTCATAAATCTCGCTCTGCACCTCATTATTTGCCGATTAACCTTTAAGCTTTTCAAAAGACAGATGATAGGTCTATTATTTCTACACCTTAGGGATAGTTGTAAATATCTAATACAATGTGTTCACACAAGTGATTAATCTGTAATTCTTCGGTTCAATTAAGTTGCCCATTTTCGGCAGAAGTACTGTGCGCCCTTTTACCAACCACTTTGGAATTGGCTCTTCCGACTTTAAATATGGGGTAAAATACGGGCTTAAGCTGATAGGTTGAAGGAAACTTCTTCTTCCAGAAAGCCTTACTGCCATCTGATCCTGGAACAGAATAGTTCTTCATACCTCCTAGTACTTTTTTACTTCGACCTCGTCTGGTTTCGGCAGGTGATCGACGGTAACTGGAGGGTCCTGAAAGAGTCTAGATGAGTCAGAGAGAAACTGTTGGTTTTCTCTCACCCACATTTCTCTCCGCTCTAGACTTATCTTAGCCCCAGATAGTATCCGTATTCTCTCAACAATATGCTGCCTGATAATCAGTAGCTTTGATTTTTCAAGTGTGTGATAACGGATCCGGAGTTCGCGCGCAAACTTTTGAACTATGGCGGTAAAATTCCTGCTAGATGTTATGTAGTTAATCACAGACTGAAAGCGGGACACGTACTGTCTTGGTCAGCCTATTTTTATCGCGAGTTGATGCGTTCTTTTTTTGGTCTTATGATTAGCCGTTTGTTTTTTTACGGTTCGCATCAGCTAAAGCTTTCGCTGCATTACCACAATTGACAGTCCAGAGGTCTGATCATCAGAGCTCGTCATCCACTTTAGATAGATATTTAGGTTTAAGAGAAATCTGGGTGTAGATGTTTCTCCGAGTCAGAAAGTATCGCTTTTCCTGTATCGAATACCTGCCCGCAGGTGTTCTTAGTGTCGCCTTTCTTTCTTTGCTGCTGGCTTGTTCTAGCTATGTTAGAGTAAGCGCTTCGCTTACGCAGCACCCTTTTAAAGTCGTTAGACATGGTTTTGCAGCCGTCAATGCGGAAAATGCGATAGCTCTGGGTGTTTCTCGCACCACAGAGCATGCAGTCTTGCCATGTAACCTTTAAGCCATGTAACAATGCTTCATGCTCATTGTT
>NC_046662.1:53372252-53379040 GCF_010883055.1 Belonocnema kinseyi | reverse complement strand
ATGCGGAAAATGCGATAGCTCTGGGTGTTTCTCGCACCACAGAGCATGCAGTCTTGCCATGTAACCTTTAAGCCATGTAACAATGCTTCATGCTCATTGTTATTTATGTTTTTAATCATTAAAAGTGCAAACCCTTCTATTCTCATTCTATTTTTGTCATAAGAGTTTTAAATAATAGTTAATAAACGTTCATAACGTTATTACTTTAATTTTCAAATTATTCAAGCTAGAAACATAGTACATTAATAAAAAAATTTTGGTAGGTATTTAATTGTTTAAATAATACTTTTATTAAAATAAACATGAAAACTGTAAGAAAAAAAGATTTAAAATTCCATAAAGTACTCTTTCGTTTATTTCTTCAGAATAAACGTTTCTCAGTTAAATAATTTGAAAATTAAAGTATTCACGTTATGAACGTTTATTAACTATTATTTAAAACTTTTATTGCAAAAATAGGATGAGAATAGAAAGGTACTTGTAATTATTGAAAACATAAATAACAATGAGCATGAAGCATTGTTTGTACGAATTACCAAATATTACTGACATCTGAATAGCCTAAAAATCGTCCGACGATTGCCGACGTTTTTTAGACGTACTGACGATTCAAACCGTAATAGTGGCGTATATCTCCGACAATAAATTTATTCACGAGTGTTAAACAAAAAAATTCAATTTGGTTGAAAATTGTAAAGTCGTCAATTGTTTGCACGAAAAAATCCAAAATACCCCACTGTGCAGCGGGTCGAGTCAAAATCTCGTGTCAGTACCTGTTGCCACCAAGAAGATCAAACTCGCTATTGACGCGTCCATTATTAAGCAGTCTGAATAACGGGGAATAAAATTGAAAACAAAAAATTCTGAATTTCAAAATTAGCTGCCTGAAAACTCGAAATTAAAAATCTGTGAATTCTTACGATCAATAGAAATCTAAAAAAACGTTTCAAAATACTATAAATTAATGCATTATAGCATTTTTAGTTTAAAATTGAATTTTCATCATATTCCATCAAATCATTGATTTTTCACTTCCCAAGTAGAAGTTCAGATGCAT
Source organism: Belonocnema kinseyi (assembly GCF_010883055.1). Lineage (NCBI taxonomy): Eukaryota > Metazoa > Arthropoda > Insecta > Hymenoptera > Cynipidae > Belonocnema > Belonocnema kinseyi. Next base: position 53,377,983 of record NC_046662.1, on the reverse strand, counting down.
TTAATCGCAAAGAATCACAGATTTCGAATTCCAGACTTATAAATCGCTAATATAAGAATTTAAAACAAAATTTATTTGTAACTTTTCATTTCATAGAGAATCCCGTCTAACAATGAACCTCTGCCAAGGAAAACCAACCCATATCAGAAAAAACGAAGCGTTGACGAACAAAGCGCGGCAGGTAAAAAAAACTTCTGGAGTCAAACCTGCCCTTACCTGAAAAGTTTTCCGACCATTGGCTTGAACAGAACTATAAATTGTGAAAAAGTAATGATAATAATAATTTTTTAAGGGCGCGGGTAATTCTTATATATATTTTTGGATACACTGATAAATAATCGTTATTTGTAAGCTACAATGCTTATAATACTTTATCTGTATTTTTGTAGTGAAATTCACCAAAATCACCAACAAGGGCCTCATTTAGTAAGGGCCCAACGAAAGATTTCAATTTGAAGCTTAAATTACACAGTCATATAAATTTGAAGAAAGCAAATTGAATTTAAAATAATCTTATCAAATTTGTGCAGGAAAATTGCATACGTAACCAAAAAGGGCCTTATTTCCAAAGAAAGCGATAAGCAAATGATTTTTTTAGCTTAGACTTGAAGAATTATTGTAGGAAATTTTTGTAAAAATCGAATTTTGAAGACTTCTGTCAGCCTGCTGCAGTCACCTGGAAAAGGGTTTAAAAATGGTACTAAGTTTTTTGGAATTAAAGAAGTTATTCTGAGAAAATGTAAAAAGGAAAGGCAGTTTGGAACACTTTTATCAGGCTTTTCGCAATAAAACTCGCAAAAATGCCAGAACAACGCCCTTATCTGAAAAAGGGCTCAAAGGGCATATTTAATTTTGGGACTGAAAAAAGTCATTCTGAGAAAATGAAGAAAGAAGTACAGTTTGGAACACTTGCATTAGGTTTTTCACAGTAAAACTTGCAAAAATGGCATAAAAAGTGCCATCTTATCGAAAAGGGACCAATGACAGATTTTAATTTTGTGTTTGAAATGTTTTGTAGTAATTCAGCACAACATATCCAATAGGAAAATCTAAAATGCCAGAAAAAAATCTAAATCCCCTTTCAAGCACACCGTGTATTGTTGTTGGTTAGTTGAGGTACTTTACTGACCTAGGCCAGTAAAGTACACTTAATCGTCCGCAGAAAATATGAATTAGATCCGCACACAGGCGCGTTCATTACTTTTTTATATTATTTTTTATATTATTATTAACTGTCCATAAGACGAGACAGAGGAAATATGAACAAAAATTCGAAACGCACAATAAGCCTGTTGGTATGAAAAAAGGATGTTTTATTGTAAAAGGGGTCTCGAAAGGTAGAAATGTGGATTTCAGACGGCAATAGAAGTCTGAGGCGATATTAAATCAATTTTAAACTGTAAGAGAAGTCTGTGGAGCAAAAAGATGGATGTTGTATTAAAGAAGTTCGAGCAAATAATAAAGTAGATTCTTTTATCTGAAAAAATAAAAGGAAGGTCTTCGTATTGTAAGACTAAGATGTGGAAATGGCAAAAGAATGTTTTGATTGTATATGATAAGAAAGGGAATTTTTGATTGCAAAGACAGTTTGATGGAATAGAAATAGAGACTTTTAATTTATAAAGGAACCTAACGGGATAAAAAAATATTTTTAATTTATAAAGGAGCCTTAGGAGATAAAAAAGGGAAGTTTAAGTTGTAAAAAGAGTTTAATTGCTGAAGAAAGCAATTCTTAATTTTAAAAGCAGCCTGGCTCTCAGATGATAGAAAGGGGCTTTTTGGATTGAAAAAGTGGTCAGAGGGAATACAAAGAACTGGTTTTTCGGATTAAAAAATAAGTCCGAGGGTATGAAAATGAGAACTCCAAAGTATACAAAATATTTGAGGGAATATAAAGAAAATTTGAGGTTGCAGTTTAGTATAATAGGGAGTTTTTCAATATCAAAATCATACAATTTAGTCTTATCTATTGAAGACTACTTCTAAAATAGCGTGCGAAGTTTCTTTTTTATAACGTGAGAATGTGCATGATTATTCGAAAGCTGTAAACTGAAATAAGCTTTTTCACACATAATTTTGAGGAGATTAAAGAACAACTTTCAAGGTGTGTGTTGTAAAGATAATATTCTGAGTGAATTATGATTTTATTTTGAACGATATGCGTAATTTACATAGGTTCGAAATTCTCAATATTTCCTTAGGAATTTGAAGCAGGCCTGGAAGTACCGGCGATTGTGGAAGGACCAACAGGGGAAGAACCGGCAATTGTGGAAGGACCGGCAATGGTGGAAGGACCGGCAACTGTGGAAGGACCGGCATATGTGGAAGGACCGGCGTTTGTGGAAGGACCGGCATTTTAGGCAGTATCGGCTGGCGCACGGCGTGCATTGCCACCACCATTCGCAGCAATGATTTGGGCCCGCTGACGGCATCCAGCACATGTGTCTGGATGTATGCAATCAGGGCATTGAAACCCTCCGGGATTATGCATGTCTTCGGGGGCGACTTTTTTTGGTAGAATATTATCCTTAAACCGTCCTTGTGAACTTAGTTCTGTAAAAAGAAAACAAAGATTTATACATTTTAATAATTGAAGTACATTAAAGCTTCTAAACCGGTAATATCAGGCTATCCTATACTGATGTAAAAAAAGTCTTGAATCTGTTCTTTCTTACTACATAGTTTTGCTTTAGGGTTCTAAATAAGTATCCTCTTCTAATTTGCGACAAATCAATTATTATTAACCCGTAACCGAAATGGGAAAGGTCGTAGAATATTTAGGCATATGGTTTCAAACCTTAGATTTAAAGAGAGCAGGTAGACTTTTAAAGACACATTTTAGCTTTTGCATAAAAGTGGTCTGACGATTGGCTTGCAAAGTTTAAAAAAATTGTTACATAGTAAAAGTGATCTTTATAAAAACAAAGTATTTCAGATCGAATTCTCACCTCATAGAGTAATGAAACATATATCTTGCCAGAAAATTTTTGTCAGAAAAACACTTATTTTGTTATTTTATTTAATATATTTTAAAATCATAAAAATGTATAACTTTTATTGAAGCAATAATCTTTATATTTTTTTTCTTGAATCGACGGAGATCATATAGGTCAAACAGCAATTGCCTTAGTTTTATCCAGCTTAAAAGGAAGTCCATTCTTTCAGGTCCAGATGATAACTGGATCGATATCCTCCTGGACTAGAACAATTAATCGACTTAGTAAATAAATTGGATTCAAAAAGCCAATTTTGAAATCGTCAACATATTTGTGATAGCTGCAATGTTGAAGTCTACTTCCATAGTCATAGGTGAACAAATTAAAGAGGCGGGATGCAAGAATGAAACTCCGAGGAACACCACTCTTCATATGCCACTAGTGAGAAACTTACCACTACCAAATAATAATAATTTTTGGACACCGATTATTCAAATATTGCAAGATTTTCAGTTTCGTGCGACTAACTTATGATTAAACATGCCGAAAAACCTGATTGCATCAGTGCCACGGCCTTTATCATTTCAAACAAATTTGAAAAGTTGCAGGTGAACTTTTTTTAAAGTGGCTAAGACAGTGCACATAAAATGTAAGTTACTTGTAAGTCTTTCGGGATAGTTGATTTCGAAATTTTTTGTAACTGTGAGAAGAACAGCCTTTTTCCAAACCTCTGGGAAGCTAAATAGAAGAGAAGATTGGAAAAGCAATTTCATTCAATCAAATTGATATTCCATCAGTTTGAACAGCATTCGATTTGATTACATATGTTTTCTCAAAAAGCATATCAGGCGTGATGTCATCAAAAAAGAAGTCAGAGTCATTAAATTTTGAATTAAAAGAGGTGGTAGAAGACGACCATGATAAGTCTGGAATTGAAAATAGACAAAAAGTCTTTAAAAGGTAATCAGGTGGAAAACTACTATCCATGGATTCGTGCTTTGGCGAAATTGGATGGAAACGCCAAAGAAGTTGCTAAATGTTTTCTTTTTTGTCCCTATGTGCGATCTTGTTATAATTGTATTCATTGAAAGCGTCTCTAATCTAAGTTGGAACTAGGTTCCTGAATTTGTAAAATTGAGCTAGTGTTACGTTGACTTTTTTTTCTTCTTTTCCACTTTTCGAAGAGTCTGTAGCTAGTAAACTACGGATTGTTCATTGAATAAACCTCTTCCGTGGAAAGCTATGAAAGTCAGCTTTCATATTTAATTATTTCATGTAAATATTTTTTATTTTTATAAACAATTATAGCTAGTTTGAAAAATCTCATTTCTATCCTTATAAGAAATTAAATTATCTTAGTAATTTTTAACGTTACAACAACGAAAAAAAACAGGAATAGAAAGAAAACGCAGGGACCCATATTTCAAAAAAATCATTTTCGTCATGAGACTAAAAAATACCGAGATATGACCACCTTCATGACTCTGTTGATTGCAGGTGCACAAATAAAGGTAAAGTTAACAACAAAAAATTTGTTTACTCTTTGAAATGCTGTTTGTTTTCTTGTCAACGGACAATTGATTGAATAAAAATATTATTGAAAATTATAATTAAGTACGTAAAAACGTGACCGGAAATTCACTCTAACAGGTGAAAATTTCGTAAATAAAAGTTGATTTTAACTTGAGCGCGCTTAAATAAAATTGCTTCAGAAAAAAATGTCTGTATGTGCTAATTCAAAGACTTTTCCGACTAATTTTATCATTAAAGAGCTAATTCCAATATCAAGTTAATAATCTATAATCAATTCAGAAGTTATAAACAATTCAATAAATATATTTTTTGTGCGAAATTAAATCTTTAGTAATTAATATGAAACAACTAATAAACACGCCTTATTTGTAATATTATTAAGTTACTACTTTCATTTATAAACACATTAATTAATTGTTAATTAGTGATTAGAAAGATTTTGTGTGAAATAAAGGTTGAGATACAAATACATGTATTTCTTTAAATTATTCTTTTTTCATTAAATTGTCCTCATAAAATTTTTGAATTAACAAAGTGTGCCTAATTTCCATAAAACTAGAAGCATTTTTCATTTGTGTGAAACGACAAGTATTCTTAATTTATTTTAATTATTGCGAAAGAATGGATTGTTACGATGAGCCATCGAATAGTAAAAACTAAATGTAAATTAAGAATACTTGTAGTTTTGCGTAAATTGAGAATGCTTGTAGTTTTATGTAATTTTAGAATACTTGTGGTCTTATGTAAATTAAGAATAATAATTGTAACTTCATGTAAATTAAGTATAATTTCTTCATCAACAAATTTTATAAAGACATTTGAATAAAAAATGAAAAAATAAAAAAAAATTATTTATGTGTAACTAAATATAGTAATTTAATACGATTCAAAATAACGCGTGCTTATTAGTAGTTTCATAATATTCACTAAAGATTTATTATTGCACAAGAAAGCATGTTTATTTAATTGTTATAAATTTTCAATTTATTATAATTTTTTTATTTGACTTCACAATTATCTTTAGAATAACAAAAATAGTCGGCGAAAGTCTTCGAATAAGCTTTTTATGTTGTTAAAAATCAAAATGAATACTTGTATCCTGAAACAATTTTAAAATGACGCGCTAAATTTTTAATCAATTTTGTTCCAAAATTTTCACCTGTCGGTGAGAATTTACGGTCACGTTTTTTAACGTACTTTATTATAATTCGCAATGATATTCCAATTTAATCGTATTGTCTGTTAAAAAGAAATCATAAATT
>NC_046662.1:53364821-53372152 GCF_010883055.1 Belonocnema kinseyi | reverse complement strand
GTCGGTGAGAATTTACGGTCACGTTTTTTAACGTACTTTATTATAATTCGCAATGATATTCCAATTTAATCGTATTGTCTGTTAAAAAGAAATCATAAATTCATGTTTTTGCCTAAAAAACTGGGTCGAAATTTGAAAACATTATTTACTTCTTAATTAAACATCTTTTTGACGGATGTCAGTATATTGCAAAGACCGGATTATGTTTTTATATACCCTTGGGTAGACTTTCCCGTTGAAACATCCGTTAATCTCGATTTCGATAAGTTTCGAGCTTTCGAGAAGGAACCCCACTGGTCTACTACAGTGAAACTCTTCTATAGCGCCGATTTAGGGGCTGGCAGTGGGTGGGATCTAGCCCATTATAGCCCGCCCCGCTTTTGTTTTTTCATGCCAGAATGCTCGCCTGAGTGACAACCGCGTATCCTGCGTACCCTGCGCAGCTCCTGTTACATGTACCTTCGACGCGGCCTCAATTCTAGGAAGTGCTATAGAAGGGAGGGCTATTAAAGGATTTTACTGTGCTTTTGAAAAAATTTGCTAAATTGAGTAGATTTGAAACAGTGCAGTATCAAATTTTAAATTATTCTTCTAGTTGCTCTAAATTCCATGTAAAATAAAGGCTATGCTTTCTTAATGAAACGCTCCTTCGGAAAATCGCTTCAGGGGTTTGTAAATCGCAGTCAAAAAAACAATTTGGCGCAATTTGAGCCTAATCGGTTAATAATGTTTAGGAGTTAGCTGAATTACGTCCAGTTGAAGTGAAAAAAATGGTTCGATAAAGAACTGTGTTTTTTGGTTTGCTTCGAAAGCGATAAATGCTATTACGAAATTTTTTTGAACGGTCTGCAAGGAGCCAACAACGTGCCGTTTAGTGAGAAAAATGTATGGTTGTTTATAAAATTCAGTGCCCATTTATTCGGCCCATTGATTTAATATGGGAAAATACTAACCGAAGAACAGGAACTGATACCTTGAGAAATTTCAAGTTGCGCTTTTGCCATATCAAATCAACGGGAAACTTCATGGTCTTTTGGGTAAGGTTTAATATTAAATAAAGGGTCCGCGTTCCTCACCTGTTAACTGACCTAACATTGTTTGTGCGCCGTCAAACGCAGATGGGTTCGGAAAGGGGGAATAGACTTGTATGTAAATTACATATAAATTAAAATTCAGTGGACCTCTCCGACGCAACGCTCAGACTGTACGGTGCACCGTGTAACACATAAATATATGTCTGCACTCTATTGTTTCACAACTTATTGCGAAGTATAGGCAGTTAGAAATATATGCGAGTATTTCATACATGGTACTATTAGGTCGAACTTTCTAGAAGTTTAGAGAAACACATCAACCCTCTCCTAGCTCACTTTGGTCAACTATCCTTCCAAAAAATTCGAGAACTCTAGGGAATCCCCGGAGCGCCATCTACACGAGCGCTATCTGAAAGCAGTTACACACTGCTTAGAAGCTGATCGGTGGCGCCATCGGTCGGTGTAAGATGGAACTACGTTGTGGCATTCCAGAAATCTCATAGGTATATTACCCACCGTTCCTTTAAAATTGACATTGTGAGAAGTAGGTATTATTTTGTGAGACATTGTGAGAAGTCAGTATTATTTTGTTAGACATTGTGAGAAGTAGGTATGCTTTTCAATAAAATGTATTGAAACTTTTAAGATCCATTAAAATCAATGAAACAGTTTGGACTTGAATAAGATTCCTTGGAAACGTTTAAAAGTATATTATGCGAGAAGGCGTAAAAGAAGGACTTTGAAGTCCTTTAAAACTTTTCGGAGTAATTTTTACATGCCTTAGAATCTTTAAAACAATCAAAAAATTTATGACTATTTGAAATATTTTGATAATCCCTCAAATTATGCAAACAAATTGCAAATTACTTGTATATTTTAGGAGTATCATGAAATCGTTTGAATTATTTAAAAACTGTGGTACCAACTTGAAAACTGTTTAATTATAATCAAAATTAAGCAAAATTTTTTTAAATCCGCTTATATTACTGAAATTAATTAGCAATTCTTTGTGACCCGAATAAAAATGCTTTGACTTGAATTCGACTTGAATTTCCCCCATTCAAGACATGCTGAAGTCGAAAAGTTCGACTTGAGGATGTTTTAGTTTTAAAACGGAGCCAGACTTCAAATTATATCATGGAGACAAGTTTTTAGGTTTTGAAGGCATAAATGTATCTCTTGAGTCGAATTATTATGACTTCAACACGTGCTATTTATAACTTTGAGCATATAGCTGCCCTAAGAAAAAGGGTAATTCTAATAGTCATAAAAGCTAATTTTTACTCGGGAATATTAAAAAAAAAACATAAAATATTTTAAATCCTCTAATATTTTTGAAATGCATTGCAAATTTGTAAAGTTCTCAAAAATTCCTTGTTATTTTTATAAATACGTTAATACCTTTGGAATCTTTTGATATTACTTGTATCTAATTAAGTGTCTCAAAAGTTACTTGAAAGTTTTCCGAATAGCCGCGGATATTTAAAATTCTTTGTAATTTGTTAAAATGATCAAAATTATAGAATATCTTACAGAATTTTAAAAAATATTTTAAAATATTTTAAAACATATTTAAAATCTTTTAAAACATCCTCAAACTATTAAAATCTATCAACAAAATTATCAGTAAACAGTTTCCAAAAAGTTGAAGAAAATTCAGAATTAGGTACAGACCTTAATTTAATTGTGGTCAGTTCATGCTGTAATTTATTAAGCGAAAATTGACTATAGTGACTTTATATTCAAAACTAACTAAAAATTGAGATGATACAAAATTGACTAAGAGTGACTGTGTAACAGCCTTGAGTATTTTTAACAAATATTTTTAAAATTGGCCAAAAAAAGATTAACAAAAATAAAAAAGAATTTTCAATAAAAATTCAAAATTTTACACAAACAGGTAAATTGTCAAATAAAAGAATGAAACTTGAAAAAAATAAATTTTTAACCAAGTAGTTCAACTTTTAAACAACTCGTTGAATTTTTAAACAAAATAGATGAATTCTTGATACAAGATTTTCTAGCTGAATTTTAAACTATAAACTACTAATTTTCAGACATAATTAACGTTACATTTTTCGCTTAGAAAATTTATTCTTATTTGAAAAACAAGAATTTTTACCAATTCTTCAATCTTCAACCAATAAAATGAATTTTTTTACAAAGTGGTACAATCAAGTTCCAATTAAGTAGTAGAATTTTTAACTTATAGAAAATAAAAAAGTTAAATTATCAGCCAAAATAGATGAATTCATAACAAAGAATATAAAATTCAAATATTTTCAACAAAACAGTATAATTTTTCACTTAAAAAAATTTTCTACAATAGAAATAAATTTAAAAAAAAAACATTTAAAGTTCAGCCATAGAACTTTTACGTCCAAAGAACTGCATTTTTCAAATAATAGTTGCTTTTTAAACAAAAAAACTTGATTTTCAACCGATAAAAATTAATTTTTAATCCAAAAGACGAATATTCTGTCAAAAAAAACAAAAATAAATGTCGATATAATAATTCGTTAAAAGAAAAAGATTTGTATAAACATATTTTTACGTTAGAGTAACACATTAAGAAGTTTTCTTTATTTGAGTATAGTAGACCAAAATACGAACAATTTATCCTTATTTCTTTTTTTGATCAAATAAAAATTACAAAAGTCATAGCATTTATAAAATCCTAAAAGCCGAACGAAAATTGAAATTCGCAGCCCAAAAAGCCTAATATGGCAAAAAATCAAGAAAAGAAAAATGTGAGTTAAAAGGCTCTACAAGATTGTCTAAAAAACCTTTTGAATTTTGCTAAAACAAAGACGAAAATTCAAGTTTTGATCACAAAAAATAATGGATTATTACATTCTCATTCTAATGAAAAGTAGTTGGTTTCATGTGAAAATTGACTTTCCGGATTCCATCAAATGTCGACGTTTTGAGACCCCCAGGGTCAGAAAAAATAGTTCTTACGTCGATGTCTGTCTGTCGTCATTGCTGGTTTCGTCGCTGCCGTTGTAGTCTATGAAGACGGTAACATTGGAAGAAATTATTTGATTGGACTGCCATTTTTCATACTTTATAAGGATATAAAAAAAAGGACGAGTTCGTTAGCCAGCTTTTTTTTTAATTCAGGGCATTTAGAAAATTTTTGAGACTACTGTTTTTTAATATTTGAAATTTTTTTGACAGCTATACATAGTAGATCAAAATACGAACAATTTATCTGAATTTCTTTTTTTGATAAAATTAAAATTACTGAAGTTATAGCATTTTCAAACTCCAAAAAACCAAAAGAAAATTAATATTTTAAGCCAAACAAAGCTTGATGTGGTAAAAAGCCAAGAAAATAAAACCGTTACTTTTCCAAGGCTCTACAAGATTGTTTAAAGAATTTTGTATTAAATTTTGTAAACAAAAAATCAAAAATCAAAAATATTAAAATGATACATGTTTCAGCGCAGCTAAAAATAAAATTTAGCGCAAAATAAGAAACAAATATTAAAGTAATCATGATAAATAGGATTTTTACTTTATTTTGCAAAATCTAAATATCCAATTCCAGGCAGAGGTACATATTGAAATGTAATATATTTGATATAAAAGTGTGGAGCATAATATAGAAAATTTGACATTATGGGTATAATCGATTGTGAAGCACGAGATACGTCATGAGAATGTCTTCGCTAAAGTCGAAACAGATTCAATAAAAAAAAGTTCACAATCGCAAAATTACAGTTGTCGATACATTGATCTTTAATTGTGAAATCTCTGTCCCGAATGTGGAAAAAATGCTGATACAGAGCGCGTAGCGCGAGTTTAATAAAAAATCCAGAATAAACATATGCGCTGCTGCCTAGGCGCGCTGAAACCGACTTTTTTATTTAGGCAACTAATTTTCCATTGATAATACTGTAAATATTTTTCGAAGTATTTAAATCAATAGCGTGAATGTTTTTAAATTAAGTGAAAACTATTAGATAATTTAAGTTTTGGGATAAATTAACTTTAAAAAGTAGTCAATTTTAAGATTGAAAAAAATATAAAATATCGCAAGTCCAAACAATAGTTGCTGTAAAGGCTGTAATTAGTATAGAAATTTTCACTCAAGAAATTTCCATTTAAGAAAATCTGCCCGCTGCGCGGACACATTCTCATCGCGCGCTTCGCGCGTGGCTAACTGCGCACGCATCTTTGAGCGTGCCTAGGACGTGCGACTGTTGGTTCTCGCGCTTCGCGCTCGATGATTTATTTATCTCGCGCTTTGCACTCGATTGAGAATTTCAGACGCGCTTCGCGTTCGATTATGTATTTACCTCGTGCTACGTGCTCGGCATCTGTATTTTTTGTTCATTCTTGCGCAAAACTTTTGAAATAAAATCTTAAAACATTAAACACTGTAATTTTGTGATTGTCATTTCGTTTTTGTTAAAAGAGCTTCGTTTGAGAGTTCGAGTGCACCTAGGGCGCATGACTGATTGTTCTCGCACTTCTCCCACATTCGTGCACAGACATTTCAAAATCAAAGGTCAACGGATCGACAACTATAATTTTGTAATTGTGAACTCTCTTTTGTTAAAGCTCTTCCGGTTTCAAGGAACACATTTTCATCACGTGTCTCGTGCTTTGCACTAAATTTTGTCTATAATTGCAACTTTTAGATATTATGCTCAACACATTTATATCAAATACAATACATTTTAAAGTAACTCTGCCTAGGATTGTGTTGAGCACAAATTGGAGTAGGATTTAAACTTTGTTTGATTAAACTTTGTTTGTTTGCTACCTGCTGCGGTATTGCAAGTGCCTGCTCTTGACGCGATTTCGCATTTTCAGTTCAGTTCAGTATTTACTCTCGCTCGAAGAAGTCGTGAAAAGTCAAAGTAAGCCAAGTGTAACGCTTCACGTGATTAATTGTGCATTCGTGGGATTAAATATTTTAATTAAGAATTTATTTCTTTGGTTGAATATCTATTTTTAGGTAAAAATTCTTTTCTTTTGTTGTAACATGGTTGAAGGTTCAAGTATTTTTTGTGAAAATTAAACTATTTTGCTACTCATTTTTGTTGTTAATTAATTTTTTGAACTGATAATTTAACCGCTTTTCGTTGAAAAATTATCTATTTTGTGAAAAATTCGTTTTTTTTTTGTTGTTTTAAAATTGATTTTAAAGTTTTTGAATTTCTGTTTTCGTTAGAAAGTTATTGGTATTAAAATTATATTTTTTGTTTGCAAATTAAATTTTTTGCTAAAACTTTAAATATTTTGTTGAAATTTTGATTTTTTTGTCTGAATCATTATTTTTCAACTTAAAATGTAACTACTCAATTTTTCGTTAGAATATTATCTTTTAGTTCAGAATTCAGATGAGAATGTAAAAAAATGAAAATATAAGCCTATCGAAATATTAATTACTAAGAAAAAGAAAATTTACGAAATTGAAATTAGACATAAATCCAAACTAAAAATCCCATTTACAGTCCAATAATCGAATTGATGCAAAATCCTGTTAAACAAAACAAGAATCCAACGTCCAAATTTGGAACAGAACGAATAAACGAAAACCAAAAATCTTATTGTAATCTGAAAAAAACAAAAAAATAAAATAAAATTTTCGGATAAAAGTAAAAAAGAGAAAAGAAAAATGAGAAGGCAGCCAACCACATCCCCTTTCTTCTTTCTTTCTTTCTTTCGTCTTCTTTATTTTTATTATCATCAAATTACCATAAAATTAAAATAAAAAACATAAATAAATAAATTTGCATTACCAGCGTTTCGGTACTCGTACAGCACCCTTATCAAGGCAAGAAAAATGTAAGTTAACTGAAGTTAACTTAAATTTTTCTTGCAAATTTATTTATTTATGTTTTTTATTTTAATTTTATTGTAATCTGATGATAATAAAAATAAATAAGACGAAAGAAAGAAAAAGAGAAGGAAGGGGATGTGGTTGGCTGCCTTCTCATTTTTCTTTCCTCTTTTTTATTTTTGTCCGAAAATTTTATTTTTTTGTTTTTTTTCAGATTACAATAAGATTTTTGGTTTTCGTTTATTCGTTCTGTTCCAAATTTGGACGTTGGATTCTTGTTTTGTTTAACAGGATTTAGCATCAATATTAATTATGATCAAAATTTTTGAAATTGTATTATACTCACGAATAAAATTGATGAGATGATTATAGGTTGTTTTATTTTCTCTTGAGACATCGAAATATACCAGGTGTATACATATGAAACCGGTATTTTTTCAAGAAAAAAACACATTTATTTCAAGAGAATGATAACAAATATTTTATTCAAAGTATGCGCC
>NC_046662.1:53363288-53364721 GCF_010883055.1 Belonocnema kinseyi | reverse complement strand
TTCTCTTGGGCTTTCTTAATCCGGGCTTTCAGGAGTGAGTACTCGAGATAGATTAGATTTGATGCATTTTGCTCACCCCTAATACTGAAGTCAAGTCCGAGTCTTTCAGCACCCTCCTCCGCTGCTTTGTACATAAATGCTCCTTTGCCCACTTCTTCGTGATTCCTGACCATTTTACGAAGACGGTCCCTTCCATTTGCAACTCTATGTGCTGTACCCAGAATAATCCTGTTGTGAATACATTCAAGACTCAATATTCCGCGACCCCCTTGACGGCGTGAGATGTACAGTCGCGGAACGGAAGACTTAAGATGCATACTTTTTTTCATGTGCATAACGTTTCTTGTCCCGATATCAAGAGATCTGAGCTTGTTCTTCGTCCATGGAACTACTCCAAATGAATAGAGTAGTACCGGGACGGCAAGCATGTTCGTTGTAGATACTTTGTTCCTCGCCGACAGTTCGAAAGACCAAATCTGTCGGATGAGACGTTTGTATCTGCTTCGGAGAGTAACCTTTATAGATGTCACATCCTGAATGCGGCTCTGTGGCACGCCCAGGTATGTGTAAGTCTCTCCAGCGCAAAGGTGTCGTATGGCGCTTCTATCAACGAGCTCAGGATCTTCAGGGATGCCATTAAGTTCTGCTCGCTTCAAATAAACCTTGCCGCATTTGTCTAATCCTAGTTCCATTCTAATTTCCTTAGTATATCGTTCGACAATCCCCAGAGCTAGATGCAGTTGCTCTCTGTTTTTAGCATAGATCTTAAGATCGTCCATGTAAAATACATGAGTGACCTTGTACTTTCGATCCGCAGGTCTGCCGCACAAGTACCCGTCGGAATGGCGCAGTGCTAGAGATAGTGGCAATAATGTAAGGCAAAAGAAGAGTGGGCTCATGGTGTCGCCCTGAAAGACTCCTCTCTGAAACGTGACCTTGTTAGTTGTCACACGTTTTTTGCCAGATGAGATAGTAAATCTGCTTTTCCAAAGCGGCATCAATCTCTCTATGCACCAAATTATTTGCCGATGAGCCTTTAAGATTTCCAAAAGACAGATGATAAGTCTATGGGATGTAGAATCGAAAGCTTTCCGATCATCAATTCAGGCCATCGATAGTTCACGCTGGTAGAATGCTGCATCTTTGCAGACACATCTATCGATGAGCAGGTTCTCCCGACATCCGCCTGCGCCTTTCTTTGAGCGTAGTTGTTCATACATTTCTTGCCATACAGGTTCAATTGCCCGAACAATCCTATCATTTAGGATAGCTGTGAATATCTTATCTTAATTCCTTCGGGACCACCCCTGGACAATTGTCCGCGACTGCCTATTTATTTTTGCAACCATATTCAGCAGAAACCCTTGGTACAGGGCCCCTCTATCCGCAACCCGAGGACGCGTTCGGTGGCTTTGTCATAGGCCCTTCGGTTA
>NC_046662.1:53355797-53363188 GCF_010883055.1 Belonocnema kinseyi | reverse complement strand
ATATATTTGACAATTTTTGAAATACTCTGAAGTGCTTCCTAATTTTTTCCAAAATCTTTAGAATCTATATTTTGTCTTACATTTTAAAACTTCTGTAAAACTTTTTAATTTTAGAATTATTCTAAAAAGCGTTTTTAAATCTTTCTAAACTGAAAAAAATCCCTTAAAATCTTTCCGATTCTTCTTTGATCTTTTAAAAAATCTTTTGCAATATTGCGAAATCTTCTTGAATATTTTCTTAAGGTCTATCTTTCAAAAAAACAAGAATAATATTATATTTTAAGAAGCTTCAAAAATTATCAATTGTTTATATTTTTGTTTGAAAAGATGAAATTTTTCAAAAAAAAGGACGAAATTTCTTCAAAGCATTCGGATTTTTAACCTCAAAATATACATTTTTAGAATAAAACTTAATTTTAACACCAAAAAAAATTGCATTAAATGCTTCCAGATATTTCTTGGAAATCAAAAAATCTTTTAAAACGTTTTGAAATCTTTTGGAATATTCTCATAAGATAAGGTTGTCAAAATAAAGTTGTTTTAAATTTTCCTAGGAATCTTGAAAAAATCAAAATTCTCTTGCAACTTAAATTTTTTTTTTAAATTCTGCTTTCTTTGTTCGAAATATAAAAGATCCACATTGTATTAATTTGTGTCGAAATTATTGCAATTTATATGATATAAATATAAAATATTTACATAATTACAATAATTTAAGAATTAACAAAATATAACACTGAAGACAATTTAAAATTGCAGAAATAGAACATTGTTATATTGTAAAGTAAAAAATATAAAATAAAATAATGATCGTATAATTGTAGAAAAGAAATGTGAAGTCCTATGCTGCAAAGAAATGAAAAATATATTAATTTTTTGCAAGATACGGATTTTTCAACGCGTTTTAGTTTTCCAGTAAGTCTTAAAGAGCCCAAAAAGATTCTTAAGGATTTTTTTGATCTTGCACCCGTATTTTGTTCAAAAAATTTTCTTTTGTCGATTTGAAAATTCGAAAATTTACATTACAACAACACTCTTTTAATAGATCTATTGTTATATTCATTCTACGAAATAGATATTTTAGACATTTCACGAAAAATAAGCATTCCAGAAAGCAAATAATACTACCGAAAATGGTTATTCTCGAAATGAAAAAATGTAATTTCCAAGATCTCAAATCGATAATTAAAATTTAGGAACAAAAAAAATTAATAGAATTTTTTCTGTTAAAATAATCATGTTTACTTCGATATGGAGTATATTTGTGAAGTGCCTATTAAATATAATTTTTTAGGCAAATATGAAAATTCGTTTATATCCCAAGTCCTGGAGGATTTGATTATTTGGAAATTTTTAATTTCAGGCAATATCATAATTTCGAAAATTGTCGAATTCGAATACTCTATTTTTTGTCAATTAATCAGTGTTTGGATTTTTATTTTTCAAGATTTTGTAATACTCCCCAAAAATATGTAAACAATTGAGATTACGTGGTTTTAAATTTTAGACTTTTATACTTGCTCTTAGAAAATTTTCAATGCAAATTGGTGGAGGAGAAGCCGCTTATTTACAATAGCTTCACGATATTGCCGTCTCATTGTTTTCTAAAAAGCTGAAAATGTTGCAAGATTTCTTTCTTTTGTTCACTTTTTTTCAATTGTCACGTACCCGGTTGCTATCACATTTTCAAAATTATTATATGCAGCCCTAAAGTTATATTTTAAGGTCGCCAAAATTAAATAAAAAATTCACTAATGATATTTAAAAAAATTAAGTTTCCACCAAAAATCATATTTTCAACTTAATAGTTAAAATTTTAAACAAAGAGATAAATTTAGAAATTTATGAATTTTCAACTAAGAAATTAGATCTTGAACCAAGAAGATTATTTTTCAACCAAAAATTTAATATTTAAATCTTTAATTAAGACGATAAATTTTCTACAAATATTCACTATGATATGAAAATTTTCAATATAAGAAATTAATTTTTAAATGAAATTGTGAATATATAATTTTAAACGAAAATTTAGCCAAATAGTTCAATATTCATTAATAAAATTTTCAATAAAAAATGTAAATTCTTTTCTAACCAAATATTTTTAATTTAAACTAACAAAGACAAAATTTCTGACAAAAACAGAATAGCTACATTCTTAACTTAAGAATTTAATTTTTGATCCAACAGATGAATTTTCAACTAAAAAAGTTGAATTTGCAGGCAATAAACTTTTTTTTTGCTAACTTTTTTTTTAACACAAATCTTCAGTTTTTAACCAAAGTAACACATTTTGATTGAAACAGATGTTTTTTCAAGAACGAAAAATAAATTTTTGACGAAAACAATTCAATTTTAAACAAAAATTAATTTTCCACAAAAAGCATTAATTTCCTGTTGAATGATTGAATTTTATACTAAAGAAGATACATTTTTAACAAAAAATGAAATTCTTAAATTTTGAATTGAAGAAATAAATTGTAAAAAAACGAATATTAAACAAAATAATTAAATTTCGAAGCAAATAAATGAATTTTGAACTTAGGTGACAAAGCTAAAACAAAATAATAATTTTTCGAGGAGCGTGATTATATTTCTACTGAAGAACAAACTTTCAACAAATAAGTTAGATGATTAACCAAGAAAGATTTCTTTGGTAGTATATATAATAAGTTTCATCTAAAATGTTTCATTTTCAAGCCAAAAAAATTAATTTTATAAAAAATTTTGGATTGTTTACACTAAATAATTGTTATTTCAAGCAAATAATTTAATTTTCAACAAGCGAATCAAATTTTCAACAAAGAAGGATTTTTAAGTCAGGAAGGAAAAATATATTTATCCGAAATGACGAATTTTCTAGCTGAAATGATAAAAATTCTGCAAAATGGTTGAACTTTTAACCTATTATTATAATTTTTAATTCACAAATTCGAAGTTTCAACAAAAATGTTTAATTTTCTACCAGGCAGGATGACTTTTATCATCATTGTTGAATTATCCAGAAAGTAAATAAATCTTTAATAAAATATTTAGGTAGACAAATGAGTTTGATAATCATTAAATTAGAAGTTAAATAAATTAAAATCATTAAATTTGATGTTAAAAGAACAGTTTCTGACATTTAAGCATAACTTTCGTGTTGCTTTGAATGCAAAAATCTTTAGTTTTAAAATAAACTGAAATATAAAATTCCTGGAGTTGATGCTTATTATAAAATAGGCAACATACGTACTCCACATTACATATTTTTGTTAATGGAATAAGTGAATAATAAAATAAAAATATAGGGAATAAATAAAATTATTTCATTTGATTTATTATTTACTATTTTATAATTTAACCATTTTTTAATTATTTATATTCAGGAATTTTATCATTAGAAGATTCTCCTGTGTCAACTATTTTAATTTTTAAATTTTTGTAGCAGTATTCTTTGACAAATTCCAACGGATCTTACAAATATATAACAGCACAAAAAAAGAGACAACCCTGAAGTTTTCTTATCTACCCAGGAAACAGAATTGGCAATGACCGATTAGGTCACCCATAAAATTAAAATTTTAAAACTTCCTGACTTTTCCTTAATTTTTTTTTATTACAATCTGGCAACTCATTTACATAGAATCTTTTATGAACGTAATAAAAGAATTTCCAGTTGAAATTCAAGAATCACACATTCTAATATTTATTTCAAGCAAAAAAGCTGACTTTTCTACGATAAAGGCGACTTTTTGATCCAATAGAATGAAACTCAAACTTCTTTAATTATTAATAAGTATATATTTAGTGTATATATTTGAATTCACTTTTTTCGTTCAGCTGGACGCTCCGAACTTTTGTCTTCTCTATTTGTTTATTAATAATTTTTCTACGTAAAGTATGGACAAACTGAAATTTTGTACATAACGATTTGTTACTCTTTAATAACTGATCAGGAAAGCTTTACATTGTCTTAATTTATTGTTTAAGGACTCATAAAATACAAATAATTTTTTTAACATTCCATTTATTTGTTGCAAACAAATTTGATAAACAAATTAAAAAATAGTCTTATTATTAGTAAAATTTTTTTGTTGCTAAAAATTCTTCGCATTAATGTAGGAATGACATTTAATAACGAAAATAATTTAAAAGTTTATAATAACTATTGTTATAAACAAATCTTGTGGCAAAATATTAGAATTTGAGATTTAAAAAATTATTATTTACTTTAAGCTGAAAAAAGACTTCAGGTGTTCCTGAAAACAATAAATATTTATTGATATTTGATCAAATATAACAATTTGAATTGTTGTAAACACATTAGATGAAAACATTCAAAATTTTGCTCCTTTTGCATAAAAAGATTTTTACACTGGAAATGTTTTAAGCTGTTGGACGAATAACTGTTAGTCACAAAAAATATTGAGAAGTTAACAATAACCATTGTTATAAATAATTGTCGTGAAAAAATATTCAAATGTAAGGTATTATCAAATTTTGTATTTTCTTTAATCGCTACAATGGCTACGGATATTCCTAATAAAAAAGTATCTTTGATCATATTTAGTGGAATATAACAACTTGCACGTTTATAAACAATTTACATAAAAAATTTTCCAATGTTGGCAGTTTCACTTGGAAAAAGTCGGGTTTTTAATCGTAATAGATTGGAAATGCATCATAACACTGCATGCTAAGATTCACTTAATAGAAAACCTTTTGACAATAACCCACTGCCTTGGCCATCAAAACAAATTTAAATTTGATAAAACCTTAAGTTTAAATATTTTGTCACAAGAATTGCTAATAACAGGGCAAAAAAATTTTGTATGCGAAAGGGTCAACATTTAAAATTTTTTTATCTAATTTGTTTACAAAAATTTTAATTGTTATATTTTATCAAATATTATCAAATATTTATTATTTTAAGGAATATCTGAAGTCGTTCTGGTCATTGAAGGAAATTATAATTTGAAAAATCTCAAATTCTAATATTTTGCCACGAAAATTATTTATCACTGTGGTTATCATAAACTCTAAATTTATTTTTGTTATTAAATGTCATTCCTACATTAATAGGAAGCACGTTTAGCAAAAAAAAATTTTAACCGATAATAAGACTTTGCTCATACTTTGTCTGGAAAAATTATTCATAAAAAAATAGATGTATATGTTTTAAATATTTTTGTCATTGGAGCCTTAAATATTATTAATTTTTTCATTAACTACATTAATAATTTCAACAATTATCACATTTTAACAACAAAATAAAAATTTTCAACAAGAATTAAATCTTCCACGAAAGTTAAATTTAAGTTCTTAATCGAATTGTTAACAAAGTCGTGTAATTTTTAACAAAGAAGAAAAAAACTTTAAAACAAAATTCTTGAATTTTAAACAAAACCGTTGCATTTTTATCGAAGAAGCATGCAATTTCTAGTCAAATAGATGGATTTTTAAATAAAAAGACAAATTTGCGAATAATAGTTGAATTTTCAACAAAAAAATATTTTAATTTGACTTTTTAGCATTGAAAGATGTGATTTAAAAATGAATCAATTTTCTATTAAACTACTTGAATTTTCAACAAAAAATTCAATTTTTAACTAAAAGAAATGTCTTGAACAAAATTGATGAATTTTCAAATAAATAATAAAATTTATAACTAAAAAGGTAATATTGTGGAGAAACCCACTACAAACAAATAAATATAAGTACAAGGCAAAGAAATCACTAACAAGAATATTTTCCTAGTGTGACCACAAAACTTTATTTTTAATTTTCTCTAATTTCCCACTGACCAATTTTTCATTTACCCTGACCATATTAATATTAAAAGAGCAAAATCGTAAACTCGTAAAATTTCAAACCTGCAATATTTTATAAACAAAATAAAATAATTTCAAATTAAGATTGAAAATATTTTAAATTTATTCTACTTGGGAGTTTCTCTAATCAATAAAATTCCCTGACTTTGAAAAAAAATTTTGTTAGCCAGATTTTTTTTTACTCACCAGATTTGTTTAGCCCGTGATGTTACAAAAAATAGTTCTATGTCTGACATTGAAAAAAGAAACTTAAATTTATTAGCATTGCACAACTTTAAAATCAGAAAATTTAAAACAGATTAGAATATGAAAAAAACCTAATTGAATTCAGAAAATTTGAAATGAGCTTAGAAAAATTCAAAAGAATTTAGATGAATTTGATGAAATGTCTGAGAATTCATGGTGAGGTGAAAATACTTCAGGATGAATTAAATAAAAACTTTTAAAAAATGCACTGAAAAAAGCAGAATCGAGTAAATTCAGAAGAATTCAGAGTTAATTCTTAAAAATAATTTCAAATCTCTTCAAATCTTTGAAACCCTACTAACTTCTAACCAGAAAAGTGAATAATGACTACAAAACAATTCAAATGAATTGGAAATAATTTAAAAAATAAAAAAAATATCCGTTGATTTCAGTCAAATTTGAGTGAATTTAGAGAAATTCAAGGGAAATGAATTATTCAAAAACTTTTTCAAAATCCATTGAATTGCGTAGAATTGAGTGAATTAAAAATAATTCAGGATTAAGAATTCATCACGAATTCCAAATGAATTGTACAAAATATTTGAAAATCTCTGTCAACCTTTCAAACGCTAAGAAATTCCCCACTTTTAGTGAATTAATTTTTTTTCAAATTCCTTAAAGTAATAAAATCTCTGAATATTTGCAAAGCCCTTGGAAATCTTATTGGACTAAATTTAAAAAATGTGTGAACCTCTTAAAATTTCCTAAAATATTTTCGATTCTTTCGATATTTTTTAAATCCCTTGAAAGTTTAAAAGCCCTTGAAAACGTTAAGGATTTTGTTACGATGCCTTAAAATATTTTAAATCCTTTCGCATATTTTAAAATTCCGTTAAATTTTTTAAGCACTTAAAAGTGCCAAGGAAATTAAAAAAAAAACCTTGAAATATTAAAAAACTTTTGAATATTTTATCGATTGATCCCCATGATCAATTCAATAAAAGCTTTAAAAAAGAATCCATTAAATTAAATATAACTGAGTA
Organism: Belonocnema kinseyi; assembly: GCF_010883055.1. Taxonomy (NCBI): domain Eukaryota; kingdom Metazoa; phylum Arthropoda; class Insecta; order Hymenoptera; family Cynipidae; genus Belonocnema; species Belonocnema kinseyi. The sequence continues at coordinate 53,356,149 of NC_046662.1, read as the reverse complement.
AATTTAGGCGAATATAATTCAATTTAAAAAATTCAAAAAAACTTTGATGAATTAAAAGATTTAATGATAAATTAATAAAAAGTCAGGCAAAATAAAGAAATAAATAATTTTAAATCTCTTCAAATCTTAGAGAACCTGCAAAATACATCACGTAGCTCGAATAAATTCTTTTAAATTAACTAAAATATCATTAAATCCAATACCAAACATTTCAAGTTTCATATGACATCGTGATTTTTTTCGCTCTTGCAAATGTCGAAATACGTGCCTTCAAACAACGATTTGCAGGGAGCATTAATTTTCTGTTTCCATTTGGGTAAATCGGCGATAGAATCTCATCGAATGCTTGTCG
>NC_046662.1:53353556-53355697 GCF_010883055.1 Belonocnema kinseyi | reverse complement strand
AACAATGAGCATGAAGCATTGTTACATGGCTTAAAGGTTACATGGCAAGACTGCATGCTCTGTGGTGCGAGAAACACCCAGAGCTATCGCATTTTCCGCATTAACGGCTGCAAAACTATGCCTAACGACTTTAAAAAGGTGCTGCGCAAGCGAAGCGCTTACTCTAACACAGCTAGAACAAGCCAGCAGCAAAGAAAGAAAGGCGACACTAAGAACACCTGCGGGCAGGTATTCGATACAGGAAGAGCGATACTTTCTGACCCGGAGAAACATCTACACCCAGATTTCTCTTAAACCTAAATATCTATCTAAAGTGGATGACGAAGCTGCGTGGACATTTTTCCGAATAATCCGACCTCTGGACTGTCAATTGTGGTGTGTATAATGCTGCGAGAGCTTTGGCCGATGCGAACCGTTAAAAAGCAAACGGCTGATCATAAGACCAAAAAAAGAACGCATCAACTCGCGATAAAGATAGGCTGACCAAGACAGTACGTGTCCCGCTTTCAGTCTGTGATTGACTACATAATATCTAGCAGGAATTTTACCGCCATGGTTCAAAAGTTTGCGCGCGAACTACGGATCCGTTATCACACATTTGAAAAATCAAAGCTGCTGATTATCAGGCAGCATATTGTTGAAAGAATACGGATACTATCTGGTGCTAAGACGAGTCTAGAGCGGAGAGAAATGTGGGTGAGTGAAAACCGACAGTTTCTCCCTGACCCATCTAGACTCTTTCAAGACCCTCCATTTACCGTCGATCGCCTGTACAAACCAGACGAGGTCGAAGTAAAAAAGTACTAGGAGGTATGAAGAACTATTCTGTTCCAGAATCAGATGGCAGTAAGGCTTTCTGGAAGAAGAAGTTTCCTTCAACCTATCAGCTTAGGCCCGTATTTTACCTCATATTTAAAGTCGGAAGAGCCAATTCCAAAGTAGTTGGTAAAAGGGCGCACAGTACTTCTGCCGAAAATGGGCAACTTAATTGAACTGAAGAATTACAGATTAATCACTTGTGTGAACACATTGTATTAGATATTTACAGCTATCCCTAAGGTGTAGAAATAATAGATCTATCATCTGTCTTTTGAAAGGCTTAATGGTTCATCGGCAAATAATGACGTGCAGAGCGAGATTGATGACGCTTTGGAAAACCAGGTTTACTATCTCATCTGGAAAAATCGTGTGACATGTAAGAAGTTCACCTTTTAGAGAGGTGTACTTCAGGGCGACTTTATAAGCCCACTTTTCTTTTGCCTCACATTATTGCTACTATCTCTAGCATTTCGCTATTCCCAGTGGTATTTTTTCGGCAAAGCTGCAGATCGAAAATACAAAGTCACTTATATATTTTACGTGGATGATCTCAAGATCTTTGCTAAAAGCAAAGAGCGACTACATCTAGCTTTTGGCATTGTCGAACGATACACTAAGGTATTAGGAAAGGAATTTGATATGGAAAAATGCGCCAAGCTTTACTTAGAACGAGGAAAACTTAATGGTATCCCTGAACACCCTGAGCTCGTCGATACCCGGGCGTGCCACAAAGCCGCATTCAGGATGTGACATCAATAAAGGATACTCTCCGAGGCAGATACAAACTTCTTATCGGGCAGATTTGATCATCCGAACTGTCGGTGAGGAACAAAGTACCTGCAACGAACATGCTTGCCACCCCGGTAGTACTCTATTCATTTAGAGTGGTTCCGTGAACGAAGAACGAGCTAAGATCCCTTGATATCGGGACACGAAATGTGAAGCACATGAACGGAACCATGCATCTTTGGTCTTCTGTTCCGCGTCTCTGCATCTCACGCTGTCAAGGTGATTACGGAATATTGAATCTTGAATTTCTTTACAACAGGATTATTGTGGGTACAGCACATAGAGTCGCAAATGAAAGAGAGCCTCATCTTAAAATGGTCAGGAAGCATGAAGAAGTGGGCAAAGGAGCGTTTTTGTACAAAGCAGCAGATGAGGCTGCTGAAACACTCTGAATTAACTTCAGTATTAGAGGTGAGCAGAATGCATCAAATGTTCAATAAGTCCTTAGAATGAAGTATAAAAACAATTTTTTTGGGGTAAATTTTTTTTTTATTTTTCAACATAATCTCCTTGGAGCTCTATACACTTGGTCA
>NC_046662.1:53348522-53353456 GCF_010883055.1 Belonocnema kinseyi | reverse complement strand
GTCGGTGAGAATTTACGGTCACGTTTTTTAACGTACTTTATTATAATTCGCAATGATATTCCAATTTAATCGTATTGTCTGTTAAAAAGAAATCATAAATTCGTGTTTTTGCCTCAAAAACTGGGTCGAAATTTGAAAATACATTATTTACTTCTTAATTAAACATCTTTTCGACGAATGTCAGTATATTGCAAAGACCGGATTATGTTTTTATATACCCTTGGGTTAGACCGTTGCGCTTTTGCCATATCAAATCAACGGGAACCTTCATAGTCTTTTGGGTAAGGTTTAATATTAAATGAAGGATCCGCGTTCCTAACCTGTTAACTGACCTAACATTGTTTGTGCGCCGTCAAACGCAGATGGGTTCGAAAAGAGGGAATAGGCTTGTATGTAAATTACATATAAATTAAAATTCAGTGGACCTCTCCGACGCAATGCTGAGACTGCACGATGCATCGTGTGACACATAAATATATGTCTGCACTCTATTGTTTCACAAATTATTGCGAAGTATAGGCAATTAGCAATATATGCGAGTATTTCATACATGGTTCTATTAGGGCGAACTTTCTAGAAGTTTAGAGAAACACATCAACCCTTCTCCTAGCTCACTTTGGTCAACTATCCTTCTAAAAAATTCGAGGAATCTACGGAATCCCCAGGGAGCCATCTACATGAGCGCTATCTAACCAGAAAGATTGTAACTCACTCGATCGGTAAAACAGGGGCATTTTCTTGCCGGCTAAATCATGGTTATGTGGCAGTGCTCTACCTTAACGCCCGAGCAGTTACCGACTGCTTAAGAGATGACCAGTGGCGCCATCGGTCGGTGTAAGATGGAACTACGTAGTGTTTTTCCAGAACGCTCATAGGTATATTACTTACCGTTTCTTTAAAATTGATATTGTGAGAAGAAGATATACTTTGTGAGACATTGTGAGAAGTAGGTATGTGACAAGGCGTAAAAGAGGGACTAAGAAATCCTTTAAAGCTTTCCAATGTAATTTTTAAATGCCTTATAATCTTTAAAATACTCACTAAATTTTTGAATATTTGAAATATTTTGATAATCCCTCAAATTATGCAAACAAACTGCAAATTACTTGTATATTTTAGGAATATCATGAAATCGTTTGAATTCTTTAAAATCTTTGGTACCAACTCGAAAACTGTGCAATGATAATCATAATTAAGCAGAATTTTTTTGAATCCGCTCATCTTAATAAAATTAATTAGAAATTCTTTGTAAGCCGAATAAAAATGCTTTGACTTGAGTTCGACTTGAATTGCCCCCAGTCAAGACACGCTAAAGTCGAAAAGTTCAAATTGAGCACGTTTCAGTTTTGAGACGGAGGCAGACTTTAACTTTTGTCATGAAGAAAAGTTTTTAGGCCTTGAAGACATAAATTTATGTCTTGAGTCAATTTTTATGGCTTAAACACGTGCTGTTTATAACTTCGAGCGTATACTTGCCCTGAGAAAAAGAATAATTCTAACAGTCATAAAAGCTAATCTTTGTTTATTGTTAAACAATCTTTAATATTTTTATTCTATTTTAATTAAAAATTTGTCATAAGGACAACCGCAGGATTTCGGCGGAAGCGGGTGTTAATCTGGAAAATTGCACCAGCTCCCAGCGAAATCGCGGTAAAATTTCAGCTAAAACCACGTCTCACGATCGTGAGATAGGTGGTTACAGTCTGTAAAGGAATCAATACAACGATCCAGCAAAAGCCTCGTGCACCCCAAGAACACGGAGTGACCCAAGGACTACCGCCTTCTGCATTTTCCCGCAAGTGTTTTAGCATATTGTTGACGCGCAGGAATGCTTTTTAGGCCATTAGCAAGTGAAAGCTTGGGACCTTCAAGAGCGCCGATGATAAGGAAGATCAGTTTAAAAGAATATTCCGGGTACAGTAGTTGCAACTCCCTTATAAGGTCTCGATATCTCTCTTTCTTTTCATTCTCCTTGCTTATGATATTTTTGTCAGCGATATTAAAGTTAATGCCGTAAGAGTGACAGAGATGGTAAGAAAGCACTCTTAGTGCCGCATAGTGCCTTTGAATGTAGGTCGTCCCCCCGTTAGTTGGACAACCAGATAGTATGTGAGCTAAATACTTGGGGTGTGCATGGCACGCCCTGCAGCTATCATCAGGAATGTCTTGGCTCAAAATGTGGCGACGGTATATTAAGGTGGAAATAACACCGTATCAGAATGCAAAAATAAAAACCCTCCATACCAGACTACAATCTGGACGATTTAAGGAAAAAAACGTTAGCTCGCAAGACATTGACTGATCCTTCACATTTCTGTGGAAGATACCGTGCATCCTCTTATTGAGGAGCTGTTTACAAAAGCTTTTCTCTTGTACTTTCTTAATCAGGGATTTCCGGAGTGAGTACTCGAGATAGATAAGATTTGATGCATTTTGCTCAACCCTAACATTAAAGTTAAGTCCGAGTGTTTCAGCAACCTGCTCCGCTGCTTTGCACGGAAACGCTTCTTTACCCACTTCTTCGTGATTCCTGACTATTTTAGGAAGAGGGTCTCTTCTATTTGCAACTCTATGTGCTGTACTCAGACTAATCCTGCTGTGAAAACATTCAAGACTCAATATTCCGCGACCACCTTGACAGCGTGAGATGCAGAGGCACGGAACAGAAGACCAAAGATGCATGCTTTTGTTCATGTGCTTCACATTTCGTGTCCCGTGATTAAGGAATCTGAGCTTCTTCGTTTACGGAACAACTCGAAATGAATGTATTACTACCGGGACGGCAAGCATGTTCGTTACAGGTACTTTATTCCTCACCGACAGTTCGAAAGATCAAATCTGCCCGATAAGAAGTTTGTATCTGCCTCGGAGAGTATTCTTTGTAGATTTCACATCCTGAATGCGGCTCTGTGGTCCCTCCAGCGCAAAGGTATCGTATAGCGCTTCTATCAACGAGCTCAGGATCTTCAGGGATGCCACTAAGTTTTCCTCGCTTCAAATAAACCTTGCCGCATTTGTCTGACTGAAATTCCATTCCAATTTCCTAAGTATATCATTCGACAATCCCTAGAGCTAGATGTAGTAGCTCTTAATTTTTAGCATAGATCTTAAGATCGTCCATGTAAAATACATGAGTGACTTTGTACTTTCGATCTGCAGGTTTTCCTCACAAGTACCCGTCGAAATAGCGAAGTGCTAGAGATGGTGACAATAATGTAAGGCAAAAGAGGAGTGGGCTCATGGTGTCGCTATAAAAGACTCCTCTCTGAAAGGTGACCTTTTTAATTGTCACACGATTTTTTCCAGATGAGATAGTAAATCTGGTTTTCCAAAGCGGCATCAATCTCCCTATGTACCTAACTATTTGCGGATGAACCTTTAAGATATCCAAAAGACAGATAATAAGTCTATGGGAGGTCGAATCTAAAGCGTTCCGATAATCAATCCAGGCCGTCGATAGGTCACGCTGGTAGAATGCTGCATCTTTGCAGACACATCTATCGATGAGCAGGTTCTCCCGACATCCGGCTACGCCTCTCTTTAAGCCTCGTTGTTCATACATTTCTTGCTACACAGGTTCAATTCCCCGAAAAATCCTATCATTTAGGATAGCTGTGAATATCTTATAAAGTGAGTTCAGAGAAGTTATTGGCCTGCAATTCTTTGGGTCAGCTAAGTTGCCTATTTTCGGCAGAAGTATTGTCGCCATTCCACCAACCACTCCGGAATCGGCTCTTCCGACTTTAAGTATAAGGTGAAAATACGGGCCAAATGCTGATGGGTTGAAGAAAACTTCTTCCACCAGAAGGTTTTGATACAATCTGGTCCCGGTGCGGAAGAGTTCTTCATCCCTCTTAATACTTTTTTCACCTCCTCGGTAGTGATGGGTGGACATTCTTTATCAGGTGTTATGAGGGCAACACATAACTCCTTGAAGCTGTTGATATTTTCTGAGTCTTCGTCCAGTCTATGCTGTACTTCGTAGACTTCTCTCCAAAATACTTCGACCTCCTCTGGTTTGGGTCAGTGTTCGACAGTAACTGGAGGGTCTTGGAACAGTCGAGATGGGCCAGAGAAAAATTGTTGGTTTTCTCAGACCCACCTTTCTCTCCGCTGTAGACTTCTCTTAGTGTCAAATAGTGCCCGTATTCTCTCAAAAATATGCTGCCTGATGGTAAGCAGCTTTGACTTTTTAAGGGCGTGATAACGGATCCGGAGTTCACGCGCGAACTTTCGAACCTCGGCCAGATGTGATGTAGTCAAGCAGACACTGAATTCGGGACACGTACTGTCTTGCCCAACCTATCTTAATGGCAAGTTGATGCATTCGTCTTTTGGTCTTATGATTAACCGTTGGTTTTTTCACGGTTCGCATCGGCTAAAGCTGTCGCTTCATTATACACACAATAATTGATAGCCCAGAGGTCGGATTCTCCGGAAAATTGTCCACGAAGCTCGTCATCCATTTCAGCCAGATCTTTAGGCTTGAGAGAAACCCTGGTGTTAATGTTTCTCCGGGTCGTAAAGTATCGCTCTTCCTCCATTGGATACCTGCCCGCGGTTGGTCTTAGTGTCGCCTCTCTTTCTTTCTTGCCGGCTTGTTCTAATTGTGGTAGAGTAGGCGTTCCGCTTATATAGCCTTTTCTTCGGAGTAGTTCAGCATGGTTTCGCAGACATTGCTGCGAAAAGTGCGATAGCTCCGGGTGTTTCTCGCATCACACAGCATGCAGCCGTGCCATTGAATCCATTTTTATTGGCTCCCCTAGCTCTAGATTGGTCGGCATTGTTGGCCGACCCATTGTCGGGAGCCCTGCGCGTTCTGTTCTTTGAACCGCACTTACTACAACTATGTTTGGTGTTGTCATTGTTGTTCCTACGAGAAGCTAGGGTAAGGGGTTCTTCCATCCTTGTAGAAATCCGTATGCAAGGATAAG
>NC_046662.1:53342806-53348422 GCF_010883055.1 Belonocnema kinseyi | reverse complement strand
TCTTTTAAACCCACCGATTCTGGATTTTTAAATAAAAAATGTCTTGCCGTCAAGCGCAAGACATAACCAAGTCGAACTGAAGTCGAAGAATTTTTACTCGGGAATATTTAAAAAAACCTGAACTATTTCAAATCCTCTAATATTTTTGAAATGCATTGCAAATTTGTAAAGCTCTTGAAAATTCCTTGTTATTTTTATAAATACGTAAATACCTTTGGGATCTTTTGATATTACTTGTAACTAATTAAGTGTCTCAAAAGTTACTTGAAAATTTTCCAAATACCCGCGGATATTTAAAACTCCTTGTAATTTGTTAAAATGATCAAAATGATCGAATATCTTATAGAATTTTTAAAAATATTTTAAAATATTTTGAAAGATATTTAAAATCTTTTAAAATCTATCAACAAAATTATCAGGAATCTTAAAAATTATCCAGTATATATTTAAAATCCATGGAAAATGTTTGAAATTCTTTGAAATATTTTAAAGATCTTAAATATTCATTGGAGTTTTTGAAAATTCTAGTAAGGAGTTTCAAAAAAGTTAAAGAAAATTCAGAATTAGGTACAGACCTTAATTTAATTGTGGTCAGTACATGCTGTAATTTATTAAGCGAAAATTGACTATAGTGACTTTATATTCAAAACTAACAAAAATTGAGATGATACAAAATTGACTAAGAGTTACTATGTGACAGCCTTGAGTATTTTTAACAAATATTTTAAAAATTGCCCAAAATAAAATTAACAAAAATAAAAAAGAATTTTCAATGAAAATTCAAAATTTTACACAAACACATAAATTTTCAAATAAAAGAATGGAACTTGAAAAAAATTAATTTTTAACCAAGCAGTTCAACTTTTAAACAAGTCGCTGAATTTTTAAACAAAATAGATTAATTATTGATGAAAAATTTTATAGCTGAATTTTAAACTATGAACTACTAATTTTCAGACATATTAGAGTTACATTTTTCGCTTAGGAAATTTATTTTTATTTGAAAAAAAAAAAGAATTTCCACCAATTCTTCAATCTTCAACCGATAAAATTAATTTTTTTACAAAGTAGTCCAATCAAGTTCCAATCAAGTAGTTGAATTTTTAACTAGTAGAAAGTAAAAAAGTTAAATTATCAGCCAAAATGGATGAATTCACAACAAAGAATATAAAATTCAAATATTTTCAAGAAAACAGTTTAATTTTTCACTTAAAAATATTGTGTACAAAAAGAAATAAATTTAAAAAAACGTTTAAAGTTCAGCCATAGAACTTTTACGTCCAAAGAACTGCATTTTTCAAATAATAGTTGCTTTTTAAACAAAAGATTTGTATAAAAATATTTTTCCGTTAGAGTCTCACATTAAGAAGTTTTCTTTATTTGAGTATAGTTGACCAAAATACTAACAATTCATCCTTATCTCTTTTTTTGATCAAATAAAAATTACAAAAGTCATAGCATTTACAAAATCCTAAAAGCCGAACGAAAATTGACATTTGCAGGCCAAAAAGCCTAATATGGGAAAAAATCAAGAAAAGAAAAATGTGAGTTAAAAGGCTCTACAAGATTGTCTAAAAAACCTTTTGAATTTTACTAAAACAAAGACGAAAATTCAAATTTTGATCACAAAAAATAATGGATTATTACATTCTCATTCTAATGAAAAGTAGTTGGTTTCATGTGAAAATTGAATTTCCGGATTCCATCAAATGTTGACGTTTTGAGACCCCCAGGGTCAGAAAAAATAGTTCTTACGTCGATGTCTGCCTGTCGTCATTGCTGGTTTTGTCGCTGCCGTTGTATTCTATGAAGACGGTAACATTGGAAGAAATTATTTGATTGGACTGCCCTTTTGCATACTTTATAAGGATATAAAAAGAAAAGACGAGTTCGTTAGCCAGCTTTTTTTTTTTTTTAAATTCAGGGAATTTTGAAAATTTTTGAGACTACTGTTTTTTAATATTTGAAATTTGTTTCGATAGCCATTCATAGTAGATCAAAATACGAACAATTTATCTCTATTTTTTTTTTTGATAAAATTAAAATTACTGAAATTATAGCATTTTCAAACTCCAAAAAATTAAAAGAAAATTAATATTTTAAGCCAAACAAAGCTTGATGTGGTAAAAAGCCAAGAAAATAAAACCGTTACTTTTTCAAGGTTCTACAAGATTGTTTAAAGAGTTTTGTGTTAAATTTTGTAAATCAAAAATCAAAAATATTAAAATGATACATATTTCAGCGCAGCTAAAAATAAAATTTAGCGCAAAATAAGAAACAAATATTAAATTAATCATGATAAATAGAATTTTTACTTTATTTTGAGAAATCTAAATATCCAATTCCAGACAGAGGTACATATTGAAATGTAATATATTTGATATAAAAGTGTGGAGCATAATATAGAAAATTTGACATTATGGGTATAATCGATTGCGAAGCACGAGATACGTCATGAGAATGTCTTCGCTAAAGTCGAAACAGATTCAATAAAAAAAGTTCACAATCGCAAAATTACAGTTGTCGATTCATTGATCTTTAATTGTGAAATCTCTGTCCCGAATGTGGAAAAAATGCTGATACAGAGCGCGTAGCGCGAGTTTAATAAAAAATCGAGAACAAACATATGCGCTGCTGCCTAGGCGCGCTGAAACCGATTTTTTTATTTAGGCAACTAATTTTCCATTAATAATACTGTAAATATTTTTTGAAGTATTTAAATCAATAGCGTGAATGTTTTTAAATTAAGTGAAAACTATTAGATAATTTAAGTTTTGGGATAAATTAACTTTAAAAAGTAGTCAATTTTAAGATTGAAAAAAATATAAAATATCGCAAGTCCAAACAATAGTTGCTGAAAAGGCTGTAATTAGTATAGAAATTTTCACTCAAGAAATTTCCATTTAAGAAAATCTGCCCGCTGCGCGGACACATTCTCATCGCGCGCTTCGCGCGTGGCTGACTACACACGCATCTTTGAGCGTGCCTAGGACGTGCGACTGTTGGTTCTCGCGCTTCGCGCTCGATGATTTATTTATCTCGCGCTTTGCACTCGATTGGGAATTTCTGACGCGCTTTGCATTCGATTATGTATTCACCTCGCGCTACGTGCTCGGCATCTGTATTTTTTGTTCATTCTTGCGCAAAACTTTTGAAATAAAATCTTAAAACATTAACCACTGTAATTTTGTGATTGTCAATTCGTTTTTGTTAAAAGAGCTTCGTTTGAGATTTCGAGTGCACCTAGGGCGCATGACTGATGGTTCTCGCACTTCGCGCTTGGTCTTTGCATATCTCCCACATTCGTACACAGACCTTTCAAAATCAAAGGTCAACGGATCGACAACTATAATTTTGTAGTTGTGAAATCTCTTTTGTTAAAGCTCTTTCGGTTTCAAGGAACACATTCTCATCACGTGTCTCGTGCTTTACACTAAATTTTGTCTAGAATTGAAACTTTTAGATATTATGCTCAACACATTTATATCAAATACAATACATTTTAAAGTAACTCTGCCTAGGATTGTGTTGAAGACAAATTGGAGTTGGATTTAAACTTTGTTTGATTAAACTTTGTTTGTTTGCTATCTGCTGCGGTCTTGCAAGTGCCTGCTCTTGACGCGATTTCGCATTTTCAGTTCAGTTCAGTTTTGACTCTCGCTCGAAGAAGTCGTGAAAAGTCAAAGTAAGCCAAGTGTAACGCTTCACGTGATTAATTGTGTATTCGTGGGATTAAATATTTTTATTAAGAATTTATTTCTTTGGTTGAATATCTATTTTTAGGTAAAAATTCTTTTCTTTTGTTGTAAAATGGTTGAAGGTTCAAATATTTTTTGCTGAAATTAAACTATTTCGCTACATATTTTTGTTTTTAATTCATTTTTTAAACTGATAATTTAACCGCTTTTCGTTGAAAAATTATCTATTTTGTTAAAAATTAGTTTTTTGTTTTGTTGTTTAAAAATTGATTTTAAAACTTTTGAATTTCTGTTTTCGTTAGAAAGTTATTGGTATGAAAATTATATTTTTTGTTTGCAAATTCAACTTTTTGCTTAAAACTTTAAATATTTTGTTGAAATTTTGTTTTTTTTTCTTGTAGATTCGATTGTTTTTATTTATTCAAAATTAACTTTTTGAAATAGAAATTTAACTGATTTTTTAAAAAAAAAGTAATCTTTATTGTTTGAAAATTAAATTCTTTCTTTAAAAAATCTATTTTTTATCCGAAATGTTTACTAGTCCATTTTTGGTTGAATGCTTATTATTTTATTTTAAAATTCGTTTCTAAAGATAGAAATTTTTGGGGCATTTTTTTGGAGTAAAAATTAATTTTTCAACTGCAGAATGAAGTATAAATTAAAAAATTTATTTCTAAAAGTCATTTCCTAGGTTGAAAATTTAACTATTTTGTCGAAAATTCGCTTATTAGTTGTTATAAATAAATTGTTCACTAAAAATATGACGAAGGTATGTAGCACTAAATTTGAAACATTTTAGACTCAGAAATCTTGTCTCCTATTAATTTACATTAAGTAAATTATATTTTCCTTTTCGCAGTGAGTCTAATGATTCTAAGGTAACTCGCGATTTCAAAACCATAATACTTTTGAGGAACAGTTGGATCGTCCTTCGTGAAGTCGAGAGAGTTCGGGTTCCTGCTCGTGCATTTTTAGCTCTACACGCGGCGGGCCTACGCAACATGTAGCAGAGCCGACTCACCGACACGCTACGTTTGAATTTGTTGCTCCCAGATGGAAGAGCGGTGGGGGCCGAAAAATCCCGCGTTCTGGAGACACTGCCATACATAAGAGAGCAGTTGCCTCCGGCTAACCACGAGCTGGATTCGATCCATCCTAGCCAGTGGGTTTCCAAAACCCCTTCCAAAATCTACTGCATCGTACCAATCAGAGGTAGTAAGTATGCATTTCTTAATGAAGGCTTTCCACGCCTAACAACTTATAGAGCTAACACTCCCTGTTAAGATCTTATTTATCTATCGAGGCTTCTCGCGCCTAGCACCTTATCGAGCTAACAGTGCTCGCTAAGTTCTCGTCTCTTTATGGAGGCGTGACTACCTAGAAACTTAACGCTCCGCAAACGCTTCTTAAATCTCATTCTGTTTTAAAGGTTCCACCTGCATGAACCCTATCCTTACGTTCCTGAAAAGTGGTAGCCGGCGGATCTGCTCAACCACTTGGTCGATACCAATCTCTGCTCTACTTTGAAACAAGCTCCACCTCAATATAACATCCTTGTGTAAAACGTGTTCGCCTGCTTTGCTATGAATAAACAAGTCTTCCAATTACTCCGAGTTGTTTATTGATCGTTCCTCCCCCGAACTACGGCTATTAATTTCAAACAGATTGTTTATTTAGATATTGAAAAATAAGGCGCCTATTTTATTTATCATGATTACTTTAATATTTGTTTTTTATTTCTCATTAAATTTGATTCTCAGCTGCGCTGAAACATTACACCATTAAGCCATTTCCCTTACGGGGAAATTTCCCTTTCGCCGTTATGTAAGGTTCCCCACTTGGGTCCATTAATAGCCAAGGTCTTTGTTTCAGGCGTCGTTCACTCTACTGACACTCTTTTTATTAACTATTTGCCGCC
>NC_046662.1:53325429-53342706 GCF_010883055.1 Belonocnema kinseyi | reverse complement strand
GTCGAAATCATGTCAAAGTTAAGTATCAAATCGTCATATGGTGGAGATTGTAGTTCTAACGTCAGTCCCACCAAAAACTTCAGTTAATAAGGGAGGGTTGGGGGAGGGGGGGGAAGTAGAAATCATTTAAATAAATTTATATCATTACAATTCATAGAAATTGAAACATACTTATTCTTGCTGCCGTATTTTTATTTATTTTTCATTTTTAATCTTGTGTTTTACGATTAAAGAAACAGTACGCTTCCTAACAAAAACAGCTTCGTAAAAGATTCATAAATTTTTTCTGGTTGAATGAATTTTGGCTTATTTATTCTCATATCTTGTATCGTTTGTACAGAAACTTAATTTTCTTTATTTTAAATTATGTTTTTTATCAATAAAACACAAATAACTTAACCTATTAAAAGTAATTCATTATAAATTTGTAGATCTTTTTTAGGTGCACACTTTTCGTCGGTCTTTCTCTTTTCCTAACTTGCTTTGTTCTCACTTTTTGAATTTTTATCAATAATGGCTGGTTTATGAACACGATCTTTTTTTTTCTTCCTTCAAACTGTGTGTCAAAGCACAATCAAATCCAACTATTCGTTCGAAAGTTATCCGGTATGTAGACAACGACAACAACAACAACAACGCCGGATAGACAGACATGCACCGACGTCAAAACTTGTTTTTCTAACTCAGGGGGCCTCAAAACGTCGAAATTTGATAAAATTCGCGAAAGTGATTTTTCACATAAAATTAATACCGTCTCATTATAGATGAGAGTGTAATAATTCATTATTGTTTGTGCAATCAAAATTTTAGTTTTCAATTTTTTATAACAAATATCAAAAAGTTAATAAAATATTAATGTAGGGCCTTGAAAAATTAAAGTGTTTCTTTTCTAGACTTTTTCCTATGTCACACGTTCTTTGGCTTCAAATGTCCATTTTCGTTTAGTTTTTTGAATTTAAAAATCCTCTAATTTTGGTCATTTTTATTTTATATAAAAAAGTCATTGTGATAAATTGTTAATGTTTTTGTGTACTATAAGAGGTTGTCGATATAATTTTGAAATTAAAAAAATTGGTCTAAAAAATTTTGAAAACGCTCTAACTTTTTCAATTTTTATCGAAAATAGCTGGTTTACTAACTCAACCTTTCTTTTTAGTACTTCTAACTGTGCGCCAAAGCACAATCTAACCCGACTGTTTTTTGAAAGTTATCTGGTCTACAGACAACAACGACGACGCCGGACAGCCAGACGGACACCGACGTAAAAACTTGTTTTTCTGACTCAGGGGGCCTCAAAACGTCGACCTTTGAAAAAATCCGCGAAATTGTTTTTTCGCATAAAACTAATAGCTTCTCATTACAGATGAGAATGTAAAAAAATGAAAATATAAGCCTACGAAATATTAATTATTCAGAAAAAAAAATTTACGAAATTTAAATTAGACCAAAATCCAAATTAAAAATCCCATTTACAGTTCAATAATCAAATTGATGCAAAATCCTGTTAAACAAAACAAGAATCTAACGACCAAATTTGGACCACAACATATAAACGAAAACCAAAAATCTTATTGTAATCTGAAAAAAACAAAAAAATAGAATAAAATTTTCGGAAAAAAATAAATAAGAGGAAAGAAAAATGAGAAGGCAGTCAACCACATCGCCTTTCTTCTTTTTTTCTTTCTTTCGTCTTCTTTATTTTTATTATCATCAAATTACAATAAAATTAAAATAAAAAACATAAATAAATAAATTTGCATTACCAACGTTTCGGTACTCGTACAGTACCCTTATCAAGGCAAGAAAAATGTAAGTTAACTGAAGTTAACTTACATTTTTCTTGCAAATTTATTTATTTATGTTTTTTATTTTAATTTTATTTTAATTTTATTGTAATTTGATGATAATAAAGATAAAGAAGACGAAAGAAAGAAAAAGAGAAGGAAGTGGATGTAGTTGGCTGCCTTCTCATTTTTCTTTCCTCTTTTTTATTTTTATCCGAAAATTTTATTTTTTTGTTTTTTTCAGATAACAATAAGATTTTTGGGTTTCGTTAATTCGTTCTGGTCCAAATTTGGACGTTGGATTCTTGTTTTGTTTAAAAGAATTTTGCATCAATATTAATTATGATCCAAATTTTTGAAATTGCTTTATACTCACGAATAAAATTGTGAAAAATTACGACGAGTGCACCAAAAATGAACTTCATTTTTCAAGCAAAAGAAAACTGAGGTTGGTTTCGTTAAATTGTGCATTTGATTAGTCCGCTCACCAACTTTTATGCAGATTCATGATTATAGGGTGTTTTATTTTCTCTTGAGACATCGAAATATATCTAGACAAACGGCATACCAGTATTCTAACCGCTCTATTATTACTTATCAGTATATATTGCTCAACGAGAAAGAAATGATACTGTTTTGAAATATTTTCAGTCGATATTTTGTATGGTTCATATAAATTCCACACGAGATAAGATATGAAACCTGCAGTTTCGAAAAACGTGCAAAAGTAACTAAGAATCGTTTTTGTACTAATAATTTTTTATAATTGCTCGAAGATTGGCCTTAAAATTTCGCATTTAAAATTCCCTGATTCTGCTATAAACAATTTAGTTAATGTTTCTAAACTACTATGTTTTATTTCTGAATTGTCTTGAATTCTTTTGAACTTTTTTACGGTATTTTTGAAAATTCTAAGAAATTGTTCAAAGCTTTTAAAACTTTTAAGGAAATTCAAAATACTTTAAAAGGTTTTGAAATATTCTGGACAATTGTAAATGATTCTAAGGAACTTGTAAATGTTTTGTAATGATGGAAGTAATATAAAAGATTTCACTGAATTTGGTAAGGTTTCCAAAGATTCCAATGATTATGAGGATTTTATTTAAAGACCTGAAGGTATTTTAATAAATTTTCTCAATAATTTCAGGAAATATTGCCAGATTTCATGGAACTTTATGAGATTTAATGATATTTTAGTTAATTTAAAAGAATTTATTCGAGCTACGTGATATATTTTGCAGGTTCTCTAAGATTTGAAGAGATTTAAAATGATTTATTTCTTTATTTTGCCTGAATTTTTATTAATTTATCATTAAATCTTTTAATTCATCGGAGTTTTATTGAATTTTTTAAATTGAATTATATTCGCCTAAATTTACTCATTTCTATTTAATGTAATGGATTCTTTTTTAAAGCTTTTATTGAATTGATCATGGGCATCAATCGATAAAATATTCAAAAGATTTTTAATATTTCAAGGTTTTTTTTTAATTCCTTGGCACTATTAAGAGCTTAAAAAATGTAACAGGATTTTAAAATATGCGAAAGGATTTAAAAGATTTGAAGGCATCGTAACAAAATCCTTAGCGTTTTCAAGGGCTTTTAAACATTCAAGGGATTTAAAAAATATCGAAAGAATTGAAAATATTTTAGAAAATTATAAGAGGTTCACACATTTTTTAAAATTATTTCAATAGGATTTCCAAGGGCTTTGCAAATTTTCAGAGATTTTAATACTTTAAGGAATTTGAAAAAATTAATTCACAAAAAGTGGGGAATTTCGTAGCATTTCAAAGGTTGACAGAGATTTTCATATATTTTGTACAATTCATTTGGAATTCGTGCTGAATTCTTAATCCTGAATTATTTTTAATTCACTCAATTCTACGCAATTCAATGGATTTTAAAAAAGTTTTTGAATAATTCAGCTTAAAGTATTTCAAAATCACCTTAATTTCTTAGGAATTATATCTGATTCTTTTGAATTATCTTTAAGTTTTCTAAACTCATTTCAAACTTAATTCAATCCATTTCCTCATACCTTGTGATTTCCCTTAAATTTCTCTAAATTCGCTCAAATTTAACTGAATTCAATGGATATTTTTTTTATTTTTTAAATTATTTCCAATTCATTTGAATTGTTTTCTAGTCATTATTCACTTTGCTGGTTAGAAGTTAGTAGGGTTTCAAAGACTTGAAGAGATTTGAAATTATTTTTAAGAATTTACTCAATTCTACTTTTTTCAGTGCATTTTTTAAAAGTTTTTATTTAATTCAGCCTGAAGTCTTTTCACCTCACCATGAAATTTCAGACATTTCATCAAATTCATCTAAATTCTCTTGAATTTTTCTAAGCTTATTTCAAATTTTCTGAATTCAATTAGGTTTTTTCATATTTTAATCTGTTTTAAATTTTCTGATTTTAAAGTTGTGCAATGCTAATAAATTTAAGTTTCTTTTTTCAATGTCAGACTTAGAACTATTTTTTTTAACGTCACGCCCTAAACAAATCTGGTGAGTAAAAAAAATCTGGCTAACAACATTTTTTTTCAAAGTCAGGGAATTTTATTGATTAGAGAAACTCCCAAGTAGAATAAATTTAAAATATTTTCAATTTTAATTTGAAATTATTTTATTTTGTTTATAAAATATTGCAGGTTTGAAACTTTACGAGTTTAAGATTTTGCTCTTTGAATATTAATATGATCAGGGTAAATGAAAAATTGGTCAGTGGGAAATTAGAGAAAATTAAAAATAAAGTTTTGAGGTAACACTGGGATAATATTCTTGTTAGTGATTTGTTTGCCTTCTACTTATATTTATTTGTTTGTAGTGGGTTTCTCCACAATATTACCTTTTCAGTTATAAATTTTATTATTTATTTGAAAATTCATCAATTTTGTTCAAGACATTTCTTTTGGTTAAAAATTGAATTTTTTGTTGAAAATTCAAGTAGTTTAATAGAAAATTGATTCATTTTTAAATCACATATTTCAATGCTAAAAAGTCAAATTAAAATATTTTTTTGTTGAAAATTCAGCTATTATTCGCAAATTTGTCTTTTTATTTAAAAATCCATCTATTTGACTAGAAATTGCATGCTTCTCCGATAAAAATGCAACGGTTTGGTTTAAAATTCAAGAATTTTGTTTTAAAGTTTTTTTCTTCTTTGTTAAAAATTACACTGCTTTGTTAACAATTCGATTAAAAACTTGAATTTAATTTTCGTGGAAGATTTAATTCTTGTTGAAAATTTTTATTTTGTTGTCAAAGTGTCATGATAATGTCTTTTTCAGATGAAAATTCAATTTTTTTTCAATTTGTATTTTTGGTTTGAAAATCCATCTTTTTTGTAGAAATTACTTAAATAATCCAACCTTTTCTGATAATCCAATACATATTTATCGAAAAATTTACTGCGTTTCTCGATTTTCGTATGTTTCTTCATAGTGCGTGTAAGCATTCAGTTGTCTTGTCACTTTAATTGTTTCGTGACCAGGTTTACTTCATTCTCTGCTTTGTTTTTCAGTGGAATTAGTCCCATGTAACGTAATTTTCTTTTGATAATCGAACCTTTTTTGATTATCTAATTTTTTTTCATAATAACAATGAAGAATTGGGTCAGGGCCCCCAAGCTGATGTGTATTGCACCGTGACATGGTTCTGGGTAGATGGTTCAAAGACCTGTCGATGAGGCGCTATGTTCGCCACACACTCAAACAAATTTTCTGCCGCCGGTATCCTCCGCTAGGTCGCACACAACCTCTTCATTAAAAAAAAACTGTGACAAATGTGATAAACCACTGAAAATAATTAATAAATATGTTGCTGCATGTTATGAAGAGCAAGAAGTGTATTTTATGACATTTAAATCATCAATTCTGTTAAATATATATTTTGGTTTTTTTAAATCTTGTGGTCAAATTAAAAAAATTTGGAAAATAGGACTCACCTTACGCAATTATATACCTCATAACTTTTACAAAAAGGCTGACGATTTCTCCAGTAAACTCATTAATTTTATTTGTTTATGATCAATAAAGGAATCTTATTTTATAATTTTTATAATATCCATAACATTTCGTTAAAATATAGTATTTAATTTTTAAGAACTAATATTGCGAATTTTATAAAATGCACATCCTTAATTGTTATGACCGCACCGCTAACTAATATATTTATTAAATATGTTTGTATTGGCTACTTTATTCATAATCTTCATTAAACTAGAATGGTTATGATAACGTCAGTGCTATTTTAACACAAAATGTTTCTCAAGTGTTCCAAGATATTTGGTTAAATTGAACATGCAGTTTCTACAAAATTAATAATACGGGTTAAAAAAAATGATTTTACTGTTCTGCACACCATTAAAAATATACTTAAGCAATATTTTGTTGGTTCAAAAATTAAAGAAAAATACGACGAGTTGAAGACAAAAGCGCTCGCCACTCGAAGCGATCCCCATGCATTTTCCAACAAAGAACCTGAGGCAGAACCCCTCAAATAGCTTCGAGCGGCGAGCGCTTTTGACTTCAAATCATCGTATTTTTTTTTGCCCAAAAAAATTTTTCTTGAGGAATCACTTCTCCCCATCCTCGTACTCCAGTTCCTACGAAACATTTTAATATCAGAAGCTTGAAAAACACGATACTATGAACGATTTGAACACGATACGCTTGAACACGATACGCTTGAACATAATTACACCTCGCGCTTCGCGCTCGGATATTTATTCTTTGCATTTGGAATGCTTGAAAAAAACTTTATCAAAAAAATATCTTTTAGATGGCAGTATTTATATGCTTCTTCATAATCTGAATTGTCTACTTAATTAAGTATACTTAATTAAGTATAGTCAAAGATTAAGTTTATCAAAGCACTTTTTTTTTAAATTTTATTTTTGTACACATTTTTTTTTTTAAATTTTATTTTTTTCAGCGTTATTTTCCACGAATAAGACAAAAAGTACGCGTCCTATCAAGAAGTAATTTGTAGCGAAAATGTAGATCTTTTTTGGGATAACCATTTTTATCAATTCATCTTTTTTCGTATCTTACATAGTTTGTCTACAAAATGGAAATTTTTATTTTCCATTATTTTTTGTGCAATCAAAATTTGAATTTTCAATTTTTGAAGAAAATCCAAAAATTGGTTACAATAATCTTGTAGGGCTTTCAAAAAAATGTTTTCCTACTCTTGACTTTTTTTCATATCTTGCGTTTTTCGGTTTGTTCTTTTTAATACTATAAACATCCGTACATCGAATTTTTAAATTCAGAAAAAAGTCTCAAAAATTTTCAAAATTCGCTCCCTTTATGAATTTTTATCAAAATAGGCTGGTTCACGAACTTGTTCTTTCTTTTAGGACCTAAAGAAGATGTGACAAAGATGAATTTGATTCGATCATTTTTTCGAGAGTTTTCGTGTTAACGGACGGACGGCTGGACAGACGGACAGACAGACGCTATCGTGGAAACTGATTTTCGGATTCAGGGGGTCTCGAAACGTGGAGATCCGTTGGAAAAGTGTGATGTCCAATTTCCGACAATTCTCGTACTTTCGCAATCATAAAAGATGATAATGTAAAAAATTGCAAGTTTCATAAGGATTGGTCACATTATTGCGAGTTGATTCTTAAAAAAGACAGTGTTTCAATAAAAAACTGCGACAAAAAGTAACATTCCTTTTTTTCTATACAAAACAAGTGATGCAACAAAAAAAAACCTCTTCTAAATAAAAACTGCAGTTTTTAATTATCTATATTGTCGAATTTTTTGAACAAGGATTTTCGAAAAAAATTTCCATTCCCCACTTTCTTGACTCAGACAATCGTTTTACCCGTTTCGAGCATCCGCCTGGTGCTTGCTTCCTGACCATTAATTTAGAAATGTGAAAGGAGTCTGAGGGGATGAAAAAAATTTTGCTCATAAAAGAAGTCAAGCGGAATAGGAAAAAAATTTTGGATTAAAAAAAAGACTAAGGTGGTAGGAAAAGGAATTTTGAATTGCAATACACATCCAAGGAAAAAGAAGAAAGATTTTGTATTTTAAAAGAATTGAAAAGTGTCCGAGGGTATGGAAAGAAGGATTTTGTATGTATAATAATTCTAAGCACATAGAATGGGGGATTTTTAATTGTGAAATGTGTCTGAGGAGATGAATAAAAGAATTTTCGATTGTAAAATGAGCCTGAGGGAATAAAAAAGAGGCTTTGGATTGTAAAAAGGTCTGAGGGCTTGAGAAAGGGTATTTTGGATGTAAAAATTATCCGGAGGGTCTTGAGAATGGGATACAAGTTTGCAAAAAGAGTCTGTGAGGATGAAAAAGAGGATGTTCACATGCAGAAGAAACGTGGAAAGATGAACAGGCATTTGAGTGGGGATGAAAAATGGTATTTTGGATTACAAAAGTAGGCCGAGGGAACATACAAGCAGATTTGAAATCGTAGAAGGTGAGTGAGAATAAAAAAATATATTTTTAATGGTAGAAAGAGCCTAAGAGGAATGAAGAAATTTTAGATTATGAGAGGGTTCTGAGGAGATAAAAAAGCACTCGTCGATTGTAAACAGCGTCTATGGATATAGAACAGAGTACAGTGAAACCTTTAAATAGCCCTCCCTTTTATAGCCCTTTAGAGAATTTACGCCGCGCCACAGGTAGGTATAAGAGGAGCTGCGTGGGAGCCGAATGGTCTGCGGTTGTCACTTAGGCAGCACTCAAACGTGAACAAAAAAAAAGTGGAGAGGGCAATAATGAGTTAGTTCACACCCACCGTCAGCCCCAAAATCAGGGCTATTGAAGAGTTTCACTGTATTTTGAATTTTAAAAGGGAGCTGCGGGACTAAAAACATAAATTTTGGTTTATAAAAAAGAGTTTGAGGGGATGGATGAGTAGATTCTAAATTTTAAAAGGTGTCTTAGGAGATCAAAAAGAAGAGCTTGGATTAAAAAGGAGTCCGTGGGGATAGAAGAGGAGATCTTGGATTATAAACAGGAGTAGGACGTGATGGTTTTTGATTGCAAAAAGAGACTAGGTGGACAGAAAAGGGAATTTGGATTTCTGAAATTTTTCTGATTGGTAAGGAAAGGGGATTTAAAAATAAAACAGGTATCTGAGGGAATAGAAAAGAAACGATTTTTGATCTTAAATGCAGTCTGGGAAAATATACATAAAAAGAGATTTTAGATAATTAGAGGAGAGCGAGATTTGTTTTTATAGGTCTTACGGTCTTCGTTAATTAATTTCATCTTGTAAAAAACAAAGAATACTAATTTTGCAGTCAAACATCTGTCAATTTTTCAATGTCAATTTTTTAGAATAATAATCATATGTCACACGAAATTAAATTAAAATGTACAAAGAACATATTATAGAATATCCTCATAACAATGGAAGAGGCTTTTTTTAAAGAACCTACATCTTAATTGACGGAAAAATTTCTAAAATGTTTTTGGACAACGACGAACATACAGCAAAGTAGATAAGGGACATACATTAAGGTGGTCTTAAAATAAAAATGAAAATAATGGTTCAAGTTCCAACAAAGTTGTTAAAGACCTGTTTTGAAATCTCCAACTCTACAATCTCTTTCATGATTCGAAGCTCTAGTTTTTTATCTTCTACCTGTTTCACCCTTATAAATTTTTTCAAAATAATTACATATAATAAGATAGACAATTCCAGACGAATTTTCTTTACTATCAATATCTTTTAGATTAAGTAAAAAAATTTCAAGAGAGCTTTGCTTACTAAAATAAACATTTATGTTGAGTTTTTTAAACGACCCTCGCAACCCAGTCAACGCAGTTATTTTTCTTACTGGAAGCGTTGTAGATTTCATGAATTCCTTTTAGAATAATACTGTTTATCAAACGGAGCGGATAATTATTTTGAACTATAGTGATTTCAATTTGATCCAAATTTCCTTTCCAGACGCTTTTCTCATCCAATTGGTAATTAACTTACCTTCAGTTGTTTTTATATTTTGCAAATCAAGGTAATTTAATGAATTATTATTTTTGAGTTCAGATGTAAACTGTATGGAATTTTCAATAGTGTTAAAAGTATTTACGAAATAAACAATTTTTTCAGTAGAAAGAATTGCTAAAGTATCATCCATATACCTTTTATATAAAATAGGTTTAAAATTCAGTTTTTTCAAAGCTCTTGTTTCATTATCTTCTAGAAACAAATTTAAAAGTGTAGGAGACAATGGCGAACCTATAGGACAGCCATTTAATTGTTTATAATATGTCTCATTAAAAGAATTTTCCATTAAAAGAGAAAACTATGTTATTGAAGATAGTTCTAGTAGCGACTAAAAATTCATTTTTTGTTAATTTAGTTAAATGGAATGTTATCAAACATTGAAACAATGTCCAATGGAACTAAGGAATGTGTTTAAGGAACATTCATTTCATTTAAAGTGGCCTTTAAATACCAGCTATTTTTAACAAATGATTCTGTATAACCTGAAACTGGTTATAAAACATTAGAAATATATTTAGCTAAGTTATAAGTAGGAGAACCAGCCCCCTGCCTCAACCTTGTATGTGTATGTGGTAGTAGTTTTCGTACTATCCGGAGGGTAAATGTCGGTCAAACTAATCCAAGAGATGGCGCCACAAAAAGTAGGTCTGTCTTTTTTTATTGAATTGCATTAGGAAAAAGCAAAAATAATTAAAAACTTGATGCTGTTTGCAAATAAACAAACAAAAATATATGAAAAATTAGAGTAACTAGTACTAATTATTTAAAGAAAGAAAACGTCATAAAAATATGTAGTTTAATATGAATAAAATTTAATTTTGAGATACATTTTGAAAGAAGTTCGAACTTTATATTTTTGTGATTTACTTTGCTCATATTATTGATTTTATTATTTGTTCTAGCTAAACAAAATTATTTATTGTTGATATTATTAATGTAGTTAATGAAAAAATTAATAATATTTAAGGCCCTGATGACAAAAATATATACATCTATTACTAAACATATTCATCTATTATAAAACATATACATCTATTTTTTTATTAATAATTTTTCCAGACAAAGTATGAGCAAAGTCTTATTATCGGTAAAATTTTTTTTTGCTAAACGTGCTTTCTATTAATGTAGGAATGACATTTAATAACAAAAATAATTTTAGAGTTTATGGTAACCACAGTGATAAACAATTTTTGTGGCAAAATATTAGAATTTGAGATTTTTCAAATTATAATTTCCTTCCATGGCCAGAACGACTTCAGGTATTCCTTAAAATAATAAATATTTAATAATATTTGATAAAATATAACAACTTAAATTTTTGTAAACAAATTAGATAAAAAATTTTTAAATGTTGGCCCTTTCGCATACAAAATTTTTTTGCACTGTTATTAGCAATTCTTGTGACAAAATATTTAAACTTAAGGTTTTATCAAATTTAAATTTGTTTTGATGGCCAAGACAGTGGGTTATTGTCAAAAGATTTTCTATTAAGTGAATCTTAGTATGCAGTGTTATTATTCATTTCCAATCTATTACGATTAAAAACCCGACTTTTTCCAAGTGAAACTGCCAACATTGGGAAATTTTTTATGTAAATTGTTTATAAACGTGTAAGTTGTTATATTCCACTAAATATTATCAAAGATACTTTTTTTAGGAATATCCGTAGCCACTGTGGCGATTAAAGAAAATAAAATTTTTGATAAAAGCTTACATTTGAATATTTTGTTATGAGAATTATTTATAACAATGGTTATTGTTAACTTCTCAAATATTTTTGTGACTAGCAGTTATTTGTTCAATAGCTTAAAACATTTTCAATGTAAAAAAAATTTCTGTGTGAAAGGAGAAAAATTTTGAATTTTTTCATCTAATGTGTTTACAACAATTCAAATTGTTATATTTGATCAAATATCAATAAATATTTATTGTTTTCAGGAACTCCTGAAGTCTTTTTGCGGCTTAAAGTAAATAATAATGTTTTAAATCTCAAATTCTAATATTTTGCCACAAGAATTGTTTATAACAATAGTTATAATAAACATTTAAATTATTTTCGTTATTAAATGTCATTCCTACATTAATGCGAAGAATTTTTAGCAGCAAAAAAATTTTACTAATAATAAGACTATTTTTTAATTTGTTTATCAAATTTGTTTGCAACAAATAAATGGAATGATAAACAAATTATTTGTATTTTATGAGTCCTTGAACAATAACTTAAGACAATGTAAAGCTTTCCTGATCAGTTATTAAAGCGTAACAAATTGTTATGTACAAAATTTCAGTTTTTCCATTCTTTGAGTAGAAAAATTATTAATAAACAAATAGAGAAGACAAAAGTTCGGTGCGTCCAGCTGAACGAAAAAAGTGAATTCAAATATATACACTAATTATATAATTATTAATAATTAAAGAAGTTTGAGTTTCATTCTATTGGATCAAAAAGTCTCCTTTATCGTAGAAAAGTCAGCTTTTTTGCTGGAAATAAATATTAGCATGTATGATTCTTGAATTTCAACTGGAAATTCTTTTATTCTGTTCATAAAAGATTCTACGTAAATGAGTTGCCAGATTGTAATAAAAAAAAAATTAAGGAAAAGTCAGGAAATTTTAAAATTTTAATTTTATGGGTGACCTAATCGGTCATTGCCAATTCTGTTTCCTGGGTAGATAAGGAAACTTCAGGGTTGTCTCTTTTTTTGTGCTGTTATATATTTGTAAGATGCATTGGAATTTGTAAAAGAATACTGCTTCAAAAACTTCGAAATTAAAATAGCTGACACAGGAGAATCTTCTAATGATCAAATTCCTGAATATAAATAATAAAAAAATGGTTAAATTATAAAATAGTAAAGAATAAATCAAATGAAATAATTTTATTGATTTCATATATTCTTATTTTATTATTCACTTATTCCATTAACAAAAATATTTAATGTGGATTACGTGTGTTGCCTATTTTATAATAAGTATCAACTCCAGGAGTTTTATGTTTCAGTTTTTTTTTAAAATTGAAGATTTTTTTCATCCAAAGCAACATGAAAGTTATGCTTAAATGTCAGAAACTGTTCCTTCAACATCAAATTTAATGATTTTTATTTATTTAACTTTTAATTGAATGATTATCAAACTCATTTGTCTACCTAAATATTTTATTGAAGATTTATTTACTTTCTGGATAATTCAACAATGATGATAAAAGTCATCCTGCCTGGTAGCAAATTAAACATTTTTGTTGAAAATTCGAATTTGTGAATTACAAATTAAAATAATAGGTTGAAAGTTTGCAGAATTTTGCAGAATTTTTGATATTTCAGCTAGAAAATTCATCATTTCGGATAAATATATTTTTCCTTCTTAACTTAAAAATCCTTCTTGTTTGAAAATTTGATTCGCTTGTTGAAAATTAAATTATTTGCTTAAAATTACAATTATTTAGTATAAACAATCCGAACTTTTTCATAAAATTAATTTTTTTGGCTTGAAAATGAAACATTTTAGATGAAACTTCTTATATATACTACCAAAGAAATCTTTCTTGGTTAATCATCTACCTTATTTGTTGAAAGTTTGTTCTTCAGTAGAAAAATTATCATGCTCCATGGAAAATTATTATTTTGTTGTAGCTTTGTCATCTAAGTTAAAAATTTATTTGTTCGCTTCAATATTTTATTATTTTGTTGAATATTCTTTTTTTACAATTTATTTCTCTAATTCAAAATCTAAGAATTTCATTTTTTGTTAAAAATGTATCTTCTTCAGTTTAAAATTCAATCATCTAACAGGAAATTAATGCTTTTTGTGGAAAATTAACTTTTGTTTAAAATTGAATTGTTTTCGTCAAAAATTTATTTTTCGTTCTTGAAAAAACATCTGTTTAAATCAAAATGTGTTACTTTGGTTAAAAACTGAAGATTTGTGTTAAAAAAAAGTTAGAAAAAAAAAGTTTATTGCCTGAAAATTCAACTTTTTTATTTTTTAGTTGCAAATTTATCTGTTTGATCAAAATTTAAATTCTTAAGTTAAGAATGTAGCTATTCTGTTTTTGTCAGAAATTTTGTCTTTGTTAGTTTAAATTAAAAATATTTGGTTAGAAAAGAATTTACATTTTTTATTGAAAATTTTATTGTAGAATGAATATTGAACTATTTGGCGAAGTTTTCGTTTAAAATTATATATTCCCAATTTCATTTGAAAATTAATTTCTTTAATTGAAAATTTTAATATTATAGTGAACTTTGTAGAAAATTTATCGTCTTAATTAAAGATTTAAATATTACATTTTTGGTTGAAAAATAATCTTCTTGGTTCAAGATCTAATTTCTTGGTTGAAAATTCATAAATTTCTAAATTTATCTCTTTAGTTTCAAAATTTAACTATTAAGTTGAAAATATGTTTTTTGGGGGAAACTTAATTTTTTTAAATATCATTAGTGAATTTTTTATTTAATTTTGGCGACCTTAGAATGTAACTTTAGGGCTGTATACAATAATTTTGAAAATGTGATAGCAACCGGATACGTGACAATGAAAAAAAGTGAACAAAAGAAAGAAATCTTGCAACATTTTCAGCTTTTTAGAAAACAATGAGACGGCAATATCGCGAAGCTATTGTAAATAAGCGGCTTCTCCTCTACCAATTTGCATTGAAAATTTTCTAAGAGCAAGTATAAAAATCTCAAATTTAAAACCACGCAATCTTAATTGTTTACATATTTTTGGGGAGTATTACAAAATCTTGAAAAATAAAAATCCAAACACTGATTAATTGACAAAAAATACAGTATTCGAATTCGACAATTCTCGAAATTATTATCTTGCCTAAAATTAAAAATTTCCAAATAATCAAATCCTCCGGGACTTGGGATATAAACGAATTTTCATATTTGCCTAAAAAATTATATTTAATAGGCACTTGACAAATATACTCCATATCGAAGTAAACATTATTATTACAACGGAAAAAATTCTATTAATTTTTTTTGTTCCTGAATTTTAATTATCGATTTGAGATCTTGGAAATTTCATTTTTTCATTTCGAGAATAACCATTTTCGGTAGTATTATTTGCTTTCCGGAATGCTTATTTTTCGTGAAATGCTTATTTTGTAGAATGAATAAAACAATAGATCTATTAAAAGAGGATTGTTGGAATTTAAATTTTTGATTATTCTTCACTTACAAAATCTGTACATTAAAAAAATTTTCCATAACGTTTTAATCAATCGAAATTTTTTTCAATTTTCAAATTTTCGAATTTTTAAATCCAAAAAATAAAATTTTTGGAACAAAATACGGGTGCAAGATCAAAAAAAGCCTTAAGAATCTTTTTAGGCTCTTTCAGGCTTACCGGAAAACTAAAACGCGTTGAAAAATCCGTCTCTTTGCAAAAAATTAATATATTTTTAATTTCTTTGCAGCATAAGACTTCACTTTTCTTTTCTACAATTATACGATCATTATTTTATTTTCTATTTTTTACTTTACAATATAACAATGTTCTATTTCTGTAATTTTAAATTGTCTTCAGTGTTATAATTTTGTTAATTTTGAAATTCCAGAAGCTGAAAATATTTGAACCATAAAATTACTAAGCCTATAGAGTTCACGACAATTTAAAACTTCGAAATTTATATAGAAATGAAAAATTATTTTTAAAAGTAACAATTACGAAAATGATATTTAATATTTATATCTTATAAAATGCAATAATTTTGAAATAAATTAATTCAATGTGGATTTTTTATATTTTGAACAAAGAAAGCAGAATTTAAAAAAAAAGTTTTTTAAGTTGCAAGAGAATTTTGATTTTTTCAAGATTCCTAGGAAAATTTAAAACAACTTTATTTAGAAAACCTTATCTTCTGAGAACATTCAAAAAGATTTTACAACGTTCTAAAAGATTTTTTGATTTCCAATAAATATCTGGAAGCATTTAATGAAATTTTTTTGGTGCTAAAATTAAGTTTTATTCTAAAAATGTATATTTTGAGTTTAAAAGATCCGAATGCTTTGAAGAAATTTCGTCCTTTTTTTCGAAAAATGTCATCTTTTCAAACAAAAATATAAACAATTGATAATTTTTCAAGCTTCTTAAAATATAATGTTATTCTTGTTTTTTTAAAAGATTGTCCTTAAGAAAATATTCAAGAAAATTTCGCAATATTGCAAAAGATTTTTTAAAAGCTCAAAGAAGAATCTGAAATATTTTAAAGGATTCGTTTCCGTTTAGAAAGATTTAAAAACCCTTTTTAGAATAATTCGAAAATTAAAAAGTTTTACAGAAGTTTTGAAATGTAAGACAAAATATAGATTTCTAAAGATTTCGGAAAAAATTAGGAAGCATTTCAGAGTATTTCAAAAATTCTCAAATATATATGTAGGGCAGAATACATCAAGTGTTCCCACTTGCATTTTTTTTTATAATGAAAGCTCTTTTCATGTACTTCAAGTCTATTATAACAATATTTTTAAAATAAAATTTTGGTTTGTAAATCAAAATTGAAATTGATTTTTTGAAAAAAAACATACTTAAAAAAATTTCTATTTCATAAAACACTTTTTTTAATACTTTTATAAATTATGTAGGATACAAAGTGGGCCGGAAATGTTTTCTTGCTAAAATGTAAATTTTTACGTTTAAGGTTACCGCGTTATACTTCTGCAGTGCTAGATTATGAATACTGACAAGGATAATTTTCCGCTAAACTTACATTAATTTTTTTTGATCATTATATTGGCAGAAATATATAAATTACGTTCTATATTTCAACTCAGACCTTTTATTTTATTTATAATTTTCCGGTTGCCTTAAAAATGTAACATCTGGCCACTCAAGGAATTATTTGGCTGGTAGATTAGATGAAATTCGTCGCAAATGAATGTTTGCTGTAAAGATTTTTTTTTTTAGAATAAATGAAAATTATCTAACGTGAACTTCAAAGAGAAATTCCATTTCTATCAAGAAACATCGTTTTAACGATAGAGCACATTGCTCTAAGTAAGTAGGTACGAGCGTAGGCAATCCATTAAAATTAAAATACAGAGGATTGGAAAAATTCATTAATACTGTGTTAAACAAGATTATTGTCGTGATTTTTGCTTAAGACTCATCACAATGTAACAAAAAAGCAGGTACAATCGATGCTGCACTTTTTTTACAGAAAAAATTTTACATAAAACGTAGTCGCTTAAGAGAAATCCCAAAGACCCATTTTTAAATGTTTCACTTGATAACCGGACTGATGATCCTCTTTAGGACATTAATGACAATGTAAATGATGCTACATCTTATATTTCTTCTATCAATGACTCTTATCCTGATTTTGATATTCCCACTAACAAAATTAGAATTGCCGTGTGATGATAAGTATCACGCAGCTGCAATAAAAGTTCTAAAGCAACTAAGAGAAAAATTTTAGCGGCCTGCAAAGCTTCGGGAAAAGTTTTGATTGTGACTCAGTCACCAAAATCTTGGGGTCGCGGAAAGTTAGCTACAG
>NC_046662.1:53324316-53325329 GCF_010883055.1 Belonocnema kinseyi | reverse complement strand
CAGAATACATCAAGTGTTCCCACTTGAAATTATTTTTTTTTTATAATGCAAGCTCTTTTCATGTACTTTAAGTCTATTATAACAATATTTTTAAAATGAAATTTTGTTTGTACATCACAATTGAAATGGATTTTTTGAAAGTTTTACGTTTAAGGTTACTGCGTTAAATTTCCGCAGTGCTAGATTAGGAATACTGACAAGGATAATTTTTCGCTAAACTTGAATTAATTTTTTTTTGGATGATTATATTGGCAGAAATATATAAATTACGGTGTATATTTCATCTCAGACCTTTTATTTGATTAATAACTTTCCGGTTGCCTTAAAAATGTAACATCTGGCCACTCAAGAAATTATTTGGCTGATAGATTAGATGAAATTCGTCGCAAATGAATAAGTGCTGTAAAGATTTTTTTTTTTTTTGAATAAATGAAAATTATCTAACGTGAACTTCAAAGAGAAATTCCATTTATATCAAGAGACATCCTTTTAACGATAGAGCACATTGCTCTAAGTAAGTAGGTACGAGCGTAAGCAATCTATTAAAATAAAAATATAGAGGATCGGAAAAATTTATTAATACTGTGTTAAACAAGATTATTGTCGTGATTTTTGCTTAAGCCTCATCACAATGTAACAAAAAAGCAGGTATAATCGATGCTGCACTTTTTTTACAGAAAAAACTTTACATAAAACGTAGTCGCTTGATAGAAATCCCTGAGACCCAGTTTTAAATGTTTCACTTGATAACCGGTCTGATGATCCTCTTTAGGACATTAAGGACAATGTAAATGATTCTACATTTTATATTTCTTCTGTCAATGACTCTGATCCTGACTTTGATATTCCCACCAAAAAAATTAGAATTGCAGTGGGATGATAAGTATCACGCAGCTGCAATGAAAGTTCTGAAGCAACTAAGAGAAAAATTTTAGCGGCCTGCAAAGCTTCGGGAAAAGTTTTGATTGTGACTCAGTCACCAAAATCTTGGGGTCGCGGAAAGTTAGCTACAG
>NC_046662.1:53306463-53324216 GCF_010883055.1 Belonocnema kinseyi | reverse complement strand
AGCAACTAAGAGAAAAATTTTAGCGGCCTGCAAAGCTTCGGGAAAAGTTTTGATTGTGACTCAGTCACCAAAATCTTGGGGTCGCGGAAAGTTAGCTACAGAATTTGGTGCATCAGAGCACCAGTATCGAAAATCTCAAAAACTTGTTACTGCCCATGATAGTTTAGCGAGTCCGAATCCAAAACCGGAAAAACATAATACCCTCCAGTTGAAGCTCCTGTTGTGGCCTTCTATAAAGATGATGCGAGCAGTCTTTTTCCCTAGGAATTAAATATTTTATTTCAGTAAAGAAAATAGATGGCACTCGTGAACGCTTTTAGAAAGGATTACTATTAGGCAATATTTCTGAACTGTATGAGCGTGTTAATGAACTGCATCCTGATGTAAAAATTAAATATATAAATTTTCACAGTTTAGACCAAAACATTGTGTATTTGTAGGTTCTTCTGTCACTCACAATTTTTGTATTTGCGTCCACCACGAAAACGGGAAACTGAAGCTTGATAATATCAATCTCGACAAAGTAAAAACAATACAGATTTACATATTACCAACCATAATAATGGTTTAGTCACGATCATGTGTATCACTCTTATGGCTAGCTGTCATTTTGACGAATGCAAGGAATTTCCAGAAGCAAGTGTTATCAAAAATATTTTGCCACAAATTTTAAATGATCACTGTATTGATAAAGTTGAGTTTCAGACCTGTCAATAACTTGAAAGAATCAGGCTGTTGACCGAGGTAGCCAAGCATTACTTTTTCGAAGTGCTTATTAATGCTGTATTAAAACTAAAAGCGCATGATTTTGTTGCAAAAAAACAGTCATTGTTTCTTCAATACTTGAAGAAGAAATTGATTGAAGGACAATTTCTTGTCCAGTTTGATTTCGCGAAAAAAATTAACTTTTGCAGCTCGGAACGCCACACGTCCTTTTCATTGGAATAATGGCCAAGTAAGTATTTCCACAGAAGTTATTTATTGCATAGCAGATGATCGACTGAAACATCGCAGCATGGCCATATTATTGGACGCTCTGACCCATAATTCTATGCTCGTACACGCAGTTCAGAAAATAATTATTAATTCCTTGGAGAATGATTTTGAACTTTAGCAGATATTTTACTTTTCTGACGAAGCAGCGCAACATTTCAAAAACAAGTTCAACTTTTTCAATCTCCGCTTTCATAAGGGATATTTTAGAAATGAAGAAGAGTGGCACTTCCACGCTACCGGCTAAGGGAAAAGGGCTTTGTGATGGAATTGATAAATACTGGAAGAAACTTGTTGCACACGCTAGTCTACAATCCTCTTCAAAATATCAAATTGTGACAGCACAAGCGTTATACTAGGAATGGCCGTTGACAAACTCTAAGGAAACCATCATAATGATTAGCTTTAAAGAAAGTCATGCTGTAAATGCAGAAGCATTTAAAGGTAGAATCGATTCTGTGGTGACAATACCAGGTATTTTAAAGTACCATTTAGTGATTACAACCGTAGACGGAATACATCTTGAGTTTAAACGCTATTACTTAGAGGAAAAAACTTGTTTGTTTCCGAAAAATCAAAAAATAAAGAAGGGTTAACAAGAAAAGAGCAAGTAAGCAAATGTAAGATATTTGTAGAGTTTATTCAGACTATGCTCTTGGGTGTACGTATTGCCGGTTGAATGTAAGGTTAGCGGCACATTAGACCTGTCAGTATTCGTACTCGAGCAGACTGGAAGTTCAATTCTTAACTGACACTATGGGTAAAAGTACCTCAACAAAATTTTCAGCTCGAATTAACCGTACTGAATTCGAGAAAATGGAACACGTGTCGACTTTTACCAGCAATTGACATCATTAACTAGAGGTAAAGTGGTTTAGTGTAGAGCGGTAAACGTCGGCATACCAGTGCTTCCACATCAAGCTACAAATTTACCCCCACCATACCTACCGTTTGGGAACCGCAAAACAGAAGGTGCATGGCCACTGTAAGTTCGCGTGTAAGCCGAAAATGCACGACTCGAACTTCGGTTTTCTTAGGTTTTCTGATGCACGAAGATTGCCGATCTGAAAGCTTAGGAAAACTTCCGTAGTTTTCTATTTATATCTCGATCCCCATTTAAAATAAATGAATTAAATTGGCGATTTTAATGTATACCCAACTATGCAAAATATGACAGAAGATGAATTTACCAAAATAGTTCATCCAAACAAGATTTACTATTTAGTTGTTATTCAATTTTAAAAGGACACCTAGTTTTTGTTTTATATGTAAAAAACAGCATTAAAAATAGAGAAATTAAATTTATTGACAAACTACACAGACTAAAAAAATAAAAAGGCAAGATTTGTTCACCCAAAAAATTGTACATTTAAAAATGATTTACGAAGTAATAATAACACAAGCTACAATAAGATTTTAAATGATACAATTGTTCGCTTAAGTTATATCTGCAAATTTTCTTTGAGCCACTTTACGCTAAGATGCATATTTTTAGTTTAAATTGTAACAAACAACATTAAAATTAAACAAATAAAATTGACAAAAAAACGGCACAAGTAGCAATGCAACGTTTCATAAGAAAATTGTTGTTTTTTTTCATTTGATATATTATGAATGATGAATATTATTACATAAGGTATATTTTAAATTGCAATAATATAAATTGTTAGAAATGATATCCTTTTAATGGTCGTTAGGAATAAAAATTAGCGCAAAATAAGGAGTAAATATTAAAGCAAACAAGAAAAATAAAATGTGTACATTCTTTAGCAATATCTAAATAAGCAGTACCAGCTCCAACTGCAAAAATAAATATATTATGCATTTCTTATAATAGCGTATTATTATGCATTTCTTATAATAAACGTATTTTCTAACAATTGCAATAATTTTGTATCAGAAAACTCGCAATTTCATCAAAATACAAGGGTTTCCTATCAAATTGTTGAATTTTCTAGCCAAAGAGAAGATTTTTTATATAAAACATTTGAATTCAAACCTTAGAATTGAAATTTGAAACTCAAAAGTTACTTTACAACCAAATAAATGTAAGTAATCCCCTCCCTAAACGCTTGAGTACAATCCTCTCAATTGACTGTCAAAACTTCAGGGGCGTCCTTACAAAACTTGATAACCGGCGACAATCAGTTATAATTTGTTCTTACAATATTATCGTTTTTTCTGAGACGTACTTAAATGAAGGGATAAATCCAGTGGAACAAGTATTGATGAGATACGACATGTTCAGAATAGATTGTAATGTGTTAACCAGTGACTGTCAAAGTGGTGGCGGTGTTATGATAGCGGCGGATCAGGGCTTAGGGTTATCGAATACGTTGATATATGCTCGGAACTAGAAGACTTTTCCTTCGTTTTTCTAAGAGCAGCTTTTAGCACATTTAGCGATTTTAACATACCCTATGCTTCCTGAAACGCCGATCCTGATCTCGGATACAGCTGTGTACCTGTAGAAATGCAACAATCACACATTGTAAACACGATCTCGGACACGTGAGATTATCAAACCTTAGTTCAAATAAATGATCAAATTAATTTTCATGGCCGATTATTAGATTTAGTTTTAACCAAAGGGAAAACAGACGCTGTAGAAATAGCAATAGATCACCTCCTACCTATTGACAACTACCATCTTCCCCTGATCCTAGCAAAAACTGTAAGGATTGCTATCAATGAAGTTCGTTTAGAAAATGACACACATACATTGCCATCGAACACTTTGTGCCCAATAAGATTTGTAAATCATCGAAATATCCATACTTGTTCAGTGGATAGCTCAAACGGATGATAACAGCGAAGAAGATTGCTCAACTTAAGAATAAGCAAACGCGAACTAAGATCAATTATCAACGGTTTTCTTATATAAGGGACCATGATGTAAACGTCTCGCTGTCTCGTATTAAAAAGAATACCTCGCCGATACTGAAAGATTAAATATATTGAACTCGAAAACTTTTTGGAAATACACGACCACCATGCGCGAAAGCGCTGGTATTCCAATTTCCATTTTGGAATCTTTTTTCAAATCGGTTTACTCGACGCCAATTAACAATGCGCCAAATTTTAGTTTCGGCTCCCTTCCTCCTGAAGTCCTGCTGCACCACATTTTTACAATCACTGTTCCCTTTCTTTAATAAGTCACTTGCAGAAGGCCATTTTCAGCTTGAGTGGAAAAAGGGTATCATCACTCCCATTCTCAAAAACAGGAACCGTAACGAGGTCAAAAACTATCCACCCATAAACATACCTGGTCACGAGAAATGCATCGAAATTCAAAAACTAACTTGCCCGAAAAACATTGAATTTTTGCTGAAAAAACTGCTCTTAGAGTTCGCCTCACTGGTATGGCAACCTACCCATTGCAACTACGTCAAAATACTTGAACACGTAAAATAGATTTCTACTATTTGTGGCTAGACCAAAGGGTATGCCGAGGAATAGACAAAATGACGGCTACCCAGTGGGCACAAAATTTGGCGACGTCTTTACGACATCGTTACGACATATTTACGACAACTTTACGACATCGTATGTTAATGTCGTTATGATGTCTTTACGATATTGTAAATAAGTCCTATGATATGACGATGTCCTTACGATATCGTAAAGACACCGAAACGACACGGACATAGGATGTCGTAAAGTTGTCGTAAAGATGTCGTAACGATGTCGTAAAGTCGTCGCCAAATTTTGTGCGAGGAACTAGACTATTTTGAAACCTTAGCAACTCGATTCAGAAATGCAATGCGAAAAATCACATACTATGCCGACAACAATGTGGCCTAAACATAATCTTTATTATAATGCAAGGACTTAATTTGAAGCTAATTTAGTTTGTAACAAAAGGGTATTGTGCGTACACTATTCAATCAATAACTAAATATTTCAATTGTTTAAGAAAATTATTTAACTTAAACTGAAAGAAAAATTACTTGTTTACAAAGTAGTTAACTTTCAACTCAGTACTAGAGTTTTATTAAACAAAAAAATTAATTCTCATCGAAAAATATAATGGATGTTATTTCAAATAAAAAGGATTTTATCCCCCATAGGCAATAGTTCAATGTAACAAAAAATATCAATTTTGGTTTAATAGTTGAATTCTGAACTAGGAAAGATCAACTTTCAATTAAGCATATCCATTTTTAGTCAAAAATTGATTTTAATTATTCTGGCTGAAATTTTAATTTTCAGCCAGAAAGATGAATTTTCAACTGAAAATATTTTAAATTTAACATAAAGTAATTTAGTTCAACCAACAAGAAATACTAATTTTCAACAAAGAAGTTAAATTCTGAATTGGAAAATAGCATTTTTTAATGGAAAATATTATATTTTAAACCAATAATGGAATATTTACATTTTCTGTTGCAAAAATTCTATTTCAATAAGAAAAAAGAATTTTCAACCAAATCTGTAAATTTTTTAGCTGCAGATATCAATTTTTACTAAAATTATAAATCATCAACAACAACAAAATATATTTTTAACAAAGTACTTTTGCTTTCACCAAGAAAAAAAGTGATTCACAAAGAAACATGTAATATAGT
Source organism: Belonocnema kinseyi (assembly GCF_010883055.1). Classification (NCBI taxonomy): domain Eukaryota; kingdom Metazoa; phylum Arthropoda; class Insecta; order Hymenoptera; family Cynipidae; genus Belonocnema; species Belonocnema kinseyi. Next base: position 53,318,655 of record NC_046662.1, on the reverse strand, counting down.
TGATACTCCGAAAATTAAAATTTAATTAAAAATAGTTCAAATAAAAAAAAATCCAATTAAAAAAAACGGTTGAAATCCTATAAAAAACAGATTCATTTTTCACTAAAAACGATGAGATTTTTACCAAACTAGTTCGAAATAGTTCAAAGAACGTGCCTGAATTTTAAACCAAAAAAAGTATAATTAAATTCACGTTTAAAAAAATAATTTAGAATTAAAAGAAACGATTCTTCGACAAAACATTTATAATTTCATCCAAAAGAAGTAAATTTTGGACTGAAGGAAATTTAAAGAAAGAAAAAATAGTTCAGTATTTAAAGGAGCGTTTAAATATGTTATTAAAAAATAAAATAATTTATTCCTTTAATTAATCTTATTGAAAAGATTGGTTCCCTCAGTGTAATTATGGCGTCTTTAATTGAGAGATAGATTTAACCTTAAACTTGCACTATAGGTAAAAAATACCCTAACCAATTTTTGAGCTCGAATTAACCGTACAAAAAATCTTTACAAAATAATTAAATTTTCAACGACAGAGATCAATTTTAGCCTAAAAATCTAAATTTTTAGCAGAAAGAATTTTGTTTGCAAGCAAAAAAAGTTGTATCTTCAAGAGAAACGTAAACTTTCAATTTAGAATAAAATAGTTACTCTCTCGACTAAAACGTGAATTTTTAACGGATCGGTTGAAATTTTCACCAAAAATACTCATTTTTCCAATAAAAATGGAGCAGTTACTTTTTCGGTTGAAAATTGAAAATTTTTATAAAAAGTTGATTTTTTGAACAAAAACAATAATTTTTTCAATAAATATAAAATAGTTCAAATTTTCAGTTAGAAGAATTAATTTATGATGTAAAGACATACATTATGAGTAAAAATAGAATAATTGAATTTGCAACTTGAAAAATTAATTTGTTACTAAAAGAAAAACAATTTTTAAGAAAATAGTTTAATTTTTAAGTGAGAAAATTTATTTCTAAATAAATGCATAACTCTTTCAAAAATTAAAGTTTAACGAAGTAATTGAATTTATCCCAAAAGTAGCAGTACTTTAAAATTTATTTTAAGCAAGGAATTCGATCAAATTGATAGGCATTCCAGATACATTAATATGAATTCCAGATAAATTAATTACAATTCAGAGTAAATTCCGAAAAATTCAAGTAAATCCAAAAGAAATTAAATTAATTTAAAAAGCTCGATTGAAGTTCATTGATTTCAATAAAATAGGAATTAATTTTGATGAATTAAAAGGAATTTAGGATACTTTTATAAAACTCATATGAATTCGATTGAACTAAAGGAAATTTACGAAATAATTTTTTTTAAATTAAATTGATTGAAACTGCAATTAACAGAAATAATAGAAAATTCATCAGAACGTAAGTGCATTAAATAGCATCATAGTTAGATTTTCAATAAGAAAAGAGAAATTTTCTAAAAAAAAAATCATTTTTAATATAGTTGAATTTTCAACTAAAAAGTTAGTTTTTAACCAAGGTAATTGTTTGGTTAGCATAATGGATCTTCAACTGTAAAAAGATGATTTTTTATCAAACAGTTTAATTTTTAACCAAGAAGATGAATTTTCGAAGGAGAAAGTTAATTTTGCTTTAAAGAAGTAGATTTGTTGACAAAATATTCAAACTTTTTACCAAAAATATAAATTTTCAAGTAATATTATGAATCTTTAACCAAAGAAAATAAATTGTGGACAAAGTATTGGAATTTCGATTTATCACAAAAATTGTGTAATTTTTAACCAAAGACATTAATTTTTCACCAAAATAACAAGTCTACAAAAAAAGGTACATTTTTAAGGTTGTAGTTAAATTTTCAGCAAGAAAGGCGAGTTTTTAACAAAAAACAATAAGTTTTCTGGATTAATGAAAAAAAATCTCTTACAACATACATGAGGTTTCTCCCAAATAGTTGAATTTTCAAGTAAAAAATATAAAGTTTTCAGCAAAAGTGGAATATTTACATTTTCAATTAAAGCATATAAATTTCTACCAAAATTTTTTTTCTCAAAAAAATAGCTGAATCTTTAACCAAGAAACATTTTCTAAAAAATTGTTTAATTTTTAACCCGAAAAATATACAAAAAGGTTTTAAGAACAAGTAACTTAAAAAATTCTTGGAATTTGAAATTATACTTGAAAAAAATTTTTTTTCAAACAGAGTTAATGATCTGCAAACAAATCCGTGATAAGAAAAAGCACCTACCAGACACTCGTTTTCTATTCATGATGAAAAAAACTTTAAATGGAAACAATGTCATCGCCTTCAAGTCCTGCTTTTTTGCAAGGTCATTTCCTCAAAACTTAAATATATAAATAACCAAAAATCAGTATCTCGGCATTAGCACAAGAAAAAAGTACAATTTATTTTTCATGTTTAAAGTACCACTTTTAGATTTTTCTGGATAAATTTTGAATTCCGACCATGATGAAGTTCTTAATCTTTTTTTTGGCGGCACTTCAAGTCGGTGAGTATAAGTGCACAACTTCAATTCATCAGAAGAATTTTCTGAATTATCATCCACAAATTGCTGTAGGCATTTCTTGGTAATTTTTAACCATTCTTATTTTAAAGACAAAATTTTTCTAGTAGAAATATTAACTATTGAAAGTTTTTTACTAATAATTTAGTTATTCTATTTCTGGTTTAAAATTGTATCTTATTGAGTCTAGAATGCAATGTTTTTGTAATAAATTATTTTTCAGGTTTTAAAATTCCTATTTTATTTTTTATGAATAATAATAATAACTTTCTTGTTTAAAAATTAAACTATTATAATAACAAAAGCTTGTTTTTGAAAATTCATTTTTTTAACTGCAAATATAACTAAGCTGTTTCTCCTCGTCTTCCAAACATCGATATGACTTCGAAGTTTCAAGAAAAGTTTCCTTATTAACTTATTCTGGTCTTATGGTCTAATTTAAAACAAACAAAAAACTATGGTAGTTGTTAAAAAATCGTTATATTTTCAAAATTTGGCTCTCACTGCGGGCGTTCATCAGAAAAACATTCCTTCTCTAAAATACAAAGTATGTTTCTTTTTATCTACAATTAATTAAAAACTTGATTATAATAACGAATTAGAAACAAAAAACTTTTTTATTTGAAATAGGCAGAACAAGTGCACTGTATCTGCCCGCGGAGTGGCAGTAAAATAGAACTTTATTGTACTGTGACGAGCGGCACGTAAAGTGACAGCAAGGAGGAAGAAGTGAGTGAGAAGTGAAATAAAAGAGTGTGAAGAATTAATTTAAAAACTAAGTTTAAGTACAAGTGGATTTTTGACTTCTAACGTCCCTCCACGCGCGTGCGTATACGGTACAGTCAAGTGTTGTTTTACAGAAAAATAGCTATGATTCTGCCTATTTCAGATAAAGTATCGTATGCACCACGGCAGTAAAATTCTGTTATACTTTGCTGCCTAGGTACATAATCTACTATTCTGTTATTATCTCTCATTTAAATACGTAGTCAAAAGTTACATTGGATTGTCAAAAAACTTTCCAAAAATTAATGTTCAATAATTTTAAACGTGTTTAAAAACATATGAGGCATTTTAAAATGGTGAAACCTCTGAAAGAGAAGATTCAAAACAATTAAAAATTGAATGTCTTCATATTTAATTAAGACAGCATTTAAATATCATAACTGAGCAAAACAAGCCACTGAACTTGACAATGACATTGACATAAATGCTAACAGATAATACTAAATGGACGATAACGAACAAGACGAATTTTCAAATAATTACAGGTGAAAAATATCGCACTGAAGCTCAAAGGACTTAAAATTGTGAATTGGATTTAGTTTAGTTTGAATTTAGAGGTCTTATCAAATGAGGACATATCTAAAAAGGCGTACTGATTTTTTATTTTAAAACACTAAGGATATATTTGACAATAATTTTACACCGTTTTTTTTGGAGAAAAGATTTATTAATGTTAAAGTCATGTCAAACATTATCACTAAATAATTCTCAAGTTAATAATTTTGTTAGAAAATCAATTTTTTATAAAAGCAAAGATTAAAATCTACAAAAAGACGTAATATTATTTTTTTGTAGTATTTTTTAAAAAATTGCGAATTTCTAGGAACATTTATAAATACCTTTGTATGAAATTTTAAGAAAACCCCTATTGAAACAGATACATATAGATGTAGGTGAAAAGTCCGCCGATAGTCATAAGCCTCCAAATTTGTACAGGTGCTTATTTTTAAATTGATCTGAAAGTTTGACATATGTAAATAAAGTCTAATCCTTCAGGTATTTGAAATTGGAAGGAGAAAAAGTTTTTGATTATTCAGCGAAGAGCAGTATACCAGTAATAAATTATTAAGCACGGTACAGTTCACATTCCGCCACTACCTTCATTTTAGTCTTGCGGGTCTGGACTGGTAGCTTTAACGAAAATCCGCAAGGGCGCGACGTGCCGCCTTTCGCGCAACAGCAATGACGCGTCGAGTGTTTAAGACAGCAGTCCAAACGTAACGAAGCATAATTAACTGGAGCAGAGACTACCATGACTAACATGGCGGTTCTTTCAAAGCGAAGCTCTTCCATTGCTGCGTTCCGGCTGAAGTTAAAAAAAAATTAATATTCCACAAATGTTTGGCAATTTAAGTTACAAAAATTCATGCATCATTAAGCGTAGGATATTTTCCCCACTAAATCTTAGGTAAATTTGAGCACTTTTAAATATTTCAAAAAATTTTATGGAGGTTTCCGTAAATAATAAATCTTTTGAAAAACTTTTAGGAAATGTTTCACAAATTTTAGGGAGTTTGTTTAATATTCAATCACGGATGTATTATGACTTATACACCTGTCGACTAAACGTTTAATTAAGAGCATGTGATACTTTGAAAATAATCGATATTACTAGTTTTCGGTTCCCGCGGCTTTGTTCTTAAAATAATAAATATTTTTTCTTACAAATTTCGGACATGATAGCGAACATACTGACAAACGTCCCCGCACACTTATTTTTTAGATAATTCCAGAAAATTTTATTTTTCTAAATTTGATGAATTCGTGTGGTGCTCAAGAATTAGTATCGATTTTTCCAGTGTTAGATTCGACCGGGTTTTTTCCTGCAATAATAAATATTTTTTCTTTTAAATCTAGGACATGATAGCCAACATGCTAACAAACACTAATGCTTTTGTAAAAAATATTTGGAAATTTTAAGATGATTCAATAAATAATATTAATATATCGATAACACAATCTTTAGTTTCTCTTGAAGTTATTTCTATTTTTGAAAATATTTTGTTAGATTTGACTTTGAAATGCATAAAAGAAAAATTAAATTTACATCGTAACTTAACTGAAATATCAAAAATCGAAATCTTAGTAGCAGCTAGGACTTGCTTTTAATAATACAGTGTTTTCATTTAACAATAAATTTTACAACCGTCAGGTTGTCTGATGGATTCTTCATTGTTGCCCATTGTTTGAAATTTAGTTATTGAAGATATAAAAAACAGAGCATTTCAAAAATTATATTTTACACCAATTTTATATAAGTGATATTTTGATGATATTTTCTTAATTATACCAAACAACTGAATTTTAGATGTAGTGAATATTTTCAAAAGAATTGATAATTCTAAACAGTTCACCTACGAAATTGAAAATAATAATTCTTTAAATTTTTCAGATTTGGTAGTTAGAAAAACGTTAATTAAAGGTTTAATAGACAGTTGTATTAAATAAAGTAATGTTAAATTATTAAAAGAAAGTTTAGATGATTTAAAAGTTACGTTATTACAGGATAATTATCAACTTCCGTTAATATAAAGTGTTATAAAAGAAAGAATTCACGAAACTTACAATAGTTCACACAAAAATAATAAGCGTTACCTTATGTTTAAACTCGTTCTGAAAGACTAAGACGTTCTTTGAACAAATTTAAAATTAACGTTTATTTAAAAAATAACCACACTTTAGATAATTTTCTTTTGATTGAAAAAGATTTAGAAAAGGTTGAAAATTTATCAGGTGTTGTATACTTAATAAAATGCACTGGTTACCATGGAGTTTAAATCGGTGAAACAGGCAGAAGATTAAGAACTAGAGTTGACGGGCATAAGATGATTTGTGAAATTAAAATTTAGACACTAGTTTGTCTTAACACTCCTGGAATTTCAATAACTTCTTTAATTTTAATTTTAATCACATTACAATTTTAACAAGGGAACGAAACAGTTACAAACGTAACAGTTATTTATTCTGTTTTTCTAAAATTCAATATATCTTCAAATAATCTTCAGACTGAAGTATTAAATATAAACTGTGTGTGTCAATGCATTTTAAATTAAATTTATTATTTCAACATAAAAAATTTAATAAATTAAATTCAACTATCAATTTTACATCCTTCGAGCTTTGAGCCTTGTTTTGTCATGATACTTATATACTGTTCTAATTAAATATAAAGAAATGTAATTTTTCATTGTTTTGGAGCCTCTTTTATAGAGGGTCAATATTCCAAAAATGACTTGCATGTTTTTTAAGACGTTTAAAATGATTAAACATTAATTGTTTGGAACTTGTTTAAGAATTAAATGTAACTTTTGACTACGTATTTAAATGACAGGTAATAAGAAATATAATGCTTATAATTTAGTTTATTAATTAATTATATATAGAAAGAAAAACCTTTGTATTTTAAAGAAGGAATTTTTCCTGATGAAGGCACGCAGTGAGAGTCGAAACATTGAAAATATAAAAAAAATTTTAACAACTAAAATCATTTTTTGTTTGTTTTACAATTTAAAATATTGAAAAAGGCAACATTGGAATTTGTCCAATTGGTAATTCGTTAAGCTGTGAAAACAGAAGATCGGCACGTTTTCTTAAGAAATTCTACACGTTGACTTGTGGATGACCCCTAATTGAAAAGCTTTTTTTAATAGAGCATAAAAAGCTTATATTCCTAATATAATTTTCTTCTTACATTCCCAGTATTCTCAGATAGCTCTAATTCTGATAAGCCCCCGAAACCCCCAAAAAACTTGGTTGACGACAAAACGGCTTTACGGGAAGGTTTTGGTATGACGGAAGAAGAAATGAAAGCACCATGTAACAAAGTTACTGACGAAAAAACTAGGACGACAAACATCGCAACAGCTTTTATGGAACTTTCAATTGCTCAACAGTCCGAAAATCCCCCAAAAGCTGATGATTCAACGTATGACAGAAAAGTTATCCAAGCAGCGCTACCATGTGCACCGGCCAATGTAGTTAACAAGAAAGTGGACCTCATTAAGCAAGGGTAAGTTTGTTTAATGTTTCACACACAAATTTCACAATATATTTTTAGATGAAGTGTTTTCCTCTGCGCATGCCATTTTCTCTCCTACTGTCCTTCCCATCAGTGCCCTCAATTTTGGGAACATTTTTAACGACGCTTGCCTCATGCCCGGACTCCTAATTGGTTCCGATTGGTGCGCTGATTTGGAATTAAATAAATATTCAAATTTAATATTTATGGTAAGTAATGATTAGGAAATCCATAAGAAGTGATTTCTTAATCCTGAAATAAGATTTTGGAGTGACAGATACGAAAAAATTCGATTTGAATGAAAAAGACTTTATGAATTATGAATTTATAACAAGAAATAATTTTTTGTATCACAATTAATTATTTTGTGTCTGTCAAGTTTCTAAATAAAATTTCTTTTTATTTTCGACAATGTCACTTAAAATGAAATCGCTTAAATGACAAAATGTTGATTAAGAATGTTGTTTTACCGGAACTCAGAATTAATCAAGTTTTTTGCAAGCGCAGTTGGAAAAGTTCCCAAATTTAGGAGCACCGCTTCCCATACTTAGCCAGTTATCTGCTGAGGGTGAGCTTCACTGCTAAATTAGCCTGCGCACCGGTATGCATGATTTATGCCGATCGCGCATACTGATGCGCAAGCGGTGGAATCCACCCCGTGTAGACTTGTGTCACAACTCCCGACTGTTTTGATTGGCTTGGATTAAACCGGAAACAGAAGTAAATGAGGACCAAGATAACACGAAATATAAACATATGAAAACTGTATGAACCCAGTGGGCACAAAATTTTGCGACGTATTTACGACATCGTTACGACATCTTTACGACAACTTTACGACATCATATGTTCATGTCGTTTCGGTGTCTGCGATATCATAAAGACATCGTCAGACCATACGACTCATTTACGATATCGTAAAGACACCTTAACGACATGGCCATATGATGTCGTAAAGTTGTCGTAAAGTTGTCGTAAAGTTGTCGTAAAGATGTCGTAACGATGTCGTAACGATGTCGTAAAGACGTCGCTAATTTTTGTGCCTAATGGGAACTGTATAAACTATTTAAAAATATAAATAATAAAATAAAAGACTATATTATTTGGAATAAAAGAGCTACTGCCTTTATTTGAAAATTCAGGTATTTTGATGAAAATTTATCTAGGTTATTAAATAATCGTTTTTTAGATAAAAAAATGTTTTCAATTACAAATTTAACTGTTCCATTTTTAGTTCAAAATTGATCTTTTTTATCTGAAAATTCTTATATTTTTCTTAAATTAGTCTTTTATAGTAGAATATTAATCTTCTTGGTTACAATATTTGGTTGAAAACTCGGTCTTTGTTTGATTAAAAATTAATTTTCTTCAAATGTAAGTTTAATAATTTAATTATTGCTTTTGTTAAAAATTTGTGTCTTTGGATAGAAATTGACATATTTTGATAAAAATTCGTCTTGTTTCTATAAAAATATTTTTTTAAATTGAATTTTTAACTATTTCCTGTTTTATTAAAATTTTACATTTTAAAAATGTAACTATTTTGTTGGAAATTCATATACATATTTAGTTCTAAGTGTGTTTTTTATTAGTAAAGCATTAATATTCTTGATTAAAAATGTATTTCCTTGCTTGAAAATTCAACAATTTTGAGGAAAATCCATTTCTCATGGTTGGAAATAATCTCCATAACTAAAAATTAAAGTGTTTAATGTTTGGTTCAAAATTAATCTTTTTTGAGATAATATGTCAACCATTTGGTTGAAAATTGATATATTTTGTAGAAAATTATTGTTCGTGGTTAAAAATTGATCTTTTTTATAGAAAATTCGTCGTTTTTTTTGTAGAAAATCAATCTTCTTAGTCTATTCGTATTTTGGTTTAAAAGTTATCTTTTTTGGTTAAGAAGTTAACTATTTGATTAACAAGTAATTTGTTCTAGAAATTTAGTTCTAGGCGTCATTATTGATCATTTTTATTGAACCTGTGTCTTTTTGGGTGGAAAATTTTTCTTTTTGATTCAAAACTCATTCATGGTTAAAAATTAATTTTTTATTGAAAATTTACTACTTCCCATTTGGTTTAAAATATAAAATTTACCTTATTTTCAATTGAAAATTCACTTTCTAGGTAGAAAATGAATGTTTTTGTTTGAAGATTCATTATTTTAGTAGGAAATTATTTGAAAATTCATCTTTGTTAGTTACAAATTCACGCACTTTGTTGAAAAATCGTCTTTTTGGTAAACAAAGTTTTGTTCCGGAAATTTTTTCCTGTTTCTAAACACCACCAAACACGATTTATCAGTGTTTTGTCATTTAAAACCAAATTAACTTTTCTGTTCCCTGTATAATAGTCGCATATCAGACGTATATCTTTTAATTGAAGCATTCAACTTGAATAGGGAACAAACTTTTGCGCCCTTTACGAGGATTTCTGGTTCCGGACTAATCGCGAGGTGCAGTGACAGGTCTGTGTGGGCCTATGTGAGTTGGTCCTATGTATGGTACAGGCAAAGTATATAATCCAGACATTAAATATAATTCGTAGGCATTATATATAATGCCTGGCCACTTCAGGCCAAGTATATAATCGAATACTTATTTTAAAATTTGCTTTGGCAATATATATAATTCCTAGGCATTATATATAATGCCTGGCCACTTTAGGCCAAGTATATATTCGAATACTTATTTTAAAATTTGCCTTGGCAATATATATAATTCCTAGGCATTATATATAATGCCTGGCCACTTTAGGCCAAGTATATAATCGAATACTTATTTTAAAATTTGCCACGGCAATATATATAATTCCTAGGCATTGTATATAGAGCCTGACCACTTTAGGCCAAGAATATAATCGAATACTTATTTTAAAATTCTCCTGGGCAATATCTATAATCCCTAGGCAATATATATAATGCCTAGCCACTTCATGAAAGTATATAATCGAATGTTTATTTTAAAGTTTGCCTAGGCAATGTATATAATCCCTAGGAATTATGTATAATTCCCAGCACGAGATGGTCAAAGTACATAATTTTTGTCTTTAATATAATGATGTAGTTAAAGAAGGTGATTAGAAATTGATGATTATTTATATAATTCAACAATTTTTACTCGCTGTTTATTACAATATGGTATTTTGATTGCATGGTAAGGAATCACTACGTAGCCACTGTCCTCAGTGACATCATTTTTTCTTGCTGAATTTTATAAACGGTCAGAAAATTCGGTTTACATGCAGCAAACTACGATTTGAAAATGGGTAATTTTATAAAAAAAATATTGAATAGAATAATCAATTTTTAACTTAAAATTTCCTTCAGATTTTGAGTATTTACGAAAATTAAAATCTAATACAATTTTCAAAATATTCTTTACAAACGACTTCTTAAAAATCATTTTAGCAATTTTTTTATTTAACGACAAAGTTCTTTTTTTTTTTATAATTTTTAAAAATGCCAATTTTTAAAAGTTTTTAGATTTACAAAAAAGGCATTAAAGCAGTGCAAGAATAGTGTATCCACATTTGTACCTGTAAAAATTAGACTTTTGATTTTTGGCGGTCGAAATCCTCTTCCTTATTTCTAAATTTGTTTGTTTTAGGAAAAAATTAATTCCATTTTTTTTTCAAATAGGTTAACATTAACTAGTGCCACCGAGCTTTCGAAATTATGATGGGGTTTTTTAATGAAAAAATCTTGGTTTTCAGAAAAATAAAAGAAAATATGTACATTTTATTAATTTGTTGTAAATCAAAGCTTGACCGCCTCTTAATGAATGTGAAAGGAATAATTATTGTATTGTGTCCGGAAATGCTCCACAAGATGCAAAATATCATTTTTATGTAAATAATGTTGTTTACCTTGAATAATACTGTTTCTAAACTAAATTAGTATTTCACGATGTACAGGATAAAAACATTTTTAAATTAATAAACATTGTTGAAACAATTGACAAATGGCCGGAAAAATTACTTTTATAATTTTTATATTGTGTCCTTAACTTGAAAAAAACTCGGAAAAATGGTTTAAACGAAAAAAATTGTTCAAATAATTAGTTTACAAATATTTTAAGTTTAAAATATTATTATTGAAATTCATCGAGTGTATCATTTATCCCGAACAATGATGACTTTTTACTTTTTGAAGGTGAGAAAAAAAGTGTTTAAACAAACAACAATTGTGTCGAAAATAATAATTAGTGAAAAAAGAATCGTATAAATGAGACTTTTTGTGACTTCTAGAAAAAGTTTCCAGTTTATCAAAAAAATACAATTTATTTTGGAAAAAGCAAATAATTAAACAAAAGTAATTTTTTAGGGATTTGCAAAGTTGAGCTGATTAAAATCCATATATTTGATATGAAGTGAATTGAACAATCTGTCCTACGTATCGTGTCTTTACAGAACGTAAAAAAGTGAAATTTTACTATTTCTAATAAAATAACAAAGTTCCTCAAAAGGCTATCCCAAGAAGTTACAGGTGAATAGTCTTTTCGTTCTCCTAAAAAAATTTTTGCATAACGGTTAGCTTCTTCTGGACCCCGATCATTCAATTGATGTTGGATTAGGACTAATATCAACTGGATGCGATTGCACAATTTTTTAAACAATACCTGGATAATTTATGAAATTAACAATTCCATGTCAGATCTTGAAGTTTAACATGTATTTATAAGAAAAAATACGTTTTTTTTTAAATTTTATTAAGAATCTTCAATATTAGGTGAATCAAGTTGAAACTTGAAGTAAGTATTACCTTAAACTGCGTAAAAAGTGGACAAAATTTTGAATATTCAAGACCCAGACCGCATTATTTGAAGACAATATTATTTAAAATAAATCTCAATTGCATAAACAATTATGTTTGTCTACT
>NC_046662.1:53305095-53306363 GCF_010883055.1 Belonocnema kinseyi | reverse complement strand
AGTGGACAAAATTTTGAATATTCAAGACCCAGACCGCATTATTTGAAGACAATATTATTTAAAATAAATCTCAATTGCATAAACAATTATGTTTGTCTACTTCAATCATTAGCACGCACTAATTAAAAAGCTGAAAATAAGTTTAAAAATTCGGAAAATATTGTAAACAATAGTTTAAAAAATTTAAATAAAAAGCGGATTTCTTTTCTAAAGAGTTCTGTATACTTTGCCTAGCCTCTGTTGGGCATTATATATAATGCCTAGGGATTATATATATTTCCGGATTATATACTTTGCCTGTAACAGGTATACTTCTCCTTCAATCCAGTGTTGTCCCTCCCTTAAATTTCACTCAATTTTTTATTAAAATTTTTTTTTTTTTGAAATTAAATATTAATTATGTATTACATTTTATAACGTAAGGATTGATTTTCCCTGCAAATTGAAAGACAACATGCGCACTCAGTACGCAATTGATGATGCTGATGTTTAAATTGAATATCGCTTTATTTTTAGCCGCAAGAAAAAGATGGAAAAGGCATAAAGATACTGGCAAGTGAATAAAAGGAAAATATATATGACGACTTCTAACCTTTTTTAATTTAATTATAAACTATGATTATTAATAAACATCACCGTGTTCTAGTATAATGATAAAGAAAAATGGATACCAAAAAAAAATTTTCGTTTTAAAATGAGCACGCTTGCCTTTATATTTTAGCTTAACTTAGGACCGCTGCACTATTCACGAGTTTTACTGCGATTTTCTTTGTGTAATGAAAAACAAAAATGTAGGTGAATAATAGTACAGATATTTAACAGATGGGCGCAGCCGCTGAAGTGTGTGATCAGTAGAGTTTTTTTCTTGTAGGAGAATATCTTAATAATATGTAATATCCTGTAATAATCAAAATGTGTAGAATTCAATAGAAATTTATTATTGTATCTCAATCTGTTGTTTCCTTCTAGCTTCTAGTGGTCTGAACTTTTGACCAGACCGTCTTAGTCTTATGTGTTTCAGGTCGTTGAATCAGAATCCGGTGGAGTTTGGCCCCATAAGGTCGGGATTGTTTCTAACTTAAAAAACCACCAGATAATATCCATAATAGCCCTTTTTATTAGTAGAAAATGTAACATGACCACATTTTTTCAGGTTTTTCGGCTCACTCGATTTCAGTATAATGCTACAGGATTCATTTTTTTTTGTTTGGATCTGCTGAATTGGGAATTCCAAGTTCACGATCCAAGGATGCTTCAACTTGCTGCCC
>NC_046662.1:53299702-53304995 GCF_010883055.1 Belonocnema kinseyi | reverse complement strand
ACAATGCACCATCACACCGGACAAAACTGACTCGGGAATTGGTTGAGTCGTACAGCTGGCAACCGCTACCCCATCCCGCTTACTCACCAGACTTGGCTCCATTCGACTTCCACTTATTTGAATCGATGGGGCACGCACTCAGCGAACAGCGCTTCACTTCTTACGAAAATGTTGGAAAATGGCTCGATGACTGGTTTGCTTCAAAAAACGAAGACTTTTTTTGGAAAGGTATCCATAAATTGCCTGAGAGGTGGGCAAAATGTGTAGCCAGCGAGGGCGCATACTTTGAATAAAATATTTGTTATCATTCTCTTGAAATAAATGTGTTTTTTTCTTGTAAAAATACCGGTTTCATATGTATACACCTGGTATATGCTAACATTTTCGAGGAAAAAACCTTGAAAAGAAAGAGGACTTAAAGGTGATGACAATGTATCCATTTTAAGTTTCTTCTTCAGGCTTTAAGCTCAGCCTGAAAAACATGTTTCTCAACTATAATTACAAATAAAACGATTTTTTTTAAATAAATTGGTTTTAAAACTTTTCTCATATTTTCGGATTAAAAATTCAAACATTTTGTAGAAAATTCGTACTTTTCCTTCAAGATTCAACTTGTTGGACAAATATATTATCCTTTATAGATAAGAAAATCATCTTTTATTTAAAATTACAATTCTTTGTTCAAAATTAAACTATTTGTTTGAACACATACTTTTTAGGGTAGAAAATTAAATTGTTTCGCAGAGAGTTAATATTTTTTGAATTCGAAGCTCAACATTTTTTATCAAAAGCTTTTTCTGTAGTGTTTTCAAAATCTTTCTTGGTTAAATATTCATCTATTTTCTTCAGTATTCTTTTTTTTGGGTTGAAATTATTAATTTTTAGTTAAAATGTAAATATTTCGCTTTTGAAAACTTCACCTTTTTTAGTTGAAAATTCAACTACTATTTGGGAGAAACTTCATATAAGATGTTGTTGGAGATTCAGCTTTTTGTTTAAAAATGAATCTTAAAAAATCGTCGCTTTTCCTTTAAAAATTCAACGTTCTTGCTGAACATTTAACTACAATTTTCAAAATTCACCTTTTTGATTGTCAACTCATCATTTTAGTGGAAAATTAATTTCCTTAGTTTAAAAGTTAAATATTTTTGTCAATATTCAAAATTCAACTACTTTGTTCAGAATTTATTTTCTTTGGTTAAAGATTCATAATTTTATTATAAAATTCACGCTTTTTGGTAGAAAATTGACCTATTTTGTCAAAAAATCTACTTCTTTGATAGAAAATTACCTTTCCCTTTTGACAATTCATCTTCTTGGTAAAAAATGAAACTTCTTGAAAAACAATTCACTTTTCACAATTGAAGATTCATCATCCTAACTAAAAATTACCTTGGTTAAAAATTAAACTATTTAGTCGAAAATTCAACTATATTTAAAATAGCTATTGTGGGAAATTCATCTTTTTAATTGAAAATCCAGCTGCTATTTCAATTATTTATTTTTATTTTGGTTTAAGAATCTTTACTTAATTCAAAAATTAATTTCCTTCGCTAAAATTTGAAATATTTTATTGCATGCTACTGTTTAAAAATTAAGTTTTTTAACTGAAAATGATAGTTATAGATTTATAGTTAAAAAAGCAACACTTTTTGTAGAATTTATCGTCTTGTTTCCAAATTCATTTTTTTTTAAATCGAACTAGTTTACTGAAAATTATTTTTCGTTGAAAATTTATCTACGACATTAAAAATGTACCTGTTTAGTTCAAAATATATATTTTTGGGTCCAAATTAAACTATTTAGCTAAAATTTAATTTTTCAAACTTTCATTATTTTATTTAAACATGTATATGCTCAGTTGAAAAATTTAAATATTCCTTTTTTCTGAAAATATACGGTTTTTACACTGCGGAAAATTAATTCCTTTAACTGAAAATTTAACTATTCCATTTATCTTAAAAATTCAACTATCCTGTCCATAATTGAACTGAAGTGAAAAAATTACTATTTTATTTTTTATGAAAAAGCAATATTTTTGGTAAGAATTTAAACTATTTGGTTACAAAACTAATTTTTGTATTGAAAATTTAATCATTTAATATCTGTTAAAAATGCAACTATTCCGTATAAAATTCTATTTAAGTGAAAAAGTCACTGTTCCATTTAAAAAAAAAAAAAAAAAAATTTTTATCGAGAATTTCCACTATTTCTGCACATTTTGAAACAATTGTAAATTACGCAATAAAATTTGTGACAATTTCTTATTTTTTGTTATTCCTTACTTGAAAAATATTTTCTTTACAAAAAATGTTATAATTTTTTAATTAGGATATTTTCATTAACGGAATAAATAAATAATTAAATGTAAAATACTTTGGGTTCTAATAAATTTATTTTGAATTAATATAAATGCACCTGGAATTCTATTGAGTACAAATTTAACTATTTGGTCAAACATTCATTTTTTAAAGATTTATCATTTTAGTGAAACATAAGTTTCCTTGGTTAAAACTTAAACTATTTTGTGAGAAATTTTTGTTGAAAAAACTATTTTTTTTAATTCATCTTTTTTATCCAAATCAGAATTTTTTAATAAAAGTGACTGTCCCTCTTTGATTGAAAAAATTAGTATTTTTGTGGAAATTTCAACTATTTCGTGAAAAATTTCCAGTTTTGGCTAAGAGATAGTAACTATTTTAGTATTGATTGAAAATTTACGTTTTTCTCGAAGATTCGACTTCATATGTTAAAAATTAATCTATCTGGCTGAAATTTTGATTTTTGGGCCCAAATTCATTTCTTTAGCAGAGAACTTCATTATTTTGTAAAGACTTTTTGTATCTACTGCCAGAGTAACATTGTGTTGAAATCTATCTTCGAACTGAAGACGTCATGATTTTACTTAGATAACCAATCTTTTAAATAAGATTAATTCAATTAATAAATTAATTTCTTGCAGTTTTTTTCGAATATTTAAATGATCAGTGAGACTAAAGAAATATTTTATTCTTATTTTTTATTGTTTAAAAATCACTCGTAATTTTACTTTGACCTGAAATATTGTTTCCTTATTATCTGGCAGCTGGATTGAATGTTACATTCTTTTTTTTGAATTTGTGTTGCTTCATAATTGCGTTTGTTTTGATAAAATTTATAACATTTTTTTGAGGTATCTTGTTTCAAAATTCGTGCTTCAGGTGTAAAATTTAAATATTTTGGAAAAAATTTCATGCCCTTTGGTTGAAAATGAATTTGTTTGGTTATGGTTTCAACAATTTATTTTGAAAATTTGAATTTTTCAGTTAAATTCAACGGTTTTGTGTTTTACTTAAATCTTTCTTTTTTGAAGTATCAACTAAGACATTTTTCTTTGAGAATGAATCTTTTTTGGTTGGAAGCAAAATCACTTTGTTAAGAATCAATTTTTTTGTTTTTGATAATTGTCTTTCATTTATAAACTTATATTTATAAGTTGAACATTTAACTATCTGTTAAAAGAATAATACCTCTACACTCGGTAGGGGAAAGGAGTAGTGTGTGGAAGGGATAGAGACTTTTCAGATTGATCCAGAATTCTCGTGCTATTCAAGTAAATAACACGTTCGTTCCGCAACACTGCTCCGACCCAGGTTGCTGATCAATCTCTCTAGCAATCACCCCAAGCAAAGAACCTCACGAAGTCGTTATTTAAGGTTCCCCACTTAGGTCTTTCACTCTACTGACACTCTTTTTATTAAATATTTGCCGGCATACTTTCCTGTCCTGGCATATTTCTCTAGCTTCTTTTATGTCCATGCATTTTTTCATACAGGTTCTCGTGTTTCTGTGACTTCTTATGTCTCTTCTAACTAGGGTCTCATTCACACATTCTAACCATTCTTTCCGCGGTCTACCTCTGGGCACGCTGCCATTTACTTTACCTTGATACACTTGTTTCGTTAGTTGTTCATTTGGCATTCTCTCAACATGTCCGAACCATCTTAACCGATTTCTTTCCCAAAAAAGATTCGTAAGAATTTGTAAATCCATTTTAGTATAAGAAATTTGGTCTCATTGACCCTACTTAAAATTCCCAATAGGCTCCTAATGATGACTAATGATACGTGTGTCTCCAGGTACCCCTGGAGGAAAAAAAAAACTTCTGCACATCAGTAGATGCCATAGACTAATAGTAATGCGCATCTTATAGAGTCTATCACAGAAACTTGCCAGGGCCTTGGTCCTGGCAAGTTCAAAAGCGAATCATTGTACATATTCCCGGGGGGGGGGGGGGGGGGGGGGACAGTTGTCATCGTTTGATTTACCAGGGAAGCAAGTTGAAGCATCCTTGGATCGTGAACTTGGAATTCCCATTTCAGCAGATCCAAACAAAAAAAAATGAATCCTGTAGCATTATACTGAAATCGAGTAAGCCGAAAAACCTAAAACAATGTGGTCATGTTACATTTTCTACTAACAAAAAGGGCTATTATGGATATTAGCTGGTGGTTTTTTAAGATGGAAACAATCCCGACCTTATGGGGCCAAACGGCCACCGGATTCTGATTCAGCGACCTGAAACACATAAGACCAAGACGGTCTGGTCAAAAGTTCAGACCACTAGAAGCTAGAAGGAAACAACAGATTGAGATACAATAATAAATTTTTATTGAATTCTACACATTTTGATTATTACAGGACATTACATATTATTAAGATATTCTCCTAAAAGAAAAAAACTCTACTGATCACACGCTTCAGCGGCTGCGCCCATCTGTTAAATATCTGTACTAGTATTCACCTACATTTTTGTTTTTCATTACACAAGGAAAATCGCAGTAAAACTCGTGAATAGTGCAGCGGTCCTAAGTTAAGCTAAAATATAAAGGCAAGCGTGCTCATTTTAAAACGAAAATTTTTTTTTGGTATCCATTTTTCTTTATCATTATACTAGAACACAGTGCTGTTTATTTATAATAATAGTTTATAATTAGATTTAAAAAGGTCAGAAGTCGTCATATATATTTTCCTTTTATTTACTTGCCAGTATCTTTATGCCTTTTCAATCTTTTTCTTGCGGCTGAAAATAAAGCGATATTCAATTTAAACATCAGCATCATCAATTGCGTACTGAGTGCGCATGTTGTCTTTCAATTTGCAAGGAAAATCAATCTTTACGGTATAAAATGTAATACATAGTTAATATTTAATTAAAACAAAAAAATTTTAATAAAGAATTGAGTGAAATGTAGGGGAGGGACAACACTGGATTGAAGGAGAAGTATACCTGTTACAGGCAAAGTATATGATC
>NC_046662.1:53293280-53299602 GCF_010883055.1 Belonocnema kinseyi | reverse complement strand
ACGCCAATTAGCACAAATGGTAAGTTCCGACAGTGCCTACAAGTGTGCCTACTGGCCGCTAGATGGCAATACCGGTTTCATATGTATACACCTGGTAAATACCCTAAAATCAGTATCTCGACATCAACACAAGAAAAAAGTAAAATATATATTTTTTATGCTTCAAGTATTACTCTTATATTCTTCTGGAAAATTTTTTAATTAGAACCATGATGAAGTTCCTAATCTTTTTTTTTGCGGCACTTCATGTCGGTGAGTATGAGTGCAGAAATTCAATTCATCAGAAGAATTTTTTTAATTATCCCCCACAAATTTCTTTATGCATTCCTCGGTAATTTTTCACAATTCTTACTTTGAACTAAAAATGTTTCTAGTTGAAATATTAATGATTACAAGTTTTTCAGTGTACATTTAATTGAGTGTTGATTAATAATTTATACTTTCATTTCAAAGCATTCATAAAAGATTCATCATTTTAGTGGAAAACCTATTTATTTCGATGAAACTTGAACTATTTTGTTTAAAAAATCTTTTGTTGAAAATTTGTTTTTACTTTCTGGTTTGGAAACGAATTTTTGAACTAAAAAAATTATTTTATTATTGATTGAAAATTTACATTTTTCGGTTCGATCTTTTCTGTTGAGAACCAATTTTTTAAATTGCAAATATAAAGATTTTATTTTTGGATAAAAATGAATTTCTTTGGTTCAAAACTTCTTTTTTCCTTTAACGAATGGAATATCTGCTGGAATTTCCGTCATTTTTAATATTTTAAATTCAGTTTTTTAATGAGGAATTTTACTCATTGACATCTGGATCACCCTAATTTCAAAACTTTCTTTTTTAATAGAACATCAAAGATTTATAATATACTAATGTAATTTTTTTCTTACATTCTTAGTATTCTCAGAATTTTTTGAATCTGATAAACTCGAGAAACCCCCGAAAAACAAGGTTGACTAGAAAACGCTTTTACGGGAAGGTTTCGAAGTAACGGAAGAGGAAATGAACGTTATGGTTAGCGCGCTAATTTTGAATTGTATGAATATCGAAACTTCATATTTATTGTTAGTAATGATTATGAAATCGATAAAAAGTTTTAAAATTAAATTTCCTCTCATTCCCGACAATATTAATTTTTAAAAAATCGCTAAAATTACAAAAAAATAATTTAAGAATGTTGTTTGACCTGAAATCAGAATTGCTTATCATGAAATTTCCAATTATTATTTATCCTACTTATTATATTCAATTTTAATATGTATACAATTTAAAATTGTCTACGATTAAACTGGAACCATAAGTGGTAAAAAGCGCGCGATTTTTAAACTAAATTTTACAATAAATTTACAATTATTAAGAATTATATAAGGAGCGAAATAACACGAAATATAAACATATGAAGAGTCTATAAACTATATGAAAATCGAAATATATAAAAAAACTATTCCATTTTTAATTTAAAAGTTACTACTTTTAGTTGAAAATGCAGGTATTTTAATGAAAATTCGTCTTTTTTATGAGAAAATTAAGTTTGTTATTTTAAAATTGATCTTTTGTGTTAAAAGTTCTTTTTTGAATTAGGAAATAATTCTTTTAATTGAAAATTTTACTGCTCCATTTTTAATTCAAAATTTACCCTTTTTAGATGAAAATTCATGCTTTTGTTAAAATTATTATTTTCTGGTATAAAATTAATCTTCTGGGTTACATTATTTGAATGAAAATTAGCTTTCTTTCGATTAATTTTTCTAAAACATAAATTGAATAATTGAATATTGGTTGAAAAGTGATCTTTTACAGCTAAAAATTTAACTATTCAGTAAAAAATTATTGCGTTTCGTCCACAATTAATTTTTTTGTTAGAAAATTAATCAACTGGATTTTCGAATTAGTTCAACTGGACAAGCGCTCGAGACCGCGTAGAAGTATTGTCTACCCGGGAAAAACTATCGATAAAAAAAGTGTCAGGAACGTGAAACGAAATATACTTTCGTCTTCAGCTTAATCCAGCCGATAAATTTTTCTCATTTAACTTTTTCATTCAAAAATTATTACTCAAGATAAACAATAAAAACTTAGAAAATTGTCCGATCAAAAATCCATGTTTTGTATAACACAAATCGCGATTATTCAGCCGTTTTTGATCAAACTGCTTGAAATTTGTATGGTGCATTCTCAATATATAGGCGATGACTATAAATAACGCACTTTTTCCAAAAGAAAATATGTTTGTTTTTATTTAATAACAAATTGATTCCGAACGAAAACCACGTTTCTCCAACTTCGATCAGTAGGATAGTCATCGGAAAAATGTTAGTTGAAATAACTTGTCGTAAGAAAGTTGTTTACTAGACTTTGAAAAAGTTTTATTGAAAATTTTAAGAAAATTAGTCGAAAATTGTAGAAATGGCGGCGAGTTGAACTCAAAACACTCTACCGCTAGAGCGTTTTGTTGTTCTTGGCCGCTGCTGCTAGGTGCGGAACAAGACCGATAAACGCAGCATTGCAGCGGCAGCATGTGTTGACTTCAACTCGCTGACATTTCCACAATTTTCGCCCGATTTTCCTCGAATTTACAGAAAAAGTTTCTCAAAGTCTAGTGAAAAACTTTCTCTCGACAAGTTATTGCAACTAACATTTTGTAAATTATCGTCCCACTGGTCGGAATTAGCGAAACGTGGTTTTTGTTCGGAATTAATTTTCTAATCAATAAAAACAAACATATTCGCTTTTTAAACATATTGCGTCGTCTATAGTTATCGCTTATATATTGAAAATACACCATGCAAATTGCAAGCGTTTTTATCAATAAACGGCCGAATAATCGCGATTTGTGTTTTACAAAACAGCGATTTTTGATCGAAAAATTTTCAAAGTTTTTATTGTTTATCTTGAGTAAAAATTGTTGAATGAAAAAGTTGCATTAGAAAAATTTGTTGACCAGGTCAAGCTGAAGGCGAAAGTATATTTTGTTTTACGTTTCGACCAATTTTTGTTTATCGATAGATTTTTCCGGGTGGACAATACTTCTACGCGGTTTCGATCGCTTGTCGAGTTGTTGCATCCGTCTCCTCAAATAATCTTTTCAGGTAAAAAATCAATATTTAATCAATCTTTTTGGTCGCCAATGTATGTATTTTGTTGACGACCTGAGTTTTTTGTTAGAAAATTTTTTACACTTCTCCTTCCATCCAATGTTGCCCCTCTGCTAACTGAATATCGCTTTATTTTCAGGCATGAGAAATACATTGACAGCCATACAAAAAATGAAGAATGGCAAGTGAATCCAATGATAATATATATGACGACTTTTGATCTTTCTCCAATCTAATTATAACATATTGTTAATTTTAAACGTCACTATGGTCTAGTATGAAGTTAAAAAATAAATAAGTACCTAAAAATTTTTTGTTGTTAAAAATGAGCACTTTTGCCTTTACATTATTGCTTAACCTAGGACCGCCCTACTATACACGGGTTTTACTGCAATTTTCCTTGTGTACTACAAAAAGAAAAAAAATGAGGTGAATACTAGCGCAGATATATAAACAACGGGCTCAGCCGCTGGGGTGTATAATCAGTGGAGTTTCTTGGGGGGGGGGGGGGGGTGTAATGAAAGTTATATCTATGTCCTATAATAATCCAAAAATGTACAATTTAATAAAGAGTTATTTCTATATCTCAATCTGTTGTTTTCTTCTAGAAATTTTGTTTTTCAAAATTATCATTATTATAATTGGCTTGTTTGTGATGAATATCTAACAAACAGTTTACTTATATGATTTTCAATCTATTTTTATTTTAAAAAATAGATATACTTTGCTGAATACAAGAAGAAAATGTTGCTGAAATTATCCGACAGTAAGTTGAGTGTTTTTTTTAATGAAAATAAGATATTGAATAACAATTTTCGCAATTGTTAAAATTCGTTTCTAGAAATTAATTCAGCGAGATAGACAATGTTGGTAATTTTTTATATTTCCACATTCAGAAATTCCCATAAATTTGGGATTGTTTAAGAAAATTCGGGAATTTCCAAAATTTTTAATTGCTCTTAAAATTTTAATAATTTTGGGTATTGTTTTGAATTTTTGAAACATTGGAAATTTCTAGATAGTGCGAAATTAAGGTTAATATAAATTTTTTCAAAATTTCCGCTAAACCCCAGGTCGAAATACACCACCGAACTAGTATTGGCCCAACACAGCCTGCCAGAGTTCCGGTACTGGCTGGCTGTGGATTTTCAATTAAAATGATGAATCTTTTAAATAAAATTCTAAATATTCAATTGGAACAGTTGGATTTTTAATCAGAAGTATGAATTTTTAACTGTAATGATGAATCTTTAAATAGAATAATTTATTTTTTGACAGAAAAGATTAATTTCTTCAAAAAAAAAAACAAAACAATTTGTCATCTAAAAGGGATAATTTTTTTACCAGAAATTAAATAAAAATATGTTTAGTAAAAAAATTGAAGTTCAACTAAAAGGACGACTTTATAAACTAAAATTAAGGAGTATGCAACTGTGTCAATTTTCAGCAAAAAGGACGACTATCTAACTGAAATAATTGATTCTTTAATCGAAAGGAATAATTTTTAGACAAGAAAAATAAATTTGAAAGAAAAAGATAAGTATTCCACAAAAAAAAATAAATTTTTTAACAAAATACGTGAATTTTTAACGAAAGAGTTCCATTCTCAATTAAAAACGAACAATTCAGATAAAACTTGTTTAACTTTGAACTGTAAATAATTAATTCTCAACTAAAAATGGAACGATTAAATTTTTCGTTAAATTAAACAAATTTCAACCAAAATTATGCATTTTCAACTAGTATAGTTGAATTTTGTGCCAAAAAGATTAATTTCTTACCAAAAAAGACAAATTTTCCACAAAGTTAAAATGAATTTTTTATTAAAGCGATGAATCTTTAATCCAAAAAAATTAATTTTTAATAAAGAAGCTCAACTTTTAACCAGTCAGTTGAATCATTTTCAATTAAAAACAGTTGAATTCGTAACAAACAATGAAAAAAATTTACATTATATTTCAGAAATTGAAAGATTCGAATGATTTCAGATGATTTAAAAAAACTTTAATGGGGTTTTAAAGAACTGTTTAGAATTTTGTAAGAAAGGGAACGATTTTATAAGATCGAAAATGTTTTAGGATAATATCAGCAAAAGAGTATCATGATAATATAAGCAAAAATATGTAACAATTTTTCAAGAGATTCTAGAAGATTTCTGAGGAATACAATAATTTTAACTTGTAACTGATTTTCAAAAGTCTTAAGGTATTTCAATAAAATTTCCTAGATTTTATAAAATATCAGATTATCAAAAGCTTTACAAATATTCTAGCGGTTTTAAAAGATTTGAAGAGGTTAAAGTCATAAGCCGTTTTTCCCCGCGGAATGATTTCAGTTCGCTTCCACTCTTAAGTTCATTAATTTCGTATCCGCCCCCGTCATTTTTCAAAGTCTTTTTTGCGATGACATGAAAACTTAAACCGCTTTTCTTGTGCAACTCATTCTAGACCGCTTTTATTTTCGGCTCGTCATTTTTTAGAAAAAAATAATACAATGTTCTCTAGAGTTTGTTATTGGTATTCAGAAAATAAAACTGTTCTGAACTTGTAAAAAGTTGTTTGTTTTATTTTATTCTCTGACTTAAAATCTGATATTCTTTTTGGCAATGTTGAGACGATGTAGTATGTTGTCGTTGTCATTCGTATACACGCTCAAAAGCTGCTCTTTTCCGAGGCAATATTCTAAAACTCCCTCCGCGCTCTCCAATTGCTCTGTCAAACCGAGTTCGCGCCGATGATTTTAGAGTACTGAGCGAGCACGTAGCGAGGTTTCAAAAAAAAATATTCAATGTATCACAAGTGCTCTCTAAAGCCTCTTTAATGCTCGCGGAAGCCTACTTATTTCCAAATTGGCAATTTTCGAGCATTTTCGAGGACAAACGAGGACTTGTCTAAACATTGATATATTCGCGGGAACCTCTCCCAGTGCTCTTCTCAACCTCTGTATGTGCTCCCTCCATCCTCGCTGCTTCCTCGCTAAAGTCTAGCCTCATGCTCTTCTTATCCTCCCCGCATACTCTTTAAATCCTCCCCGAATGCTCTTTAAATCCTCCCTCCATGCCCCCGAAATCCTCCTCCCATGCTCTCCAAAACCTCGGTTTATTTGGTAAACCTAATTTATTCTTATTTTAATAAATGACCTTAAAAACGCAATGCAAAATTTTTTTAAGGTGATTGTTTGACCACTGCATACCGAAAAACTTGGCACGCTGTTATTCTCTACCG
>NC_046662.1:53289432-53293180 GCF_010883055.1 Belonocnema kinseyi | reverse complement strand
ATCGAGAGAAAACGGTAAAAAAATCCAAAAAAATACGTTATAGGTTTTTGGAGTCGCTAATTACGAATCTGGCATCCGTTGAACTCTATCGCTTCAGTTTCAGTTTAAAAAATTTCTTGTTGAAAATTTGTTTTTACTTTCTGGTTTGGAAACGAATTTTTGTACTAAAAAAATTATTTTATTATTGATTGAAAATTTACATTTTTCGGTTCGATCTTTTCTGATGAGGACCATTTTTTTAAATTGCAAATATAAAGATTTTATTTTTGGATAAAAATGAATTTCTTTGGTTCAAAACTTCTTTTTTCCTTTAACGAATGGAATTTCTGCTGGAATTTCCGTCATTTTTGATATTTTAAATTCAGTCTTTTAATGAGGAATTTTACTCATTGACATCTGCATGAACCCTAATTTCAAAACTTTCTTTTTAATAGAACGTCAAAGATTTCTAATACTAATGTAATTTTTTTCTTACATTCTCAGTATTCTCAGAATTTGTTGAATCTGATAAACTCGAGAAACCCCCAAAAAACTAGGTTGACTATAAAACGCTTTTACGGGAAGGTTTCGAAGTAACGGAAGAGGAAATGAACGTTATGGTTAGCGCGCTGATTTTGAATTGTATGAATATCGAAACTTCATATTTATTGTTAGTAATGATTATGAAATCGATAAAAAGTTTTAAAATTAAATTTCCTCTCATTCCCGACAATATAAATTTTTTAAAAATCGCTAAAATTAGAAAAAAATAATTTAAGAATGTTGTTTCACCTGAAATCAGAATTGCTTATCATGAAATTTCCAATTATTATTTATCCTACTTATTATATTCAATTTTAATATGTATACAATTTAAAATTGTCTACGATTAAACTGGCACCATAAGTGGTGAAAAGCGCGCGATTTTTAAACTAAATTTTACAATAAATTTACAATTATTAAGAATTAAATGAGGACCGACATAGCACGAAATATAAACATATAAAGAGTGTATAAACTATATGAAAATCGAAATATATAAAAAAACTATTCCATTTTTAATTTAAAAGTTACTACTTTTAGTTGAAAATGCTGGTATTTTAGTGAAAATTTGTCTTTTTTATGAGAAAATTAAGTTTGTTATTTTAAAATTGATCTTTTCTGTTAAAAATTCTTTTTTAAATTAAAAAATAATTCTTTTAATTGAAAATTTTACTGCTCCATCTTTAATTCAAAATTTACCCTTTTTAGCTTAAAATTCATGTTTTAGTTAAAATTATTATTTTCTAGTAGAAAATTAATCTTCTTGGTTACACTATTTGAATGAAAATTCGCTTTCTTTCGATTAATTTTTTTAAAACATAAATTGAATAATTGAATATTGGTTGAAAAGTGATCTTTTACAGTTAAAAATTTAACTATTTGGTAAAAAATTATTGCGTTTTGTCCACAATTAATTTTTTTGTTAGAAAATTAATGTTCGTGGTTAAATATTAATTTTGTTGGGTGAAAAATGAATCGTTTTTATTAAAATGTATTTCTTTGGTAGAAATTTAATTTCTTTTCTTGAAAATTCATTCTTGTTTCAATGAAAACATTTTTTTAATTGAATGTTTAAGTATTTCATGTTTTTGGTTTGCAGGTTATGTTTTTCAGTTAAAAACTTAACTATTTGATTAAAACTTAATGTATTTTGTCGAAAGTTAATTTCTTTGTAGAAAATTAATCTTCGTATTAGAAAATTCATCTTTTTAATTAAAATTTCGTCTGCTTTGGTAGAAAATTTATCCTCTTTGCTGAAAATTTTGTTTGTTTGTTAGAAATTGAAGTGACGGATGCAACAACTGGACAAGCGCTCGAGACCGCGTAGATGTATTGTCCGCCCGGGAAAAACTATTGATAAAAAAAGTGGCCGAAACGTGAAACGAAATATACTTTCGTCTTCAGCTTAATCCAGCCAATAAATTTTCCGTTAAATTAAACAAATTTCAAACCAAAATTATGAATTTTTAAATTAAATGATGAATTTTCAACTGGTTTAGTTGATTTTTGTGTCAAAAAGATTAATTTCCTATCAAAAAAGACAAATTTTCCACAAAGTTAAAATGAATTTTTTATTAAAGCGATGAATCTTTAATCCAAAAAATTAATTTTTAACAAAGGAGCTTAACTTTTAACCAGTCAGTTGAATCATTTTCAATTAAAAACAGATGAATTCGTAACAAACAATGAAAAAAATTACATTATATTTCAGAAATTGAAAGATTCGAATGATTTCAGATGATTTAAAAAACTTTAATGGGGTTTTAAAGAACTGATTCGAATTTTGTAAGAAAGGGAACGATTTTATAAAATCGAAAATGTTTTAGGATAATATCAGCGAAAGAGTATCATGATAATATAAGAAAAAATATGTAACAATTTTTCAAGAGATTCTAGAAGATTTGTGAGTAATACAATAATTTTGACTTGTATGTGATTTTCGAAAGTCTTAAGGTATTTTAATAAAATTTCCTAGATTTTATAAAATATCAGATTTCACGTAATATTACAGAATTTCATGTTATCCCAATAGATTCTCAATAATTTATTCATAAGAATTTTCGTGACTTCGTAGGATATCAAAGATGTTAAAGAATTTGGAATATTTTAGAATAATTTCAAAAATCTATTTTCAACTATTTTAAAAATTACAAAAAATTATCAAAAGCTTTACAAACACTCTAGCAGTTTTAAAAGATTTGAAGAGGTTAAAGTCCTAAGCCATTTTTCCCCGCGGAATAATTTCAGTTCGCTTCCACTCTTAAGCTCATTAATTTCGTATCCGCCCCCGTCATTTTTCAAAGTCTTTTTTGCGATGACACGAAAACTTAAACCGCTTTTCTTCTGCAACTCATTCTACACCGCTTTTATTTTCGGCTCGTCATTTTTTAGAAAAAAATAATACTCCTCTGGCCAAATCAAAATCTTTGTCTGAATCATTCATTCTTAAGTTTTTATAAAAATTTCTGTATTTCTGGGAAGAAATTGGGACAGTTCAATGAGATCTTTATTATTTTTTTGTTGGTAATTGTGTTTTTATTTGGGTAAAGCAAGGATAGCTCGACATCACCAAATTCTTGTTCGGTGATATTCTTTTAGGAAATGTTGAGATTATGTAGTATGCTGTCGTTGTCACTCGTATACACACTGAAAAGCTGCTCTTTTCCGAGGCAATATTTTAGAATATTTCGCAAGCACGGAGCAAGGTTTCAAAAAAATATTCAATGTATCACAAGTGCTCTCTGAAGCCTCTTTAATGCTCGCGGAAGCCTACTTATTTCCAAATTGGCAATTTTAGAGCATTTTCAAGGACAAACGAGGACTTGTCTAAACCTTGATATATTCGCGGGAACCTCTCCCAGTGCTCTTTTCAACCTCTGTATGTGCTCCCTCCATCCTCGCTGCTACCTCGCTAAAGTCTAGCCTCATGCTCTTCAAATCCTCGCCTCGTTCTCTCAAAATTCTCTTCTTATACTCTTTAAATCCACCCCTAATGCTTTTTATATCCTCCCAGCATGCTCTTTCAATTCTCCCCGAATGCTCTTTAAATCCTCCCTACATGCCCCCGAAATCCTCCTCCCATGCTCTCCAAAACCTCGGTTTATTTGGTGAACCTAATTTATTTTTATTTTAATAAATGACCTTAAAAACGCAATGCAAAATTTTTTTAAGGTGATTGTTTGACCACTGCATACCGAAAAACTTGGCACGCTGTTATTCTCTACCG
>NC_046662.1:53280943-53289332 GCF_010883055.1 Belonocnema kinseyi | reverse complement strand
TATTTTAATAAATGACCTTAAAAACGCAATGCAAAATTTTTTTAAGGTGATTGTTTGACCACTGCATACCGAAAAACTTGGCACGCTGTTATTCTCTACCGGATGACACAAGTTATAGGTTTGTCTATTGTGTTGATCTGAAAAAATGGAAACAAAAATAAGAAATGTTGCTTAGACGTAATTGAAAATGTTAATAGAAAAAATTGTTACTCGTACCAGCACAACGAAAAGTTTCGCTCGTAGTCGATGGAGTGTAGGCGTCCGGAATTGAGGTTGCCTACTCAGTGGGACACTCTTCCGTATAGGCGCTTATCGATGCCAGGAATCTTGGACAGAGTCTGCCATTACTATATTCATTACTCTGAAGAAGGCTTTCAAAATTCTTGCAATTGTTTTATTTTATATATTAATTGAGTTTTCATTTATATCGCTCCGAGCTCCCTCCAAGCTCCTTACGTACTCTGTTTTATCTTCTACGTACTCACCCTCTCTTCAGACTCGTGTTATGATGATTGGATTCTTTGGTACCTCCACATAATCGGCACCGGTCAACCACGTCTTGATTTAAGCCGTGTTTTCGATCATTCCTGGTGCTTGCAACCTTGCCCAGTATCGCAATGACGAATGCTTCCGTCTCTGGATATAGACCACCTTTTCTGAATCAAATATTGGATGCCTCACTATCCACTTACCTTTGATCTAACGTTTCAGGGTACTCGCCATGGATGGCTTTCTGCCTCTATTGTATTTCTAATTCCTCTACGGTTTCTGCCCTGACATTTAAGGACTGCCCCCATCCAAGGACCAATTTAAGGGTGTATAGGCAAGATCCGCGTTACAGTTGCTACTGCAAAGCGCAAAATTTCGTTTGCTGTTAAAATAGTCTCGCATTGTATAACTTGTGACTCACACAGTGTTTTTACATCTACAACGCCCCTGTCCCCTAAATGTCGTAGTAGAACAACCCTTTTAATCGCTGAATTCCTTTGGTGAATTCGGTGCTTCGTCATGTCTACGAGAGCAATTCTGTTTAAATTTTCAAGGTTGGCGATAGACCATTTTATGAGCCCGAAGGAGTACGTGAGAACAGGGAAGGCATATATGTTTATTGCCCTGATTTTGTTTGCCGAGTTGAGAAAACACTTCATATTCAATCTCAGTCTCGTAGTGCAGGCAATCGTTAGGCATGTCTTAACTATGGCATGCTGAATACCCCTAGATTCAGGAATACCCAGATATTTATATGATTCATCTGTAGTTATTGCCTCGATGTCATTTTGGAAATTGTTCTTTAACTCTACGGTCTCTAATTCCCCTCTGATTAAATGCACTGTTCTGCATTTATCTAGTCCTAACTCCATGTGGATATCATTGGAAAACTGCTTTGTGACATCGATCACTTGCTGCTGTTTCTAGCCTGAACTAGCGTACAGCTTCAGGTCATCTATGTAAAGAAGATAGGTCACTTGATGACCATCCTCATTATCATGAATTCTGAACCCATGAAACATGCTGTTTAGTGTTTTGCTTAATGTATTCAACGCTAAACAGAACCATAGTGCGTTGAAGGATTCTTCTTGGGATATACCCGTCGTAAATTGTATTGATCTAGTTATCCTTGGTTGTCCGTGATCGAAATATGAAATTCTGTACTTTTGAGTGAAATCTGATATTTTATAAAATCTAGGTAATTTTATTAAAATACCGTGAGACTTTTGAAAATCACTTAAATGTCAAAATTATTGTATTTCTCAGAAATCTCCTAGAATCTCTTGAAAAATTGTTACATATTTTTGTACTCCAGAGTCTCAGCGCATGGCTTTGGAAGTCAATAATGCGTGCGCAGATATTGTAAGGTTTCAAGACTTCAAGCAAATAGTTATTCCGCACCGAAAGAAACGCTTGCTTGTAGTCAATGTATGCCATGTGTAAGTTCCTTTTATGCTTACCAGCTTGAGTCATGACAGCAGCGTCTATAGTGACTAGATCTTTACAGCCTCGCGAGTTTTTACGACATCCTTTTTGATCTTCTGTAATAATCCCATTCTCGTCGCAATGAGAATATACCTTATCTGCAATGATAGTCTGTCATCGGATGTGGGTGTCAAATGATCGTCTAAAAACATTTTGCCAACGCAAAATGCATGTTTATTGATGGCCCTTACTTCCTGAATTTTGAACAATGCAATGGCCAAATTGCATCTGTTCCTTTTTCCTTAAACACCCGACCAGTAGATAGTCACATCTTCCAATTGAGGGACTTCGGTATCTTGCTGGATATTTGGCTTTACTCTCAATTCACGATAGAACCTTATTTCATCCGTCTGAAAGTTTTCATTTTGTTGCCATCGCAAACTTCTTTTTTTGTGCCGACGCAGTCTGGCAGTAACAACGTCAAGTCTCTGTCGTTGAGAGTCTAAAATTTCATCCAAAATTGCTGGTATTAATGTCTCGATGTGCAGAAGGTGGATGAATTTTGTAACATGGTTTATCAGCTTTCTGGTTCTACTTCCTTTTTTATATAGAGTTAATCGACCCAATTTGCACCTTACTTTGCTCACATCCATATCCAATCTGATCATCCATGTTGAATCTCGATCCCTTGCTTGGACAAAAACTGTATTTGCAGGCCTAGTTTTCCGGCCCAATGTTCTAACGGTTGCCACAGCTGCACAGTATACAAGGAGTGCAAATACCACTTTGAATGGCTTTTTGAATGAGTATTCTCTCTGCATGTAATCAGAGTGCGTGCATAGGATTTTATCAATTGTCAGCACGTTCTTTATTGAATCATGCAGGTTAATGTCGTTGATACTATTATGATTCCCTTTTAGTGGGAGTCTATAGGCCTTCGCTATATCCCTCTGCCTAATCAGAAGGTATAGTGGTAGTAAACCGAGAATAGTCTCTAATGGTGCCGCTGGAGTTGTTCAGGACCGTAAATGACACACAAATACTTAGCTGATGTGGAGAATTCGACTGTCTTGCCATAGAATCTAGGACTCATGAGATCAGGTAGTTTCCTGCGTCTCGTAAAACCGAAAAATTCAGTTTTATTTGGGTTAACATACAAGCCATGGTCGTTGCACCAACCCTCAACAATGATAAGAGCATTTTGCATAAGCTCGACTACAGTGCCTTCATGCTTTCCTGTTATTAAAATAACAAGTCCATCTACATATCCCTGTGTGTAGGAACCTAACTCATATAATCTTCTTATTAAATTGTCAATGACAAGTGCCTATAGGGCGGATGACAACACTCCTCCCTGTTGACATCCTTTTTTAATTTTTGCTTTTAAGATATTCCCGTCAAGCGAAAATTGGACTTCTCGTCTAGCTTTTTGAATGCAGGAGGTTAATGCATGAAGTGCGTCAATAGTGGACTTACTTTTCGGCGAGGAAAATTGATTATTATCAAGAGGAATGTCTGATAAGATTTCCTCCTTCAACTGAAAATCTACTAACTTTTCTAATGTTTTCAACATAAAGGAAGTTAGCTGAATCGGTCCGAATGACTTAGCCTCATAGTACGAGTCCCTTCTCGGCTTTTGTACAAAAATCGCTCTGACTTTCCTTCATACCGTAGGAGTATATCCCATAGCTATTCAAGCACTAATGATGCTACAAACGGTCTTATTAGTACATCCAAACCTTCTTGGATCAACGCCGGAAAAATACAGTCTTCTCGGGAAGCCTCCTATGGATCGAAACGACGAACAACCCATCTTATTCTTGATTTTGTGACAATCCTGCTCGCTATTCTTCAATCATTCCCATTGGCCCTCTGATCCAGGCCGTCAGGTGAATTCACCCTAACAGCCTCTTCCTTCAACTGATACCCAAATCTGCAACCACGAAAGTGCACCTCAAAAAGGTGTCCTAGGATTTCTCTAACTGATTCTGCCATGTCCACTGTTGGCAGTGTTAATGCTTTCAATTGACATGCTGTGCTTTTCTTTAAGATTCTCTGG
Source organism: Belonocnema kinseyi (assembly GCF_010883055.1). Taxonomy (NCBI): domain Eukaryota; kingdom Metazoa; phylum Arthropoda; class Insecta; order Hymenoptera; family Cynipidae; genus Belonocnema; species Belonocnema kinseyi. Next base: position 53,285,359 of record NC_046662.1, on the reverse strand, counting down.
AGTCTAGCTGATAAAGTAAATTTTTAATGCCCTAACAATTCCATTTCCATGAGAATCTTTTAGCTGATTGTACCTCTTTAGTGTATTGTGCTACACTGGCCTTATACAACTCACATTTACCAGTTTTCCTGGCTCTATTAAAAAGGCTTTTAGTTTCTCTTTTCAGAGTTTGAATCTTATTATTTTACTAAGGGGCATTCTTGTCTGGTTTCCTCATTCGAAGAGGACATTTGTCATCGTACGATTCATTGATTGATTTAGCTATTATATTAACAGCAAATTCCAATTACTTTCTAAGGCCTCTCTGAAATCTTCCCTGTACCCATTCCAGTCGGTCGCTCTTGGATTTCTATATCCGATTGGATCAGATCTGTCAGCTGTCAGCGAAAAACATATGTGCCTGTGATCTGACCATGATGCTTCAGCCGATAGATGCCAATCACCGAAAGCTTCGCTAATAAATACTGAGCAAAAAGTTATGTCAATAACCACCAAATCGTATGATGCGCGTTAACATTGCATCCAGTAATCAGCGACCATCCTTTCAAGTTGCAATAGTTCACCAAGCGCTTCAGTCCCTCTAATTGTAGCATGAATAAAGAGTCAAAGGGCAGCTATGCTGAACAAATCATTAGAGGTATACAATAGAGCCGTATTTCTGCCTTATGCCTTTACCCTCTAGCTTATATCGCCAAGGCTCTTGCATTAGTGCAAAAGCCGTTTGTTCCACTGTAACATGTCTGCTTAGGATGGCAGATGCAGCTTTACAGTAGTGAAGATTATTTTCATAAAATCCACACATGAAGATTTGGTGCTGTTCATTATAAAGCAGCACCGTCTTTCGACTGCTTCGAGGGCAGCTGCTCTTTGGCTACGCATGTAGCGTGTTTTCGCTTAGAAAGGATCTTCACTTGAATCATGTTCATCCCCAGATAAGGTCTGAAATTGAGCTTCTCTACGTGTTCGAAGACTAAAGGGTCCACACTCAAGGTCAACTGGGTTGATTTGGTGTCTCTCTTTACGTCGATTATGATCCAATCCTCTACTTGTAACGTGCAGTTTTGGATATGCATCCTCCTGAGGATGAATTCAGGTTTTTCAGAACTGCCTTGGATCTAAGCAATGAGCTTGACAGGCTTGTAAAGGTCCTTCGAATCAATTATCTTGATTCTTGGACCTTCCCAAGGTCTCAAACCGTCAACTGCCCCGATAAGCTATGTCCTAGACATCAGATACGCACAGACGACGGTCAGAGCACCACTCTTATATTGGCAGTCCTCAAAACTCGGGATGATGTCGCCAGGTTTCACCCCTGCGATCATTTTCTGGAAGGCAGCCTCTATGACCGCTTCTTGCTCCATGTTGAATTTTTCTTGTGGAAAGCTCTCCGAAAAACGGCCATTTTCAGGTAGCTTTAAAGAGCTATAATAAATATATAAATCCATTTAGGGAAACTGGTGAGAGTTTGAAACAGCGTGATATTCATAAAATGACAGTATTATTAAAGGTTTTGGTTATAAAAAAATTAGGATGAAGCGAATGGTTCAGTCGTTTTATAATCGCGATGCACTTAAGGTCGTAAGTTGAAATCCCATTAATTAGAGATAAAGAAAAAGCTTCAAAAAATAAAGGAGCGTGGTACAGTAAAAAGAAAGAAATCTACAAAGAATAAAAGAAAAACAAAGGCCATACAAAAGTGTGTAAATCTTAAAACTGGAAAGCATTATATTGACGATATATTTAAAGATTAATAGTATATAGAATTCGCGACCGAAAAAAAAATATATTTCTTAAAATCTCATTCTTATGAGTGCTTAAAGTCTGAGCTAGATCTTTTTCAATACCTCCTACGCAAATCTCGATAGAAAGTTCTCAACGGGTGCACTATAAACTGGTGTCATCCCTCACTGATGACTTTCATATAGACATTGTCTTCCCTGGTCATGGTGATGCATACATTGATTTGGCTCACACAATGCTAAATCTTAGAGTGAAATTAAGAACACCCCCTAGGGTTGTTGAAAATGCCGCATAGTTGGATAAAGTTGGTCCTGTAAACAATCTACTACATTCGTTTTTCAATCAAATGGATGTCTATTTTAATAAAAAAGAAGTATCTCCACCCAATGATTCTTATGCTTATCAGGCATAAATTGAAAATCTACTTAACTATAGTACTGCTGCTAAAAATAGTCATCTGACTACCTCCCTTTGGTATAATGACACATATGGGAACTGGATGATTTCGATAACAATGAGGGATTATAATGTCGCCAAAAATATTGAAGTGCTGTTAAATCTATTGATCTTATTGGACACCTACACTGTAACGTTTTTAACCAAGATAAAGTTCTTATCCATGATGTGGAATTGAGGCTTTGTATACAATGCTCAAAAGATTTATTTTCTCTAATGGAGAGCGCCAATGACTTAAGTATAAATATTGAGGAAGCCTCACTAATTGTACGGCGAGCAAAGTCTTAGTCCCAGTTTTCAATACCCTAATGCAAAATCTCTATCTCATGGCACTGCAAAATATCCTATTACACGTATCGAGGTAAAAGCACCAATGATGGCAACGTTGCCAATGATGGCAACAGCCATCATTTGTGGATGATAAGTTGTATGTCGAGCTTATGATACGTTACTGGCGGAACTGTTATCCATTTTCTAAACGAAGGAAATAATATTGACAGAGAGAATTATGGTGCAGAAATCTGTCTGTTCGCCTTTTATCTTACACCTGATTTTTCAGCAAACTGTTTCTCTCACTGGAATCTTGTAAAACATGGTTGTCTCAGAATTGAAGTGGGTTTCGAGGATTTATTGACTATTACTATTGATTGTCTTGTATAAGCAGCGAGGGGGAAAAGGAAAGTGGAGGTGCTGGTCTGTCCATTGTGGCCCAGTACTTCTGCCGTGAAAAAAATAAATAGACAAAAGTTACTCTTTAAACAAATAGCCAAAGCTTATTTGCATTTTTCATAAACAATTTTTTTAAAGGATACGTATTTTTTGCTTTAATCACAAAAAATAACATTCAAAATAAAAAAATTGAATTATTTGATAAAACGACTGCAGGTTCGAACTAAAATTAAGAGACATAAGTTGTCGCTTAGAAAGATCTATAAATTTTTTATTAACTATTTTTATATAGGGCGATTAGCTTTTCTTTCAGTCGTGAAAAGTAAAATTAAAAAGTAAAAAATTATAAAAACAAGGAAATAAGAATTGAGTTTCATTTGGACATTTTTTTATTCCGTTTGCGAGGATTCAATATAAATAAGTTACCAGATTAAAATTTTTTAAACGAATATTAATCTCCAGTTAAAGTAAAGATTTCATCTGAAAAAATACAAATCTGTAATTCCTCTTTAAGATAAGTGAAACTTCAGGGTTATTGGCTTTTGTTATCGTTATATATTTGTGAGTTCCGTTGGAATTTTTACACCTATGAAAACTAAATGAAAATATTTCAACACAGCATCAATCCTCACTCGCTTCTTAATATTTACTGATAAATAATGATCGGGCGACTAGAATACTGCTACGAAAATTTCGAAATTATAAAAGTTGACAATGCAAAATTTTCTAATGAACAAATTCCTGAATACGAATAATTAAAAAATGGTTAAATTATAAAATAGTAAATAATAAATCAAATGAAATACTTTTATTTATTAAATGTGTATTTATTTTGTTATTTATTTATTCTATTAAAAAAAGTATTCAATTTGTAGTACGTTTGTTCCCTTTTATCTTATTGTAAGGTAATTCGTATCCATTTATGAAAAGTTTTCTCAAATAAGCATAAAATTTTTAAAATAGACATCAACTCGAGGAATCTTATCTATCAGTTTGTTTTGATACTTAAAATATTTTTTTCATGTAAAGCAACATGATATTTATGCTTGAATGTCTGAAACTGTTCTTTTAAAATAAAATTTTAATTCAACACAGAATAAATTATTGATAAATTTTGTTGTAGGCAATTTTTTAGAGGGATAAAGTTTTATAGAGACAACTTCGCCTTTTCGAAACACATGTGTTGTCATGGAAAGACAAAAGAAAGTGTGTTTACCTAATTACTTGGTTGAAGCTTTATTTACATTGTGAATAATTCTACAATGACGGTAAAAATTCATCCTTTCCGGTTCTAAATTCAAATTTTTTGTTGAAAATTCGACTTTCTGAATTAAAAATTGAACTAATATGCTAAAAGTTCAAACCTTTTGCAGAATATTTTTAATCTTAGCTTGAAAAATCGACATTTTGGATAAATATAATTTACGTTCTTAACTTAAAAATCAGTTTCATTTAAAAATATAATTTGCTCATTCAAAATTAAATTATTTGCTTGAAATGACAATTATTCAGTGCAGACAATACAAATTTCTTCTGGAAAATTCATTTTTT
>NC_046662.1:53277615-53280843 GCF_010883055.1 Belonocnema kinseyi | reverse complement strand
ATTTAAAAATATAATTTGCTCATTCAAAATTAAATTATTTGCTTGAAATGACAATTATTCAGTGCAGACAATACAAATTTCTTCTGGAAAATTCATTTTTTTGGCTCCAGAATTCAACATTTTAGATCAAACTTCTTATGAACAACACCCAAAAAATCTCTCTTAGTTAATCGTCTAACTTATTTGTTGAAAAATTGTTTTTTATTAGAAAATGTATCATCTTACGCGGAAAATTATTTGTTGTATCTTTTTCATCTAAAGGGACCTTTGGATCTGCTTGACAAACAATGTTGCGCCTTCGATTCCGGCTAATTGTCTTAAAAAAAATGTTAATTATCAAAATTCTTGCTTATTCCTTTTTTTTTAATTTGATATAATTATACCATGTATGATTATTTATTCCTTATTTTCAATAAAAACTCTGTTTATTGTATTTTACTCATCACTCATTTAGACAGTTGTGCACTTTATGAATATTATTTATTCGTTAAGAGATTTTAGTACTTATTTTGTTAAAGTCAAGTAGAAACAAAGTGTTTTAAACAAAAAATTTATTAATACATACGAAATTTCATTGGATGCAGTGAATCATTTCAAAAATGTTATTTTTTAGTTTGCGGAAAAAAATTTTAATTTTATATTTATTCTTGAAACTTTTATTTGAAACACTTTCCTCCTACTTGAATTCAAAAATATAAATACTAGAAACTATTTAAGAATACGGAATTTTAATCAAATGGACAATTGTCCAAACGAGTGATCATAAAATACGATAAACCGAGTTTTTAATAAAAATTAGGAATAAATAATTATTAAATGGCAGAATTATAATAAATGATCCTAAAAATTGGATAAAACAAGCACTTTGATTAAAAAAGTAAGGAGAGCGGGAATCGAACGGGCAACATTCCTTTGCGGAAATGATTTTGCATCGGCTCTCTGACCATCCGTTTGCAATTATAAAATCCATTTTTCTCGAAAATGGGTCAAAAATGCGTTTTCTTCATTTTTCTCAGAAAACCTAAGGTATGTATCTTTCATTGAGGACAGTATCAATTTAATTAAAAACAGCCGGTCAAAAGGTCCCCTTAAAAACTTATTTTTTTGGTTTAAAATTTAATTGTTTTGTTTAAGATTCGTTTTTTTAGAATTTATTTCTTGAACTCAAGATGTAAGAATTTAATTTTGTCTTTAAAATGGTATCTTCTTTTAGTTTAAAATTCAACTATTTAAGAGGAAATTAATGCTTTTTTATGGAAAATTAACCCTTGTTTAAAATTGATTTGTTTTCGTCTAAAATTTATTTTTGTATTGTTTTAAAGATTTATCTGTTCAAATAAAAAATCATTACTTTGGTTAAAAATTGAACTATTTTGTAAAAAAAATTTTAGTAAAAAAAATTTTTTTGTTGAAAATTCATCTGTTTAGTTAAGAATTAATTTCGGAAACTGAACATGTAACTTTTCTGTTTTTTAAAAAAATGTTGTCCTTCTTAGTTTAAAATTAAAATATTTGATGAGAAAAGAATTTATCTTATTTTTAAATATCGCATTATGATAAAAAATATTCCATTTTTGGTTAAAAAGTAATCTTCTTGGTTTAACACTTTTAATTTCTGAGTTGAAAAAATCTATCAATTCCGAAATTCATCTCTTTGTTCCAAAATTTGGCTATTATGTTGAAAACATGATTTTTGGTTGAAAATTAATTTTTTAAACAAAAAATGTCATTATTTAATTTTTTCATTAACAATCGTATTCAACATCGTCTTTTATAAAAAAAATATTAATATGTTAACCTGGAAATACAACTTAAGGGCAGCATATAATAATCTTAAAAAGTTTTTAGCAGCCGGATACATGACAATAAAAAAATTTAATGAAAGAAAGAAATGTTGGAACATTTTCAGCTTTTTCAAAAACAATGAGACGGCAATATTTTAGAGCTATTGTAAATAGGCTACGTTTCTCCACAAATTTACAATACAAATCTTCTAAAAACGAGAATAAAAATCCAAAATTAAAAAATACGCATTCTTAATTGTTTACATTTTTTTGCGGAAGCTTGAAAAATCTCAACAATAAAAAATCTTAACACTGATTGCTTTAAGAAAAATACAATATTCGTAGTCGAAAATTCTCGACATTATGAAATTGGCTAAAATAAAAAATTTCCCAATAATTAAATTCTCGAGGAATTCGAATAAAAAACGAGTTTCCATATTACCCCAAAAAATATATGAAAGCAAAGAAAATCATTCTAAAGAAAACATTCTATTAATTTTTTGTTGTTGTTCAAAAATTAATTTGTTGTACGGAAAACGTGAGATTGAGACATTTTTTCAACAAAGTAGTTTAAAAAATATATATTTTTAAAAAACTAAAAACAATAATAGATTATTAAAGATTTAAAAAACAATGTTTAGAAGTTCTAAGAATTTTGAAAGATTTCAAGTAAATTAAATTTTTTAAAGATGTTTCTGAAAATGTTAAGTGATTTTTTATTTTAAAAAATGACTTTAAAGAGAATATTTTAAAAGATTTCGAAACATTTCAAAATAATTCTGTTAGTCTAGGAAGGTTTGGGAAAGCCTTTTAAAAAATACGAAGATGATATAAAATTCAGAATAATTTCAAAAAATTAAAAACAATGTACATTTTTCAATATTTCGAGCAAGGAATGCAGAATCTTTTCAAAAATTTAAAAAAGTTTCGAAAGAATTAACATTTTTTCAAAACTCCTGGGCAAATTTAAAACAACTTTATTTCAAAATTTTATTTTATCAGAATATTCAATTCAAAAAAATTCGAATGCCATTTTTAATTGTGAAAAGTTTTTTTGTCGGAAGATTCATCATTTTAGTTCAAAATTTACCTTTTTAATTAAAAACGTAACAATTTTGTTAAAAAATTAATCTTTTTGATTAAATAATTAACTATTTCGTTAAAAATCGAGCTTTTTTCTATACATTTATTATTATATATTTATAATATATTAATCTTAAGATCATTCGAATATTTGAATATGAAAAAGTTATACAGAGGTTTTATAATATAAGATAAAATATTGATCTCTAAGGATTAAAAAAAAATTAAAAAGCATTTGAAGGATTTTGAGGTACTCAGAAGAATCAAAATTTTTTAAAGATTGCTTGTTGAGAATTTTTGCAAGAATTTTAGAAAAAACTCGAATAAATGAATTCGCTATTTAGAAGTTTTTAAGAAACTT
>NC_046662.1:53273891-53277515 GCF_010883055.1 Belonocnema kinseyi | reverse complement strand
ATTTAAAAATATAATTTGCTCATTCAAAATTAAATTATTTGCTTGAAATGACAATTATTCAGTGCAGACAATACAAATTTCTTCTGGAAAATTCATTTTTTTTGGCTCCAGAATTCAACATTTTAGATAAAACTTCTTATGAATAATACCCAAAAAATCTCCCTTGGTTATTCATCTAACTTATTTGTTGATAATTTTTTTTTTATTAGAAAATGTATCATCTTACGCGGAAAATTATTTGTTGTAGCTTTTTCATCTAAGGGGAGCTTTGGATCTGCTTGACAAACAAGGTTGCTGCTGCGCTTCCGGCTAATTTTCTTAAAAAAAAAAATTTAATTATCAAAATGCTTGCTTATTCCTTTTTTTAAATTTGATACAATTATACCATGTATGATTATTTATTCCTTATTTTCAATAAAAACTCTGTTTATCGTATTTTACTTATCACTCGTTTAGACAGTTGTGCACTTTATGAATATTATTTATTCGTTAAGAGATTCTAGTACTTATTTTGTTAAAGTCAAGTAGAAACAAAGTGTTTTAAACAAAAAATTCATTAATAAATACGAAATTTCATTGGATGCAGTGAATTATTTCAAAAATCTTATTTTGTAGTTTGCGGAAAAGAATTTTAATTTTATATTTATTCTTGAAACTTTTATTTGAAACACTTTCCTCCTACTTGAATTCAAAAACATAAATACTAGAAACTATTTATGAATACGGAATTTTAATCAAATGGACAATTGTCCAAACGAGTGACCATAAGATACGATAAACCGAGTTTTTAATAAAAATTAGGAATAAATAATTATTAAATGGCAGAATTATAATAAATGATCCTAAAAATTGGATAAAACAAGCACTTTGATGAAAAAAGTAAGGAGAGCGGGAATCGAACGGGCAACCTTGCTTTGCGGAAATGATTTTGCATCGGCTCTCTGACCATCCGTTTGCAATTATAAAATCCATTTTTCTCAAAAATGGGTTAAAAATGCGTTTTCTTCATTTTTCTCAGAAAACCTAAGGTATGTACCTTTCATTAAGAACAGTATCAATTTAATTAAAAAACAGCAGGTCGAAAGGTCCCCTTAAAAACTTATTTATTTGGTTTAAAATTTAATTATTTTATTTCAGATTCGTTTTTTTAGAATTTATTTCTTGAACTCAAGATGTAAGAATTTGATTTTGTCTTTAAAATGGTATCTTCTTTCAGTTTAAAATTCAACTATTTAAGAGGAAATTAATGCTTTTTTATGGAAAATTAACTCTTGTTTAAAATTGATTTGTTTTCGCCTGAAATTTATTTTTGTATTGTTTTGAAGATTTATCTGTTCAAATAAAAAATCAATACTTTCGTTAAAAATTGAACTATTTTGTAAAAAAAATTATAGTAGAAAAAAATTTTTTTGTTGAAAATTCATCTGTTTAGTTAAGAATTAATTTCTGAAACTGAAAATGTAACTTTTCTGTTTTTTAAAAAAATGTTGTCCTTCTTAGTTTAAAATTAAAATATTTGATGAGAACAGAATTTATCTTTTTTTAAATATCATATTATGATAAAGAATATTCCATTTTTGGTTAAAAAGTAATCTTCTTGGTTTAACACTTTTAATTTCTGAGTTGAAAAAATCTATAAATTCCGAAATTCATCTCTTTGTTCCAAAATTTAACTGTTATGTTGAAAATATGATTTTTCGTTGAAAATTAATTTTTTAAACCAAAAAATGTCATTATTTAATTTTTTCATTAACAATCGTATTTAACAGCATCTTTTATAAAAAAATATTAATATGTTGACCTGGAAATATAACTTAAGGGCAGCATATAATAATTTTAAAAAGTTTATAGCAGCCGGATACATGGCAATAAAAAAATTTAATGAAAGAAAGAAATGTTGGAACATTTTCAACTTTTTCAAAAACAATGAGACTGCAATATTTTAGAGCTATTGTAAATAGGCTACGTTTCTCCACCAATTTACAATACAAATGTTCTAAAAACGAGAATAAAAATCCAAAATTAAAAAATACTCATTCTTAATTGTTTACATTTTTTTGCGGAAGCTTGAAAAATCTCAACAACAAAAAATCCTAACACTGATTGATTTAAGAAAAATACAATATTCGTAATCGAAAATTCTCGAAATTATGAAATTGGCTAAAGTAAAAAATTTCTCAATAATTAAATTCTCGAGGAATTCGAATAAAAAACAAGTTTCCATATTACCCCCAAAAATATATGAAAGTAAAGATAATCATTCTAAAAGAAACATTCTATTAATTTTTTTTTCTTGTGCCGAAATTTAAAGTATCAAGAATTTTTAATATTGGCTGTTAAATATTTCCATTTAAAACAAAAAATATTTACGGTAGTATAATTTCCTTTCCGGAATTCTTATTTTTCGGGGAATTTCTGTTTCAGAGAATGAAAAAAAAAATTTATTTTAATAAGCATTGTCGGATTTTCAAATTTTTATTATTCTTCATGTACATTATTTTAACATTAAAAAAATTTCCCTTTAAATTTTAACCAATAGAAATTTCTTTTTAATTTTCAAAGTTTCGCAATTTTAAATCCGAAATACAAAATTTCTTAAACAAAAGAAAGACGCAAGAAAAATATATTTATAGCAATCAAATAACTAAATTTTGTACTAAATATGTTGGATCAATATAAAAAATAAGGAAGTTCAAAAATTAATTTGTTGTATGGAAAACGAGAGATTGAGACATTTTTTCAACAAAATAGTTTTAAAAAATATATATTTTTAAAAAACTAAAAACAATAATAGATTATTAAAGATTTAAAAAAAAAACTTTAGAAGTTCTAAGAATTTTGAAACATTTCAAGTAAATGAAATTTTTTAAAGATGTTTCTGAAAATGTTAAGTGATTTTTTATTTTAAAAAATGACTTTAAAGAGAATATTTTACAAGATTTCGAAACATTTCAAAATAATTCTGTTAGTCTAGGAAGGTTTGGGAAAGCTTTTTAAGAAATACGAAAATGATATAAAATTCAGAATAATTTCAAAAAATTAAAAACAATGTACATTTTTCAATATTTCTAGCAAGGAATGCAGAATCTTTTCAAAAATTTAAAAAAGTTTCGAAAGAATTAACATTTTTTCAAAACTCCTGAGCAAATTTAAAACAACTTTATTTAAAATTTTTATTTTATCAGAATATTCAATTCAAAAAAATTCGAATGCCATTTTTAATTGTGAAAAGTATTTGTTGGAAGATTCATCATTTTAGTTCAAAATTTACCTTTTTAATTAAAATCGTAACAATTTTGTTAAAAAATTAATCTTTTTGATTAAATAATGAACTATTTCTTTAAAAATCGAGCTTTTTTCTATACATTTATTATTATATATTTATATTATATTAATCTTAAGATTATTCGAATATTTGAATATGAAAAAGTTATACAGAGGTTTTATAATATAAGATAAAATATTGATCTCTAAGGATTTAAAAAAAAAAAAAAGCATTTGAAGGATTTTGAGGTACTCAAGAGAATCAAAATTTTTTAAAGATTGCTTGTTGAGAATTTTTGCAAGAATTTTAGAAAAAACTCGAATAAATGAATTCGCTATTTAGAAGTTTTTAAGAAACTT
>NC_046662.1:53267512-53273791 GCF_010883055.1 Belonocnema kinseyi | reverse complement strand
GAATCAAAATTTTTTAAAGATTGCTTGTTGAGAATTTTTGCAAGAATTTTAGAAAAAACTCGAATAAATGAATTCGCTATTTAGAAGTTTTTAAGAAACTTCAAAATAATTTAGAAAGAATAATAAAATTATTAAAGAATACTACAGAAGAATTTGACGCTTTTCGAATCACAATTAGATTGGGGCAGCAATTAATTTAAGTTAACAGAAATAACGGTTTAAGAAATTTAATTTTAAAAATATTGTCTTTCAATAACACAAAGTTGTGGTTTTTCTGTCATTTTCAATAGCACTTGGCTATTCGTCCTGAATTTTGTAGACAACTAATCTATCACCTTTTCCAACTTCCTTAATTTTCTTGGAAAACTGGGCGCAGTATTTTTTAAATTTCATTGTATTTTTTTCAAGTTTAATTATTTTTGTACTATTTTCAATGTAACTAGGTCGTTCGAGTAAGTCTGTGAATTGCTTATTGCAGAATCAAGATTGGTAAAATTTAACTAGTTACTAGTGAAATTTTACAGATTCGAATAATAAAAAAGTGAGCCACTAAGAATGAATAGAAAATTATTAATTTCAGTAGTCGAGATATTCTCTAATCAAATAATAGAAAAATAGTTTCGTTGTAAAGAACATTTTGAAGTGAATATAATAATTTTTAAAAAATTCTAAAAATTGAATTCGTAAAAAATAAAAAAATTTAATAAAACGACGACATGGTATTTCATTCCTAACTTTATTGGCACAATAAAAAGGTCATATTGTTAAATTATAAACGTGATAAATTGCCCGTCTTCGATTTGAAAACATTACTTTTTTATAGTTTGAATAAACTTAAAAAAAATTAGAATTTTTTACAATCATGAAATTACAATGGATTAATATGGGTTATTATTTAACAATGCATATATTTAAAGTTCCCATTCATCTTCTTTTAGTTGAAAATACAAATTTTTAAGAGGAAATCAATGTTTTTTATGGCAAATTAACTCATGTTCAAAATTAAATTGTTTTCGTCAAAAATTTACGTTTCGTTGTTTTAAGGATTCATATGCCCAAATAAGAAATTATTACTTTAGTTAAAAATTCAACTATTTTGTAAAAAAAATTGTTTAGAAAATAATTAAATTTTTGTTCAAAATTCATCTGTTTAGTTAAAATTTCATTTTTTAAATTGAAAACGTAATTGTTCTGTTTTTTGAAAAAATTTTGTCTTTCTTAGTTTAAAATTAAAATATTTGATTAGAAAACAATTTATCTTTGTTTTAATTTCTTTCATTAAAAATATTAATATTTTATTACAAGTTTGTTTTTTGTTTCTGCTAGAGAATAATTGTTTTTGGGTTTAAAATTTAACTGTTTAGTAAAATTCAGTTATTGATTTAAAAATGTGGGTATTTTTTAAAAAGTATTTTGATGGAAAATTTATTGGCTAAATTAAAGGTTAGAATATTAGATTTTTTGTTGAAAAGTAATCTTTTGGGTTGAAATTTTTTAATTTCGTAGTTGAAAATTCATCAATTCCGAAATTTATCTCTGTGTTCCCAAATTTAAGTATTATGTTGAAAATATATTTTTTGGTTAAAAATTAAATTTTGAAACCTATTTTTTATTAATAAATATTGATTTTTTGACCTGGAAATGTAACTTTAGGGCAGCATATAATAATTTTAAAAAGTGTATAGCCTCCGGTTACGTGACAATGAAAAAAAGTTTAAAAAAAGAAAGAAATGTTGCAACATTTTCAGCTTTATCAAAAACAATGAGACGGCAATATTGTAAAGCTATTGTAAATAGGCTACGTTTCATCCACCAATTCACAATACAAATTTTTCGAGAACAAGTATAAAAATATAAAATTAAAAAATAACCAATCTTAATTGTTAACATATTTTTCCAGAGACTTGAAAAATCTCAAAAAATAAAAATCCTAGCACTGTTGCATTTACGAAAAATACAATAATCGAAATCGAAAATTCTGGAAATTATGAAATTGCCTAAAATAAAAATTTTTCAAATAATTAAATTCTCGAGGACTTAGAATACAAAACGAATTTTCATATTCTCCCAAAAAAAATATAAAAGTAAATATTATCAATCTAAAAGAAAAATACTATTAATTTCTTTTAATTGTTTCAAAATTTAAATTATCGCGAATTATAAATTTTGACGATTAAATATTTCCATTTCGAGAATAAAATATTTCTGGTAGTATTATGTTCTTTAGGTGAAAAATCTTTTAAAATAAAAAAAAATCTTTGTTAAGAAAGTATTTTTGGAATTTCAAAATTTTGATTATTCTTTACGTATAAAATCTGCACATTTAACAAATTTCCTGTAATATTTTAACAAATAGAATTTTTTCCAAAAACGCATTTCATAATACATTACTTTGCAAAAAACTGATATATTTTTGGTTTTCTTGCAGCATAGGACTTCACCTTTCTTTTCTAAAAATATGATCATTGTTTTGCAATCACGTGATCATTTTTATTTAAGAAAAGGTAATATACATGAAAAAAAAACTTTCCCTAAATAATATAATCGGGATCAAACGCTGAATTCATAAAATTATTTTTTCTTTATATTTTTGATTTTAAAATATAAAAATTTTTCATTTCTGAAATGTTAAATTGTCTTCAGTTTTATAATTTCTTAAATTGCTTAAGCTTAAAATATTTGAAGCGTTTAATTACTCATACTATAAAGTTCAGGATAATTTCAAATTTTCAAATTTAAACAACAAAAAAAACGTTTTAATAATGACTTAATTATACGAACAAAATCACGCTCTATCTAATCGGCCGGTTTAGATATTTTCTGAATAATTACTATTAATTTAATTTTGGAAAATCTGCGTGAAAAGAAATCTTTTTGTATAAAAAATACCATTTCTTCAAATACAAATATCTTTAACAATCTTAAAAAATAAATTTTGTACTAACCATGTTGGGTAAATATAAAAAATTAAGGAAATTTAAGAAGTAGTAATTAAAAAATCAATTTTTTCTACGGGTAAATAAGAAATTCAAATATTTTTCCAAAAAATTTGTTCAAACTAATATATATTCTCAAAAAACTAAAAAAAAAATAGATTCAGAAAAAAAATATTTAGAAGAAGTTTCACAAATTGCAAAAATATATTTAGAGGAATTTTTACAATTTTCAATAAAATAATAAGAACAATTTTTACAAATTTGAAAGATTTCAAGAGAATGCAATTAAAAAAAAAAATTTTAAGATTCTTTGGAAAATTTAAAATGTCTTTTGATTTTGATAAATTCTGTAAAGAGAATATTTGACAAGATTTTGAAATACTTAAAAATAAATTCTCTTACTCTTTCCAGGTTCTGAAAAGCTGTTGGGAAATTAAAAAAAGGGTACAAAATTCAAAAAGATTTAAAAAATTTAAAAACAATGTAGATTTTGGAGTATTTCACACAAAAAATAAGGAAGCTTTTTCACATTTTTTTAAAGTTTGAGGAGAATTTTAATTTTTTTTCAAGATTTCTAGGAAAATTTCAAGCAATTTTGTTATGAAAACTTCATTTTATCATAATATTCACAAAGATTTTGAAACGTTTCAAAAGAATTTGGTAATTTTCTGAAAATATCTGGAAGATCAGAAGGCAAATTTGTTAGTGTTAAAATATTTTTTGTTTTAAGATTCATCATATCCGCTCCAAATTAATGTTTTTGGTTAAAAACGTAACTATTTTTTGTAGACTCTTCTTTTTAATTAAAAAATTGACTACTTTCTCAAAAATGACCTTTTCTGCTATATGTTTATATTTTGTGGTTACGAAACCCAATTTTTCGTTGAGATTTGATCTTTTTTGGACAAAAATATCATCTTAAGTTAAAAATATAAATAATTGAAAATTTCTTTTCAAAGAGAAAAGAATACTTTTAAAATAAAAATATCAATTTCTAAACTAAAAATAGAACAACAAAAAATAAAAAAAACAAAATCGATTTTTAGCAAAGTACTTTTGCTTCCAAGCAAGAGATTAATTCGCAAAGAAAAATGTATTAGTTGATAATTCAAAAAATAAAGAATTAAATTAAAATAAAAAACCGTTAAATTTAACCAAAAAATTCAAATTTTCAAAGCGAATTGTTTAAACCTTAACCAAAGCAGATTCATTGTCAAACAAAAAGGGTGATATTTTTATAAAAATAGTTACATTTTGTGCAAAAAGCATGAATTTTCGAACAACATGCTTGAATTTTCAACTAAAAATGGTATAATTAAGTTTTTAGGTAAACAAAATAATTTATAATGAGACAAAACAATTCTTCAATAAAATACTTTAAATTTTTTCCAAAACAATGATAATTTTGAAGCAACACAAATTGAAAAATATATATAATTCAGCCAAGTGATGAAACTTTCTACCAAAAAATAAAATAAAAATTCCACTAAAAATAATGCCATAAAGACAAGTGGGGTTTCACTGACACCACGAACTTAAAATAGCTGCCAGGTTGACAGTAAACAATATTTTTCGTTAAAAAAAATCATGAGTGATGTTAAAATATTAAAAATTATGAATCAAACATTTCCTATATAACTCTGGCTGTAGACACAGAAAATCTTTACAAAATAGTTAAATTCTCAAAGAGATGAAGTTTAGCTCGAATGTCCAAATTTTAATTAAAAAGATTAATTTTCATACAACAAAATCGAATCTTGAAAAAAAACATAAATTTTAAAACAATAATAAAATAGCTACTCTCTCGGCTGAAATTTAAATTTTGAACGAAATGGTTAAAATTTCTATAAGAAATATTAATTTTTCAATCAAAATGGAACAGTCACTTTTTCAGTTAAAGATTGAAATTTTGATGAAAAGTTGAATTTTCAACAAAAAACTAAGATTACTGACACATAAAAATTGTGAAACTATGAGATTTCCGATGCTGAAAAAATAACAATGCTTAAATTATAAAGTGAAAAATAATAAATATAATAAATAAATACAAAATATATTTTGTTTGATCCAAAAAAGATTAATTTTTACTTAAAAATGGGATAGTTACATTTTTAGTAAAAAAATTAATGTTTGACCAAATAGTTCAAATTTTCACCCGAAATATTGACTTTTTCAAAAACAATGAAACAGTTACTTTTTCAGTTAAATAATTGGATTTTTTATGGAATAGTTGATTTTTTAACAGAACTGTAATAGTTAACTTTTAGTTGAAGAAATTAATTTACCACAGAAAGAAACTGTAGATTTTCAAAAAACTAAATAGTTTAATTTTTTAACCATGTAAATGTATCTTTAACTAAAATGATAAATCTTTAAAAATTAGTATTAAAATAAATAATTGAATTTTGAGCCTAAAATATACATCTTGAACTGCTAAAAATTTATTTTTTCCCGGAAGGTAACATTTTTAGTTAATATGGTAGATGAATTTTTAAACAAGACGATAAATTCTCGAAAAAAGATTTATTTTTTAACTAAAACGTAGGGCTTTCATTTTCAGTTAAAAATCAATTTTCAGAGAAAAAAATTCTATGGAAGAGTAAAATTTTAAACAAACAAATAAAATTTTAACTAAATATTCTTCAACCAAAATACAATAAATTTTTAAAATCGTGGTTACATTTTTAACTAAGTAGTTTAATTCATAAACAAGGTAATCTTTATGTTAGAATGATGAATCTCCAATTGTAAAAAGTGCATTTTTTATCAAAGAGTTTAATTCTCAACCAAGAAGATGAATTTTCAGAGGTTAAATTTAATTTTATATTAAAAATTCGTTTTTTATGCAAATTGGTTCCATTTTCTACCAGAAATTTTAAAGATTAATTTTTTAACAAAAAGTTAAAACAGTAGCAATATACATAAAGTTTCGACCAAATAGTTGAATTTTGAACTAAAAATGATGAATTTTTGAGCCAAAGTGGAATATTTACATTTTCAATTCAAAATGTTAAATTTCAACCAAAAAGAAATTAATTTTTTAAAAAATCTTTAACCAAGAAAGAATTTCTAAAACTCTATAGAAAAAGTATTTGATAAAAAGTATTGAGATTTAATGCCAAAAATAGGAACTCTCTGAGTATGATTTAAAAATTTCAATTAATCAGAATATTTAATTTTTCTATTTCTGGTTTAAAATTTTTACCTTATTAAGTCGAAAATTCACCTTTTTTTGGTAAGAAATTAGTTTTTGGATTTGAACATTCCTATTTTATTTCTGATTGATAATTTATGTGTTTTAGTTCCAAAAATTTAGAAAAGATTCCTCATTTGGGTAGAAAAT
>NC_046662.1:53257902-53267412 GCF_010883055.1 Belonocnema kinseyi | reverse complement strand
ATTAGTTTTTGGATTTGAACATTCCTATTTTATTTCTGATTGATAATTTATGTGTTTTAGTTCCAAAAATTTAGAAAAGATTCCTCATTTGGGTAGAAAATGAATTTATTCGGATGAAACATGAAATATTATTTTTAATTTTTTATGTTCCAAATTCGTTTTCTTTGTGTTGAAAATTAATTATTTAAACAAAAAAAATATTGCTTGTTGAAAAAGTAATTTTGATGATGGAAAATTAAACTATTCTAATTTTGGTTACATTTTGAATTTTTTTGATTAAAAAATGTGAATGTTTGGTTGAAATTTTACATATCTATCTGAAAATTCGAATTTCAGCCAGGAAATTAATCCTCTAAGATGAAATTAATTTTTTTTTCTTAAAAATCGAACCATTTCGTTAAAAATTCTCTACTCTAAATTAATATTCCCGAATTAATATATAAAATTGATAGTCTTGATTAAAAATGTATGTTTCATAGATTTTCTTTATAAATGCACGTCTTTCTTTGCAAATGTAACTCTTTAGTTAAAAGAAATTTTTTGTTAAAAATGAATTTTTAATATTCAAATATAAAAATTATATCTCTGGACAAAATTGTATTTTTGGGTTGAAAACTTCACTTTTCCATCAACCGATCGAATTTCTGCTGGATTTGCTTCGAGTTTTAATATTTAAAAAAAAATTATAGTCATGTATAACATAATATTATTAAGAATTATAATTTGCTAATATAGAACTCATGAAAATATTATTATTATAACTAAAACGTGAACAAAAAAATGTATCTTTATGACTCAATTATGCAAAATTTAGAATTAATATAGCTCCAATATTAGATAATAAATTTCATTATATAACGTTAAAATAAAAATACGATATTATTTAATTTTAATCTAAAAATAATAAATTTTTCAACACTAAATCTTTAACGTAATTAAAACATTAATATAATAAATTTATTTAATTGTAATTTAGCTTATAATAACTTTAAGTCTTAACCCCAATTCTTAATTATGTTTTATATAATAATATTATTAAATTTGATGATTTCGCAATATACCTATTAATTTAATAATCTTTTTTTTTCAATTAAATTTTAAGATCAATTTTAACTAATTATTACTTTAAAAAATATAGCTCTAATATTAAACAGTTAATAAATTTTGATTCGATGAAGTTAAAATAAAAACACGATATTATTTTATTTTGAAATTAATAAGTTCTTCAACATTAAATCATTAACATACTTAAAAAATTAATATAATAAATTTATATAATTGTAATTTAGATCCTAATAACTTTACGTTTTGATAAAAAACATTAATTATAATTTATATAATAATATTATTAAACTTGATGATTTCGCAATATATTTATTAATATAATAATCCTTTATATTTTTTAAAAGAATGAAATTTTAAGATAGGCTTCAAATAAATATGACTTTAACATTGAATAAACAAATTAAAAAATTATTATTAAAAATAACAGCTCTTATTGAAAGTCAAAATAAAGACACAAATTAAAATAATTTTTGTGGATCGATAAAAGTAGAAATCAAGTTTTAAGATCGATTAATTTTATACATTTAAAACAGAGGTCGCCAGTCGCCATAAATTATGTGCCTAAATCCACTATGTCAGCCTCCATGCGCTAC
Organism: Belonocnema kinseyi; assembly: GCF_010883055.1. Lineage (NCBI taxonomy): Eukaryota > Metazoa > Arthropoda > Insecta > Hymenoptera > Cynipidae > Belonocnema > Belonocnema kinseyi. The sequence goes on along the minus strand of NC_046662.1, from coordinate 53,265,754 downwards.
TAATGGAGGTTACGAGTTTTCATGTATAGGAAAGTCAGTTTTTTAACTAGAAATTTTACTTATTGACAGGTGGATGACCCCGAATTTAAAGACTTTTTTAATAGAGCATCAAACATTTCTATTTCTAACATTATTTTTTTTACATTATCAGTATTCTCAGGTGGTTCTGATTCTGATCAACCCCCGAAACCCCCGACAAACTTGCTTGACGACAAAACGGCTTTAAGGCAACTTTATGGTATAACGGAAGAAGAAATGAAAGAGCACTGTGATTTAGTTAAGGACGAAAAAATTAGGACGAAAAACATACGAACAGCTTTTAAGAACCTTTCAAATGCTCTATATTCCGGAAGTCCTTCAAAAGCTGATGATTCAACTTATGACAGAAAAGTTATCCAAGCAACGCTACCATGTGCGCCGGACAACGTAGTGGACAAGAAATTGGACTACGTTAAGCAAGAGTAAGTTTGTTTAATGTTTCACATATAAATTTCACACTATTTTTAGAAAAAAATTTATTCTCCGTACGCGCCATTTTCTCTCACACTGTCCTTTCCATCAGTGCTCCTAATTTTAAGAGTGTTTTAAACTTAATATTTATGGTAAGTAATGATTGGAAAATTCATTTTCGAGTGGCAGATACAATCGAATTCGATTTGAATGTAAAAGACTTTATGAGTCCTGAATTCAGAAAAAGAAAAAAAAATAAATAAAAGAAAAATTTACGAAATTTAAATTAGACCAAAATCCAAAATCCCATTTAACGTCCAATAATCAAATCGATGCAAAATCCTGTTAGGAAAAAAATAAGAATCCAACGACGAAATTTGGACCACAACGAATAGACGAAAACCAAAAATCCTATTGTAATCTGAAAAAAAAAAAAAAATTAAATAAAATTTTGGGACAAAAATAAACAAGAGAAAAGATAATGAGAAGGCGGCCAACCACATCCCCTTCCTTCTCTTTTTCTTTCTTTCGTCTTTTTTATTTTTATTATCATCAAATTACAATGAAATAAAAATAAAAAACATAAAGTACAGTAAGTACCCTTATCAAGGCATGAAAAATTTAAGTGGTAGAAATTGACGGCACCCACCAACAGGTTCTCTCTCTTTGATACCTGAGAATCGAATTCGATTCTCTGCAGTTTTAAAAATACCCTAAAATATTTTAAATCCTTTAAAATCTCATTCTACAGCATCGAAATTAATTCAAAATTCCTTGAAATCTATTAAAATATCCTAAGATATATCAAATCCTTTAAAATCTCATATAAAATTACAGTAATAAATTGAAAATTCCTTGGTAGATTTTTAAATACTCCTTAGTGTTGCAATTCCTTCAAAATATTTTTACATTCCTTGAACTTTTTAAAAAAGATTTTCAAAGTACTTTAGAATTTTAAAAAATAACACTGGTAAGGTTTTCAAACTTCTTTGAAATTCTTTTAAATTATAAAAATAAGTTGAAAATTCCTTGACGTCTGTTAAACCATCCACAAATATTTAAAATCTTTTGAACTCTCTTGAAATTATTTAAAGCTATTGAAAATATCTTGAAATTTTCAAAACACCCTGAAATATTTTAAATCCTTAAAAATCTCATTTTAAGTTTCTGTAATCTATACCTAGAACATTTTTTAAGATTTCTAAAGTGCTTTAGAATTTTTAAAAATAACTTTCCTAAAATTTGTTTTCATTCTTTGAAATCCTATTACATTATAAAAATAAACTGAAAATTCCTCGACAACTTTTAGAACATCTACAAATATTTTAAATCTTTTAAGATTTCTTGAAATTTCATTAAGTTTTAGAAATTTTAAGGGATTTAAAATATTTCAGGATATCTTTAAAAATCCGAGATATTTTAGAGCTTTAAAAATTTGAATAGACTTTAAGAGATTTTAAATACTTAAGGATGTTTTACAAGATGTCAAAGAATTTTTGACTTATTTTTTATAGTTTCAAGGAATTACAAAGATTTAAAAAAATTCCCGAAGTGTTATTAAAAATATTCCAAAGTACTTTAGAAATCTTATTAAAGAGTTCTAGGTATTGTAAAAGATTATGAAGAAATTGAAAATCTGGAGAGAATTTTGAAATATTCCACGGAATTTCCAATTGATTACAGAAATTAATATAAGATTTTAAAGGATTCGAAATATTTCAGGGTATTTTTAAAATTGCAAGGAATTTTGTAGAGCTTAGAAAAAGTAGAAGAGATTTTTAAGGGTTTTAAATATTTTAGGGTGTTTTAAAACATTTTAAGGAGTTTTCAATTAATTTTTATAATTTAAAGGAATTTCAAAGAATTAAAAAGAATTAAGGGGGTTATTTTAAAACATTCCAAAGTACTTTAGAAATCTTAAAAAAGAGTTCTGGGTATTTTCAAATATTCTGAAGGAACTAAAAAACTTGAGAGAATTTAGACATATTCCAAGGAATTTGAATTGATTTCAATAATTCAGTATTAGATTTTAAAGGATTTGAAATATTTAAGAGTATTTTTAAAAATTCGAGATTCGAAATAGCTTTACAAATTTTAAAAGACTTTAAAAGATTTTAAATATTTGAGGATGTTTTAAAAGATATAAAGAAATTTTTAACTTATTTTTATAATTTCAAGGAATTTCAAAGAATTGCAAAAAATTTTAAAAGGGTTATTTTTAAAAATTTCTTAGCACTTTAGAAATCCTAAAAAAAAATTCTAGGCATTTTGAGGGATTTTAAAGGATTTGAAAAATTTGAGAGAGTTTTAAAAGGTTTCAAGAAATTTGCAATTGATTACAGTAATTTAATATGAGATTTTAAAGGATTTCAAATATTTCATGGTATGTTTTAAAATTCGAGATATTTTCAAGAGCTTAAAAAAATGCAAGAGATTTCAAAAGATTTTTAAGTATTTCAAATATTAAAGGATGTTTTAAAAGATGTCAAGGGATTTTTAACTTATTTTTATAATTTCAAGGAATTCCAAACAATTAAAAAATTTTTAGAAGGGTTATTTCATAAAAATTCCATAGCACTTTAGAAATCTTAAAAAAGAGTTCTAGGTAGTTTAAAAGATTTTGAAGAATTTGAAAACTATGAGATGAATCAAAATGATTTCAAGGAATTTCAATTGATTTGAATAATTAAGTATAAATTTTAAAAGTTTTTAATTATTTCAGGGTATTTTTTAAATTTCAAAGAATATTCAAGAGCTTCAAAAATTTTAAAGAAATTAAAAAAGTTTTAGAAGGATTTCAAATATTTGAGGATGTTCAAAAAGATTACAAGCAATTTTAAAGTCAATTGTAAAATTAAAAGGAATTTCAAAGAATTTTAACAATTTTAGCAGGGTTATTTAAAATATATTCCAAAGTATTTTAGAAATCTTCAAAAGATGTTAAGGTGTTTTAAAAGATTTTGAAATTTTAGAAATATTTAAGAGTATTTTAAAAGGTTCCAAGGGATTTTCAATTGGTTACTGTAATTTTATATGAGATTTTAAAGGATTTCATATATCTTAGGATATTTCAATAGATTTCAATGAATTTTCAATTAATTTCACTAGCTTAGGATTTGACATTTTTAGGGTATTTTTGAAATTGCAGGAAAATTTAAGAAGTTCAGAGAAATTTTAAGATATTTTAAAGGGTTTTAAAATTTTTGTGATATTTTAAAACATTCTAAGGAATTTTCAATTAAGTTTAGCCATTTAAAGCGATTTCAAAGAATTTAAACGATTTTTTCGTCATCTTTTCTGGTTCAAAGTGATACTACTTTGTTAAAAATTTAGTTTTTTTTTGTTGATGATTTATCAATTTTGTTTACAAAATTTGTTTTCTGAAAATTTAACTATTTTTTAGAAAATTCTATTTGTTTTTGGTTAGAAATTAATTATTTTAAACATTAATTATACGTATAGAAAATTAGTTTTGGTGGAAAATAAATTTCTTTTGCGACTATACCAAACTTTTCGCCTTGTATAGATCCTACCATATCAGTAGAGTCGTGTTACAACTTCCGACTGTTTTAATTTGCAATGATTAACCCGAAACCAGAAGTGATTAAAAGTACGCGATTTTAAAACTAAATTTGACAATAAATTTACCTGTTTTGGTTGGTACCTGTTTTTGGTTGAAAATTGAGGTATTTTGGTGAACATTTTAATTTTTTAGGAGAAAATTAATCTTGTCAGTTGAAAATTAATCTATTATGTTAAAAATTCGTTTTTTAGGCTAAAAATAATGTTTTCAATTGAAAATTTAACTGTTCGATTTTTAATTCAAAGTTTATCTTTTTCAGCGTGAAATTAATGTATTTTGTTAAAATTAGTATTTTCTAGTAGAAACTTAATCTTCTTAGTAACAATATTTGGTTGAAAACTCGTTTCTTGTGTGATTCAAAATTAATTTTTTTTAATGCAAAATTCAATTATTCATCATTGGGTTAAAAAGTGATTTTTGACAGTTGAAAATCCAACTATTGAGTTAAAAATTAATATATTTTGTTCAAAAGTAATTTTTTTCAGTAGAAAATGAATGTTCGTGGTTGAAATTCATTTTATTGTGTGGAAGATTTATCCTTTTTTTGTAAAAATGTATTTCTTTGTTTAATAATGGATTTCTTTTGTTAAAAACTCGTCCTTTTTGTTTGAAAATATTCTTTTTCAACTTTTTTAACATTTTATGTTTGATTTAAAATTTACGCTTTGACAATTTAACTATATGATTGAAAATTAATGTATTCTATCACAAGTTTTTAATTGAAAATTTGTCTTTGTTGGCGAAAAATTCATCTTCTTTACTGAGAATTCATCTTTTTGGTTAGAAATTAAACTTTTTATTTTTTAAATAAATATTAAAGTAGAAAATTCATTTTGTTTGGTAAAAGATTAACAATTCTCATTAAAAATTAATTTGAGTGAATGAAAAATTTATTTATTTTGTAAAAAATTCGTCTTTTGGATGAAAAAATATTCTTCTTGTTTGGAAATTCATCTTTATGGTTAGAAATGTAATTATTTTGGTTGAAAATTTATTTTTGTTGAAGAAAGATTCATAATTGTCGATGTTTTGGCTAGAAAATTACTCTCTTTAATTGTAATTTCCAGATTTTTGTTAGAAGTTGAAATATATGGTTAAAAATTCATTATAATTTTCTTCGTTGGAAATTAATTTTCTAACTAAACATTCAGCTATTCCATTTTTTTGGAAATTGATGTTTTATATTATAAAATTCATGCATTTTGTTGAAAAATCCTACTTTTTGGTAAACAAAATAATGCTCTCGATTGACAACTGACCTATTTGGTAAAAATTAAGTTTTTTTTTATCAAAGATTCATAATTTCAATTGAAAGTTCAGTTTTTTTTTTGAAAATTTATTTAATGCGTTTGAACAAATTGTCGGTTAGAAATATTAATTATTTTAAATGAAAATTCAATTTTTTGTTTGTGTTTTTATTATATCTAGAGTATTTCTAACTCAAGCCAGTACGAATTTCCTATTTTTTACCGCAACATTCTTATGTATACTTCGTCCCATGCTTAAATTGAATATTGCTTTCTTTTCAGGCGTCAGAAACACATGAAAAAACCATGAAGGGAATGTCAAGTGAATCAAAAGATAATATATATGGCGACTTCTGATCTTTTTTCAATCTAATTATAACCTATTTTAATTATTAAAACGCACTGTAGTCCAGTATAATCTTAAAAAAAATACCTAAACATTTTTTTGTTAAAAATGAGCACGCTAGCCTCTATCTTAAAACTTAACTTAGGACCGATCTCCTATACACGAGTTTTACTGTGATTTTCCTTCTTTACTACGAAAGAAAAGAAAAATGCAGGTGAATACTAGTCCAGATATTTACAAGACGGTCGCAGACGATGGGATCTACAATCACTAGAGTTTTTTTCTTGGGGGAGAATATATAAATATTATGTTATGACCTGTAATAGTCAAAATATCTAGAATTCAATAAAAAGTTATTGCTATATCTCAATCTTTTGTTTCCTTCTAGAAAACATTCTTTTCCTTAAATTATTATGTGTTTTTATTAGGCTTTTACTTGGGTAAACCAGGTTATACATCATAGCCACGGACTAAGTCAAGTGACTGATGAGATTAGAATTTTATAAGTTAATTCAAATAATTTAATACGATGGTTGAAACCTCCTGCAATAATGTTGTATGTATACAATTACGATCGCCCACGAGCATTGGAGGTGGCAACAGTCACCTCTGGATGCTTTCTTAGAGCTACCATCTGCCACTCCCCGGGTTTTTAGTCGCTCGCTTCCTGATGATCAAGAAAGTTTCTTACAATGCGACAGGTGTTTAATAAAACCGCCTTCTGAGCTGCTGCCAATACCCTACTGACTCCTCAATGTTCAAGATGTTCAGTGCATCTTGCGTGCACATTCCCTGTAGCCGAAATCACAATGGGATGAATAGATGCATGATTCAGATTCCTCCATATTGGGATGTATCTATAAAAGGGCATCCATTCTTTTAAGAGTCCTAGGTAGAGGGCGTGTTGTTGATGTATAATGCTCGCTACATCATTATGTCTGTGCGTATATTCTCTCTGAGCCATTACGCGACAGCCATCAATAATGTGCTCGATGGATTCGTTGGTATCTCCACATAATCGGCACCGGTTAACCACGTCTTGATGTAACACGTGTTTGCGATAATTCTTGGTGCTGACAACCTTGTCCTGCAATGCAATGACGAATCCTTCCGTCTCTGGATACAGAACACCCTTTCTTAGTCAAAGATTAGATGCCTCAATATCCATTTTACTTGGATCTAACGTGTTGGGCTGCTCGCCATGGATAGCTTTCTGCCTCCATTGTATTTCTAATTCCATTATGATTTCTGCCCTGATATTTAAGGCCCCACCTGAAGACAAATTTAAGGGCGTGTATATAAGATCCGTCTGACAGATGGTTCTGTAAAGCGCAACATTTGGTTTGCTATTAAAATAGTCTCGTAACTGTATAACTTGTGACTCACACAATATATTGACATCTACAACGCCCCTACCACCTAAATGTCGTGGTATAACTACCATTTCAATTGCTGAATTTCTGTGGTGCATTCGGTGCTTCGTCATTTCTACGCGAACAATTCTGTTTAACTTTTCAAGGTCGGTGTTACACAATTTTATGAGCCCGAAGGAGTACGTGGGGACAGGGATAGCATATGTGTTGATCGCCTTGATTTTGTTTGCCGAGTTGAGAAAACTCTTCATCGTATGTTGAATACCCTTGGATTCAAGAATACCCAGATATTTATATGATTCGCTTGCAGCCATTGCCTCGATGTCATTTTTGAACTCGTGCTCTAACTCTGCGTTCCCTGATTCCCCTCTGATTAAATGAACTTCCTGCAGTTTCTGGCCTGAACTAGCGTACAGTTTCAGGTCATCCATGTAAAGAAAATGGCTCACTAGATGACCATCCTCATTATCATGAATTCTGAGCTTATGAGACATGCTGTTTAGTCTTTTGCTCAATGGATTCAAATTTAAACAGAAACATAGTGCGCTGTAGGAGTCTCCTTGAAATATACCCATCGTAAAGCGTATTGATCTAGTTATCCTTGGTTGTCCATGATTAAAATACTTGATTCTTGTACGCCAGAGCCCCATCGCATGGCTTAGAGAGTCAATAATGCGTGGACAGATTTTGTAAAGTTTTAAGACTTCTAACAAATTGTCATGCGGAACGGAAGGAAACGCTTGCTTGTAGACAATGTATGCCATGTGTAAGTTTCTTTGATGCTTACGAGCTTGAGTCATGGCAACAGCGTCTATAGTGACTAGATCTTTACAGCCTCGTGAGTTTTTACAAC
>NC_046662.1:53256001-53257802 GCF_010883055.1 Belonocnema kinseyi | reverse complement strand
CAACATCCTTTTGGTTATTCTGTAAGAATGTCATTGTCGTCGCAATGAGAATATACCTTATCTGGAATGATAGCTGTAAGACATTTATAAATTATTGGAAGACAGGCTATCGGTCGAAAGTCAGATGGATTTTGAGCGTCTGATTTTTTTTGGTATCATATACGTAATACCTTGGAGCATAAAACCTGGCATCAAATCTGGGTGTTCAATGATCTTCTGAAAACACCTTGCCAAAGCAAGATGCAAAGCGTCAGGTACTTGCACTAGAAGTTGTGCACCATATCCGGACCTGAAGCTTTACAATTACTTGCCCTCTTCAAGACAACTGAAACATCCAAAGATGTGATGTTTGTCAGATGCATTTCTGGGCTACTGCTTGCCCTTGCTTCCTCCAGTTTGAACCACGCAGTGTTCAAATTGCATCTGTTCAGTTTTCCCCAAACACCCGACCAGTAGTTAGTCATATCTTCCAATTGAGACACTTCGGTGCCTTGGTGGTTATTTGGCTTTACTCTCAGTTCACGATAGAACCTTCTTTCATCTGTCTGAAAGCTTTGGTTTTGTTGCCTTCGTGCATTACTTTTCATGTACCGACGCAGTTTGGCCGTAAGAACATCAAATCTCTGTTGTTAAAAGTCTAAAATTTCATCCAATATTGCTGGTGTTAATGTCTCGATGTGCAGAGAGTGGACGATTTTAGTAACATGATTCATCAGCTTTCTGGTTCTATTTCTCTTTTTATATTGAGTTAATCGACCCAATTTGCACCTTACTTTGCTCACATCCATATCGAACCTGATCTTTCATCGTGGATCTCGATTCCTTGCTGGGACAAAACTGCAATTGCAGGCCTAGTTTTCCGGCCCAACGTTCTAATGGTTGCCACAGCTGCACAGTATACAAGAGTTTGCACCTCTTCCGCATTTTGTGCTACGTTCAAATACGAAGGAAAAACCTTGCTGTCGAGATGTGCTATCAGTGCACATCTGATCATTTGTGATGTTCATTTTGGGCAGAGAATATCTTAGTGTTGGTTCTACATATCTATACTCTAGTAAAGCATGACCAAAATTTCTTTCCAGGTGCTGTAATTCTTCTGAGATTTCCCTATCCACATCATCGTTAGTAATATCCGGATGTCGTTCTAATGGATCCGGTGCATGGTGTTCATTATCCCTAGCACCTATGCCTTCAGCATCAATCAAGTCTTCGCTATCCACATCTTCCAAGGCGAGCTCATCAATAAGAAGCTGTCGTTTCAATTCTATTTTGATAGCAGCTATTTCAACGGCTGAAAGCAGTCTGGTCACAAATATTGAGCTTTCTTGATCTGCCAGATTCTGCTCATTTATTTTTGTGGCTAGCTCTAGGTATTTAAGTAAGAAGAGTCTATGATGTTCTCTCCTTACACTTTTCCCACATTTTTCTGCCATAAAATAAAGGCGCATAACATCTCTGTTCATATGGTATGTCCATTTTCGTCGCTTTTTTGGTTGCTGAACCTCTGCTTCTGCCTCTGGTTGTATAAGGTCATTCACCTCTGCAGGATGTGGTGGTGTTAAATCATCAATAGGTGGAGGAAGAACAGCAATTGCTCCTGCTTGACCCTTTGACGCAGCTTTCTCTAACTGATGTTCGTTGTCGTTTCCCGCCAAATCAACCTGTTGTGTAATCTCCATTGCTCGGTCTTCTGTATCAAGTAGATTAGTCCTGATATCTTTCACCTTAGCGATCAAAATCTCTTAGTGCGACCTTTTGTATATTAGGATACTTTGCAGCAAATTTTGTTCTTAAATTGTAT
>NC_046662.1:53255725-53255901 GCF_010883055.1 Belonocnema kinseyi | reverse complement strand
CATGAAAAATTAGGCATGAAAAAGCTATCGGCAAAATGGGTGCCGCGTTTGCTCTCAGCTGAGAATAAACGCAATAGAGTGGTCGCCTCTGAGGCTCTTTTGTCACGCATAAGTCGGAATTGTGAGGAATTTTTTCGTCGATTTGTGACTGTGGATGAAACATGGATACACCATTA
>NC_046662.1:53255365-53255715 GCF_010883055.1 Belonocnema kinseyi | reverse complement strand
TCCAAACAGTGGATTTCCACAGGCGAACCAGCTCCGAAGAAGGCAAAGACCGTAAAGTCAGCTGGTAAGGTTCTGGCTACAGTTTTTTGGGATGCACGTGGAATTATACTTATTTACTACTTGGAAAAGGGTAAAACAATCACTGGTGAATAATATGCATCATTATTAGAGCATCTGAAAGAAGAAATTTAAAAAAAACGACCACATTTGGCGAGAAAAAAATTCTCTTTCATCACGATAACGCCCGCGTTCACACATGCTTCGTTTCAATGGCTAAAATTGAAGAACTAAAATTCGAATTGGTCGAACACCCACCGTATTCACCAGATTTAGTCCCCAGTGACTTTTTC
>NC_046662.1:53253314-53255246 GCF_010883055.1 Belonocnema kinseyi | reverse complement strand
GAAAACGCACTTTTCTGAAGGATTAAAAAAACTTGAAAAGCGATTGACCAAGTGTATAGAGCTCCAAGGAGATTATGTTAAAAAATAAAAAAAAATTTACCCGAAAAGAATTGTTTTTATTCTTCATTCTAAGGACTTATTGAACTACCCTCGTACCTTGAATATTTCCGTCAAAGTCATGAGAGGAGAGCTCAAGCCCTACCGCGACATCAACGCGGAACACCTTCGATAGGGTTCCTTAAATTATTGTTATTATTATTATTATTATTATCATTACCTGTTATAAATTTTCGACCATTTGAAATTGAGAATTGCAAAATTCGGGAATGATGAAATTCTCTAAAGTTCATTAGGTTACCAAATCTGAAAATTATTATTAAAGTAAATATGTTCAATTGTAATTCAATAATAATACAAGTAAAGGTAACAACGGTTTACCTCGCGCTTCGCGCATCGCGCTCGGGTATTAATTCTTTGAATTTGCAATGCTTTAATAAAACTTTATTAAAAAGATCTCTTTCATATGGCATTATTTATGTGCGTCTTCATATTCTGAATTGTCTACTTAATTCAGAGTATAGCCAAAGTACGCACCCTATCAAGAAGCGATTCTCAAGGATATTGTCGATCTTTTTCGGGATAACAATTTTTGTTAATTTATCTTTTTCGTATCCGACATAGTTGGACATAGTTTCTGCTTGAGACTTTTTTCATATCGTGCGTTTTTTGGCTTGAAATTTTGATTTTCTTTTAGGTCTCAAAAAAATTATTCCAAAGATCGATTTGATTCGTTTATTTTTTTAAAGTTATCGTGCTTACAGACGAACAGGCGGAGAGACGGGCAAACACAGGCGCATTCGCCAAAACTTCATTTCAGGATTTAGATTCCAGGGTGTATTAGAACCTGGAGAAACATTGAAAAACTGAGGTGTGAAATTTCTGTCCATTTTAATATTTTCTCAATCATAAATGCTCAGAATGTTAATGAAAAACTACAATCCTTGCTTGAGACATTCTTCTCTGTCTTGCGTTGTTATATTAAAAGTAGGATTTTTGTTTTGATATTATTTTTTGTGGATGAAACCAAATATCCTGCAATTTTTCTTTTACATTTTCACGTATCTAGCTTCTTTTGACGTAATATTGGAATTTCTTTTTACACCAATTTCGATTAATAAACTAATAATAAACGAGAAACAATCCTCCACAAACTTTTTCTTATATTTTGCGTCGTATATTTGCTTAAGATTTTAACTTTTGATGTTCTGCATACGACTTTCGAGAAATAAAAAGAAAATGACTGATCCTATTTAAAAATGATTAAGAGAAATGGTGCAGGATTTTTTGAAATCTAATATTTCTCGTTAAGACTTTCTTTCGTATTTTGCGTCGTTTGGTTTAAAATTTGAATGTTGTGATGTCAAATGTCGGGCAATTATAATACTTTCTCAATTATAAATGATAAAAATGTAATAAATTTTAATAAATTCGCATCTGTTTTTCAGGCGAACAACTTTTTTCTATCAATCCGCTTTCGTACAAGCTTAGTTGAATAATTATTGTTTTTAACTTGAGTCGTTTTGCCACAAATTTTTGAATTATTTAATTTTCTTATTTTCAATGTTATTTTTCACAAATAAATCAAAAAGTACGCCTCTAATCAAGAAGTGAATATTAACTAATTTTTAAATTTGTTTAAAAATAAAAATATTTTTTTCATCTTTTTTCGCATTCTGCATAGTTTGACCACAAAATGGAATTTTTTATTTATTTTTTTTTTGGGCAATCAAAATTTGAATCTTTGATTTTCTAAAAAAATCCGAAAATTTGTCCTAACAGTCTCATAGAGATTTTAAAAAGCAATGTTTTTCTTTTCTTGACTTTTTTTATATCTTGTGTTGTTTGGCTTAAAATTTTAAATTTCAGTTGTTT
>NC_046662.1:53249143-53253214 GCF_010883055.1 Belonocnema kinseyi | reverse complement strand
CATAGAGATTTTAAAAAGCAATGTTTTTCTTTTCTTGACTTTTTTTATATCTTGTGTTGTTTGGCTTAAAATTTTAAATTTCAGTTGTTTAAAAAAATTTTGAAAATCCTATAACTATGAGAATTTTCTTTTTATTCAAAAAAGTCTTGAGGATAAATTGTTTGTACATTGTAATACTATAAATACCCGTACATAGAATCTTCAAATTTTAAAAAAGTGGTCTAAAAAATTTTCAAAATGCGCTCATTTTTTGAATTTTTTCAAGAGTTATCATGTTTCCGGACGGACGTCCGGGCGGACAGACAGACGCTATCGTAAAAACCTGATTTTCGAAATCAGGGGTTCTCGAAACGTGGAGATCCGTTGGATAACTGTAATGTCAAATTTCCGACAATTCTAATACTTTCTCAATCATAAATGATGAAAATGTAAAAAAGACAAAGGAGATTTATTTGGTGCCTACTTGTTCTTCTTTTCTCGTTTTTATTTTTGTCCTGAAATAGTTTTTTGAAACGATTTTTCAAAATAAAAATTAACATTAACTTGACTATCGGACGCTTATATAGGCTTCTGAATTTGATTTTATTCGAATTTGAATTTTTTCAATTTTGAATATTTTTGATAGTAGAGTATTCCAGAAATAAGATTGCTGACCCAGGAACTAAATAAATAAAAAAACTTATTCAATTCTTGGTAACTGAATTTATCGAAATTTGCAATTTTTCATTCAATAAGACAACTGTTAAAATGCATATTCGTATGCACACTGTAAAAATATGTATGTAGATTTCTTACTTCTTTTGTAATTTTATCTAAATTTATAAAATGTCTTTGTGCAGCGTAATCAATTTACCATTGATCTTGTAAGATAGTAATTTGCAATGCAGAATTTGTGCAAGTTATGTTTGGATTTTCACAAGATTTTGTGTTCTCTCCGAAAGTATTGTCACAACTCGTCTATAGCGACCTCTATATTTGTCACGTTCTTAACGGTTGGACTCAAAAGTAAGCGCGGGTCCGTTTAAAAAGGCCTCCCAGAGTCTACAGTAAGGGTACCAACTTCTAAATCCTACTTTAGAAGGTTTATTTTAACCAATCAAAATTTTAAGTCCTCCCTTTAGAGGGCGAGAGAGACAGAAATATGATAAGCACGCTTAAAAGGCTGGAGCCTTTTAGTAAAAACAATTTTCGACAGCGAATCATAGATGAAAGATTTTCAGACAAAAGGTTACATAGTAAAAAAACTTGAAAAAAATTGCCTGGGAGAAAGTTATAATGAGGGGACCGTCACCCTCGGTCAGGCATTGTCTGGAAACCGGTACCTGTGCGGCGGGTGGTAGGTTGTCAAACGGACGGTTTTTGGCCTCGCAAGACCTTCCCATTGTTTAAGATTAGACGCGGCGGATAAAAATCCGAATTTTATACAGTATTAATTAATTTAATTTTTAAATACTGCATTTGCCTCGCTATATTATCATGAGAAAATCAAAAGAAGAATCGTAAATTTCGCTATTTAAATAATGCTTATGAGCAGCTGAAAAATGTTTAGTAAATCGCGTAAAATATAAGTCTTTTGGGTAAAATGATTTAAAATGCAAAAATACACTGAATTTGCATTTATCAAAGAAAAACAATGAATTAACGCATGGAACAAAGATTAATAACAAAACTGATAAATAAAAGTGGTAAATTTGTAGTCTATTGCGTAAGAAAGATGTGAACTTAAATAAAACTAAAGGAAATAACAATAAAAATACAGGAGAAACCAGTTGAAATCAATAACCGCTTTTTCGGAATGCAAAGGATCTTAGCGCGAGCGGTCGATAATCTTGTCAATCATCAACTGTGGAAGTGACGCCACCCTCCACTCACCCGCACCCTTTTCAGTAACCCTTTACTCTCGTCGGCTCATCGAAAAATTCAATTATTTTTCGATGGGCCTTTTGAGTCCTGTCTCGTAAAGTGTGTTCACCCTTGACTCACGATTTTTAGATCTAATCAATGTCTGCGCGTTCACGACATTCACCCTTCTGTATTCCTAGAGAAACACCATTTTGTTTCGCCAGGACGCAGATTTTCAAGATTATTCAAGTTGCTTGTCCGGCGGTACCACTTTGTGCGGCATCAGGAGGACGTGATTTGGTGTCAAGCTCTCAGAATCGTTAGAATCATCTGAAACAAAGGTTAATGGGCGGCTGTGCACCAAATACTCAGCTTCAGCAAAGATGGTGTGAAGTACTTTTTCCTTCGGCTTTTGCTTGTTAAGTGTGGCATTCAACGCTCGTCTTACGGATCGAATGAGCCTCTCCTAGCAGCCTCCTATGTGTGGACTTTCAGGTGGAATGAAGTGCCGCTCGATATTCTCTGTAACTAGCTGTCGCTGTATCTCCTCCTGGTCGTATTCTACTAGCGCCTCTCGAAGTTTACGATGTGCACACACGAAGTTTTTTCCGTTGTCGGAATATATCCTCGCTGGCTGTCATCGTCGAGCCATCATTCGCCTCAGAGCCATTAACATGGAGTCTGTCGTTAATAAACTCGCTATCTCCAAGTGAACGGCTCGTATGTTTAGCCATTGCCGGTGTCGGCGTTTTAACCTTACGAATCTTGCAAGTCTGGCATTGGCTAAAAACTGCTCTTACTGTGGTTCAAGGCTTTGTGATAAAATATTTGTGTCGCAAATCATTCACTACCCTCTCTCGCCCGATGTACCCTGCCTTGCGCTGATGATTTCCAATGAGGATGTTCACAATGCGGTTTAATTTGCTCAGAATAAAAGACTCTCGGACTGTTAGGCTAATCCCGCAGTTCCCAATTCTGCCATTTTTTCCCAGCAATCCATCGTCTTTTATTTTCAGCGAGAGCGCGATCAGTTTTAAGGTTGATTGAATTTCCTTATTTTGTGTCAACAAGCGCGAATTCTGCGAAAAGTTCTCCGTTTGCACCAGCTTCAACAGTTAAATCTCGCCTTTCTCGACTTCTGGTCCAGTCAGCCCCGTGTCTCTGCCTGCGTCGCGTTTGCGGCACATATTCATGAAGCGCAGCACTCATCCCATCGTGCGGATCAGCTGTGTCCATGAGTCAATCTGAAACGATAGAAAATAGTTTTTCCTGTGTTCATCATCAGGATAATTACCTCACGCTTGAATTTCCTTTTGACATCTTCAGAGAACTCTCACTTCAAGAGTTCCTTCGGCCATTCGTCTTGTCCTCGAATTAGGAATTCTGGTCCCGTAAATCAGCGGCTGGTAGAAGATACTTCGATCTGTGCGGTGTCTCTAGCGGCATCATCAGCCACATTTTCCTTCTTTGGGACCCATTTCCACTCCAGTACTGATGTCAGGTATAATACCTCAGCAACTTGATGAACCCCCAGGACTTGCGCGAATTACTTTTCCCTAAAGGCTACCTGCTCTCCTCGCTGCACAACAACTACCGGCGGAAACGAGCTCAAAAGTTCTGGAGTGTTGGTGACCACGTTGTCCAGGTAGTCATCCATGTTGTAGCGTTCGACGATCGCTCAGCATGCTTCTGGAAACTCTCCTTTGAATCCTTTGGTGTTGCAGTTTTTGATCTTTTAAACAAGGTAAGGCGATGCAACTGCCCCCTAGATCATTATTTCTATCTGATACGTTAGTAACTCACCAGTACTTTTGTCTAACTCTAGAAATCGTTGACTTTCTCGATCTTCCTGACGAATTCTCACCTGATGAAACATTTCTTTTAAATCACCACAAATCGCCATGGCTCGTTCTCGAAAAATCGAGAGAATTCCCACCAGAGAATTATAAAGGTCGGGACCCTTTAAGAGTTTGTCGTTTAAGCTCCTGGCAGTCGTAGATGGCACTAATGTGCTACCGTCGGTGCAAAAAGCGCGTGCGAAAAAATTTTAAATTTGTTGACATTTTGAGCTGTCATGATGTACTAGGCAGTCTGACAAGTCCCTGAAAAATGAAACACGGACACGTATTTTTGGCCAAAGTCGGTTTTATTTTTCAACATACTCTCCTTTTAGGTCGATACAGCAAGTCCAACGATTTTCTAACTTTTTGATACCGTCCGAAAAGTACT
>NC_046662.1:53244721-53249043 GCF_010883055.1 Belonocnema kinseyi | reverse complement strand
CCGTCCGAAAAGTACTCGATCGGAAGGTCTCCAAAATACGCCTCAGTTTCAGCTATGAGCTCATCATTTGAGTAAAAACGCTTACCGGTGAGCCATCTCTTCTGGTTAGAGAACAAGTAGTAGTCGCTGGGGGCCAGGTCTGATAAATAAGGTGGGTGAGGAACCAATTCGAAGCCGATTTCATGCAATTTTGCTTGTGCAACTAAGCATGAATGGTTATGGTTATGGCATATCGGTTATGGTTTTACCTTTTTCAAGATAGTCCACGAATATTATGCCAAGTGCATCCCAAAATACAGAGGCCATAAACTTTCCGACCCATTGTTGCGTTTTTGGACGCTTCGGAGCACTTTGGCCCGGTGGAACCCACTGTTTTGCCTATTGCGTTGACTCAGGAGTGTAGTAGTGGATGCAGGTTTCATCCATGGTTATGAATCGGCGCAAAAACTCGGTCGGCTTACGCGAAAATAATGCCAAATTCTGCTGGGAAGTTGTCACACGAATTCGTTTTTGGTCCACTGTGAGCAAACGCAGCACCCATCGCGCGCAGAGCTTCTTCATGCCCAAAACTGAATGCACGATATTGCCCACACGTTTCAATGATATGCCTACAGCATTAGCTACCTCTCTCAATTTTACTTTGGGATTATTCAACATCATATCATGGATTTTTTCGACATTTTCTGGTTTAGTGACCTCTTTTGGGCGCCTAGATCGTTCAGAATTAACTGTGCTCGTACAACCACAACGAAACTCGGTAAACCACTCATGAATCGTTCCATTCGACGGTGCAGAGTCCGGGTAATACTTATCCAGCTTGACCTTAGTCTCGGATATTGTTTTCTTGCGAAGATAGTAGTGTTTGATCAAAACTCGAAACTCAGATTTTTCCATATTAAAAAAAAACTCCGAGGTTAGTCATTTTTCAGTGCTGTAACTTATAAATGCGTAAACATAAATGGCTGAAGTTTTAACAGGCGTCATTTGAAGGATCAAACTCGACGAAAATGGTTCACATTTGTGAATACTAATGCTATTTCTTAGAATTTTCAGGTACTTATCAGACTGCCTAGTACACGTGAAAAGTAAAATTTTTTTGGAATGGATCGAAATAATTGTACAGTGAGTGGCTGTGGTCGTAAAAAAGGTAAAGAGGTGAGAGGACATAGGTTTCGAGCGCGATTTATTTTTTCCGCAGTTGTTCTAGCTTGGCAGCAGCAACGAAGACTAGTCGAATCTTCCCAGGCTTGTTCGGATTTGTTACAGCGAAGTGACGTAGGTAGCAGGTCCTGTAATTCGCATTCTTTGCCTCATCAGCCTACAACAGTCGCGCGTATCCCTTACAGTAATTCAGTGTCCTAGTAATCGTCTTGCTTCCGAGCAGTCTGATTTAAGATTTTTTTGGCCCGTACATCTTCTTTGTAACGCATGTTAACACCGAAACTTTCCACGGTGCTGAAATTCTTTAGTAGTAGACTGATCACTTCCTCCTCTTCAGTGTAATGGATCAAAAGCAAGCCTTCGGTAATTGTTCCTGTTGATACGAAATATCTGCGAAACACTTAGCCTAACGAGGTGTCTTTCGCTACCAGTGCTTCAGGCTTTCCGACAACGACCTTGAACCCGATTTAAAGTTGCGTGTAATCCTTGCCAATCAGATTTCTCGGTGTTGGTCATGCAGTTTTTGGGATATCTATGTGTCACTTCTAGCACAGTGGGTCGCTATACCCGTGTGGACCAAACTGACGAGCCGAATCATCCCTGCTCATCGTGACTGAAGATCCTCAATCCAAGAAATCATGTGTTACTATCTTGCCCTCTGGATCCTCTCAAGTAACTGGCACGATCATCACAAACACTCGTTTCTTCGATTCTTGCACAAGTTCATTTTTTATATCCTCGAGGTGTCGGTTTTTGAAATTATCGCAGACCCGGCGTTAGCGATAGGTGTCTCACGGTGATCGTTACGTAAAAGCGTATGATGTCCTTTCGTGCAGTTATTTTTTGTGCACTGCTTCCTTTTACATTGCCGTAAGAGGTGCTTCCTTGACAGGCATTTTAAGCATACTCTTTCTCCTGTTGACCACTTCCACTGCGCGTCAATGTCTAATTTTTTGAACGAATCACAATTTTTGATTCCGTGAATTTTGTCACAATACGAACACTTAATTTTACTCTGCTCAGTATTATCGGCAAACGTTAACACGGATTTACTGTCGTTTCCCTGCTTCCTGTCTAGAAGAGGATTAAAATTGCCGCTTACCGTTTCCGAATAAGATGATCAGTTAGGATGGGATTGATAAGATAGTCCGGTTTCTCTAGGCTTTCTATTGTCACGACTAACTTTGTAACTGCGGTCGCGAATTTAATAATAGAGTCCTTTGATTTTGTCGACTCGAGATTTCATTAGTAATGAACGTACAGTTTTTAAGTGATCACCCATTGGACAGCGTCGAAGTCACGACACATTCTCACTTGCCAAGAAACCACAATCATAAGTACTCTGTCGCGAAGTACTTATGAACAGTGGCCAATCATCGACTTCACCGTTAAATAAAGGAAGATCCTTACCCATTCTTTTTCTCGCGATGTATCGATCCAATTTTGCTGTGGGTCCTGCTTTTACTTCTGGATTGGGGGAGTACGATCATTTAAGTCGCTCACCTGTCCTCACTCCTTGTCGCTCGATCTGCGACCGCTGTGGCGTTGCGTAACGTGGTTTGTGGGAATGTGGTGAAATAGATCGCTCACCCTCATTAGTCACTTCCCGGGAATCCTCTCGAACACTCTGCATTGAAATCCACGAACGGACTTTCCAACTCACCGATCGTCGATATTCACTGTTTCCTTCTTCGTTGATGTCATCCTCTGTGTCATCTGGGCTGCTTTCTTATTCAAGATCAGCCATTTTTCTTTCAGCTTGTATTCTCACTAGCTCTTTCTTTCGTTCAAACTGTAATCGGGCTTTTTCTTCTTCGAGTCACAAAAGTTCCTGAGCTTGGCGGATTGGAATTTCTTTGCGCTTTCTCCTTCGCGCGCTAGTACTGAACCGCTTTGATCTTTCGGTTCCAGATTCTGAGGAACGGTTGAATAGGGTTGACGGTTGGGCGATTGGACTTGGTCGGTTAAGCTGGAAATGACATGATAGTCCCAAATTCTTCCTGTCGCTTCTTCGCGTCCCTCTTTTCTCTTCTCCGGGGTGTGGGTGGAGCTTGAGGGGTCGTTTTTCTCTCCAATCGCCTCACCAAAGCGTTCTTTGGAGCATCCTTTTGCTGTTCTATAATTTTTGCTGAAAACTTTCCCTGAAAATCCAAGCACAATAGTCACTTTCTCTGAACACTCAAAAACTTTTTTTTTCACTAAACTAAGTCACTTCAGTCACTCATATTCCACTGTAGGATCCACTGCCAAAGAATCCGGCTCGATGGACCATTTGTTAAATAATGCTTATGAGTAGCTGAAAATTGTTTGGTAAATCGCGTAAAATATAAGTGTTGCGCTACAAAGTTGTGAAGCTAAATAAAACAAAAGGAAATCATAATAGAATTACAGGAGAAACAAATTCAAATCAATAAACGCTTTTTCGGAATGCGAAGGGTCTTGGTGCGTGCGTTCAATACCCTTGTCAATCGTCAGCTGTCGAACGCTACGCGACCTTTTGCCCGCTCTCACCCTTCTCTTGAGCCCTTCACTCTCGTCACCTCATCGGAAAATTTTATCATTTTTTTTATGGGTCTTCTCATCGGTCAATATTTCCCCCCTCAGTTGATCTTTAAAGCTTTATCTACCTGACTCGCTCACGAATCCAGGCACACCGCACAAGTCTTAATTGTTAACAAAACTTTCTCATTAGCTATCCATAAGGAGTCGATACAAAGTTTAAAATGTTATAAGAAATTCATTTTTTGATTGTTGGATCATCAATACAAACCGCAAAATTAGTCTGAAAAAGTAGGTTAGCTTTGACCAAGTCTATTTTTAATATCATTATCAATTATTAAAATACGACAAATATTCCTTCTACCTTATTTAGTTACGAATTCAGGCGTACCACATAATTTATAATTGTCGCAAAACTGTACTGGAAAACAGCTGGTGTACGTTTTCGTACGTTTTTATAAAGGATCTAGCCTATTAGGTTGCTAAATTTTAGAAGTAATCACCACAAGCCCTCATTTTTTGTGATTAGAAATTTATTTGGGAAACCTTGCTGCGCTAGAATAGCAAATTGTTTGAATTCTATAGCATTGATTTATACTAAAATTATGAATAGTGGGTTATATAAATAATAGGGTGTTTCAAATAAGGTACCTCAAAAAATG
>NC_046662.1:53241205-53244621 GCF_010883055.1 Belonocnema kinseyi | reverse complement strand
TGTGAGGAGTAAAATGTCTAGCTAAATGTACTGTAGTGTTATGCGAAAACATTGCAAGCTTGAGCCACCTGTCCCAACTATAATCTTTACAATAATGTCTCGATTATCTTAAACACAAGAATTGTTTAATATTGAAACAAATCTAGTTTCAGGAGAGTTTGCCTGGCCATCTTTACCAGAAATTCTAATTCTCTTAGGGGGCGACACATTACCTTCTGACTTAGTGAAGGCATCCTTTCTACTTTCTCCGGCACTCACTTACTCTACCACAGGATAAACTGACAAAGCATACGTTGCATCAAATTGTCAATACAGAGGTTCCCCATTTCCCGATTCAATATCACCCATAATCGCCCCACCTTTAGGTTTTTGTACTTAATTTCTGGAATGCTGTGCCTCAATGCCTCAGCATCAAGCGCGCTGCTCGGGTTAGTGTAATGCAGCTTGATAACACTGTCCCTACAGAGGTACCTTATATTTCCTTTGTCAATATTTCTTAGGCCTGCTGTCTCTGCGAGGTGTAAAAATATTGCTAAGGGCAGCACCTCGTTGTAGAATAGACACCCCTGCTATTAAACATACCTGAGCTTATTTCCTAGGGTGTACGGATATTACTGTTAACAGCACCCCGTTATAGGGGAAAGATGTCTTCAAAAAAAGCATTTTTTAATAACGGTGACTCTGAGATTTCTTTAGCGGTCTCGTACCCTTCACAGATAGAAGAATTTCCCTCACTGTTAAAGATGTTGTCTTCAGTTGATTCCATGTTAATTTTATCTGGGGGATAGGATTCAAAGTTAGAAATAAAAAGGAAAAAATTTTATTTAATAGGGAGATTTCTAAAATAATAGTCATCGTCTGTTTTTACTTCTGATTCCAAATCTAAAGGTGATACGGCACAATCAATTGCAAGTGCTTCTGACAGCATTGTGCGAAAATGCGTCTGCGTTTATTTTTCCGTTGTTACAATTTACGGTATATTTGTATTCATCTAGTAGCCATCTCCACCTATTTAATTTAGAATGCGGGTTCTTCATGTTATGCAAACAACAGAGATGCGTGTAATCTTACCTTAGTCATAATTTAAGGTATCTTTGGTTATTAGAAAGGGTGTACTAAAATCGGGGTACTGAAGGATGGGTTCCGTAATAATTAAATCTCGCAATTTGTTAAAGCTTTTTGTTGGGCAGCTCCTGAATTATATTTTATCCCTAACTTGGTATTTAGGGGTTTAGCTATTTTTGTAAAGTTGGGTGTGAAGCGTCTGTGATAACCGATTAAACCGAGAAATTTATTAATATTGCTGTGCGTTTTATGGCAGGGGAAGCTTTTGACCGCGTTTATTTTTTAGGTTGCTTGAATAACACCGTATTGGGTTATAGCATGCCCCAAATATGTAATCTTCTGCCAAAGGAAGTTACATTTATCTGGCTGAAGAGTTTACCGGTTACTTTGCAACATTCCGAAGAGTTTTTTAAAAATTTATAGCATGTTCTACATAGAAACTCGAATATACTACGATGTTGTTTATACCATGTAAACGAACAATTCGATTCCTTGAAGCCCAGATAAAACCTGATCCATCATTCTCTGAGCAGTTGCGGGGGTATTTTTTAGACCGAAGGGCATCCTTCTGATCTCGTTTTGTCCATATGGAGAATTAAACGCGTTCTTTTGTTGTGATGCACGATCCATTGGGATTTGATGCAATCCTGCGGTGGGATCAAGTGTTGATACTTAGCGCCTTCTAATTGATCAAGTATATCGGTTATGTTCAGGAGGCGGTAAGTATAGCTAATTGTTTTTTCATTTTAGAAGCAATAGTTAATGACTATGCGCGTTTTAATTCTTTCTTAGGAGTCAGGTTTCTTAGGGACGATCCAAAGGGGAGATTTTTAAATGGAGTTATACGGTATTATGAGATCGTTGGCGAGCAATTCGGTTACGTGATTTCGTACATCTTGTTTTGGAATATGAGGTTGATGGTACTGTTTGACATTTATAATTTTCTCGTCTGTAGTAATAATTTTATGTTTAATTGCACTTGTGCAAGTTAGTTTATCGTCAGGTAGTTTAAATTGATAAGGAAATTAATTTATTATTTCAAACATACTAATACGTTCTTCCTCATTTAAATCTTCTAAATTCAAAGCTTTTGCAATTTTGCACATTCGCTGAGTGTGTGCAACTTGTTTTTCGGAATGAGATTCTTTATGATTAATCCTTTCTTCACGTGAGAAAACGAAATGATAACCCTTCAGCTGAACAGGTGCTAATGTTAATTCGATAGTTTCGAGGGTCGAATTTAAAACAAATACTTGTATTTTCCCATTTTTAGTAATATAGTTACTAAAACTTTTCCTGTATAGACACCGGGTCCGGCCTACATTTTTTTCAATTATCCCATTTGGAAATTTGTTTTTATAATAGGTAATGCAGAAAGTTTTTTGGTCCTAGGAGATGAACTTACAGTCCTGTGTTTTTTTAAGGGTATTGTATTTTCATTAAAACTTCTTTATCCAGAATTGGGTTCAAGGTTTGAGCTTGCTTCCTGAGATTTTAAAAACGAATATTAAAAAATGGTTCAATTATAAAATAGTAAATAATACATAAAATGAAATACCTTTATTCATTGAATGAGTTTTTATTTTAATATTTATTTATTCCATTAACAAAAATATTCAATTTGGAGTTCTTTTTTTGCCTATTATCTTACTGCAAGGTAATTCGTATTCATTTATGAGAAGTTTTCTCAAATAAGCACCCCATTTTTTAAGTGAACATTAACTTCAGGAATCTTATGTATCAGTTGATTTTAAAACTTAAAATATTTTTTCCATGTTAACTTGAAATTCATACTTTCTGGTACCAAATTCAAAATTCCTGTTAAAAATTCGACTTTCTGAATCAAAAATGAAATAATATGTTCAGATTCAAGCCTTTTGGAAAATATTTGTCAGTTTAGCTTGTAAATTTAACATTTTGGATAAATATGTTTTTCCTTTCTGACTTAAAAATCATTTGTGGTTAAAAATTTAATTCGCTTATTAAAAATTACATTATTTGCTTAAAACTACAATCATTTAGTATAGACAATACAAATGCTTCCTGAAAAATTAATTTTTTCCCTTCAAAATTTAACATTTTAGATATAACTTGGTTTGTATATCACCCAAAAAATCTCCCTTGGTTAATCATCTAACTTATTTGTTGAAAATTTGTCCTTGAGTAGAAAATTTATCATGTTACGAGAAAAATTATTTGTTATTGTAGCTGCCGCAGACCTCTTGCAATCGTATTTTTTAAGGCGACCGAAAATGTTAATTATTTAAACAATTTCTATCAACAAATGCGCCTTTTGACCATTTTTTTCATTAATATGCTTGATTTTTTGCGGAATTAATTCTAAACATCTT
>NC_046662.1:53240508-53241105 GCF_010883055.1 Belonocnema kinseyi | reverse complement strand
AATTTCTATCAACAAATGCGCCTTTTGACCATTTTTTTCATTAATATGCTTGATTTTTTGCGGAATTAATTCTAAACATCTTGCAAAATATTCTATGCTATCATATTTTTGATAATGACAGATAATGATAATTGTTTAAACGATTTTCGTAAACAAATACACATTTTGACCATTTTTTCATGAATAGGTTTATTTTATTTTTTTTAATTAATGCGAAATATCTTGAAAAAGAATCCTTGCTGTTATTACATAAAAACAATTTAAACTTCAAATCAATGAATCCATGTTTCTGTAAACCCGACATTCATTCCGAAGAAAAATAAACCTATGAGTGGAAAAACTATTCAAAATGTGTATTTTTTAATGAAGATTGTTTAAATGGTTATCATTTTTTGTCACTATTGAAAATATAATAGCATAGATTCTTTTGCAAGATGTTTCGAAATAATTCCGCAAAAAAAGCACGCCTATTAATTAAAACAAATGGTCAAAATGTGCATTTTTCATTAAAATTGTTTAAATAATTAACATTTTTTGGTCAATATTAAAAATATGATAGCAAGGAGTCTTAGGAAAAACATTTTATGTTGATTCCGC
>NC_046662.1:53239888-53240498 GCF_010883055.1 Belonocnema kinseyi | reverse complement strand
CCGCAAAAAAATTAAGCCTTCTCATAAAAAAATTGTCAAAATGTGCATTTGTTTTTGAAAATTGTTTAAATAATTGTCAATGATTAGCTATACTTAACTTATTGTACGCGCACATCAGAATTTGAGATAATTAAAAATTAAAATATTTGATTAGAAAAGAATTCATCTTTTTTTTATTTTTATTGTAGGATAAAAGTTTAAATATGCAGCTAAATTATTGTCTAAAATTAAATATTCACAATTTCATTAAAAATTTCATTTCTTTGGTTAAAAAAGTTTATATTTCAGTGCGAATTTGCTTCTTGTTCTGAGTAGAAAATAATACTTTTTAAGGTTCAAAGAAGTTTTCTGGAAAGTTTTAGATCAATTGGATTAATAGTTAAAAAATTCTGAATGTTTTAAAATTCAAGCGGTAATCTTGACGCTGCTCAAAAAGGTGCCTGGCCGGCTACGTACGCGCTGCAGCGAACGACGTGAAGGTCAAGTCAATCTTACTAAAACAAATGCACAGCAGTCACTTTTTTGTCATCTTCTATGAAATTCTACAAATAAAGCATAGAATCAGCGAAGTGATTGTTTCTTATAATAGTTGGAAAAGCATTTTTTTTGT
>NC_046662.1:53239306-53239878 GCF_010883055.1 Belonocnema kinseyi | reverse complement strand
GATTTTTGAGATATTTTTGAGAATATTAATTAAAAAGAAAAAGATATTAAAATGAAACAAGGTAGAAAAAGAACTAGGAATGAAGATTCGTAGATTGAAAATAAGAAAAAAAGTTTCCAGAAATCAGGTACGATTGGAAACCGTCAATACAATTTTGAAATAAATTTTAATCATAAATTTAATATTTTATGACTTTTTTTATTCTTCATTTTTTTAATAATTCTTTTACTGAACTATATATAATATGTGGATAGTCTGAAGTAATTATTTTAAATTTTTAATGACGAAGTTAATAGCATTATTTGTTACTTCTTTAGGGAAAAGAATACATGACAAAGTCTAAAACTAGAAAAGACGGTATTGCTAAAGATATTCTAATCCCAGAGAGATCTTTTAAACCTATTGAATCCTGCTGTGGAGAAAAATGTTACCAAAAGTTTTCAAATGCGCAACAAGAAAAAGTACATAGAAATTTTTGGAATCTCGGGAACTATAATGAACAAAATGTGTTTCTCAGAGGATTGTTAAAATCCAAGGATCCTATCCAAACGAACGCAGGTGAAAAACTAGGA
>NC_046662.1:53238363-53239296 GCF_010883055.1 Belonocnema kinseyi | reverse complement strand
TTGGATATATTTATTTCCTACTGACGAAGAAAATGTTCCGATTTGTAAGAAATTTTTTGTGCTTTTCTATGTTTGAGCAAAAGAAGAGTTGAAAATGTTCGTAAAAAGATTTTAAATGAGCAGCCTTTAAAAAATTTGGCAGGTGGAGTACGCGAAAGTTGTCTTAAATTAACAGAAAATTTAAAAAAAATGATTGAAGAACATTGCGAATCAATTCCACATCACAGTTCACATTACAAACGAAATTTTACCAACCTAAAATATTTTGATAATCCTACACTAAATCTTGAAGAACTTTACAAAGTATTCGGAAAATATTATAAAGAAAAAACGGGGACTGAATTGACAATAAGTTAAACCGTTTATTTTAAGTATTTTAACCGAAATGTTGGATTCAATTTTCAATTACCTAGAAGTGACGTGTGCAATACTTGCTACAAAAACGAGACAAATGGAGAGGTAAACGAACAAGTAATTAATCACAAAAACAATTCTAAAATTTATTTGAAGTTAAAAAAGCAAATACTCTCTGAAAATAATAGTCTATGCTGTGAATTTGATTTTGCACAGAATTTGCCACTACCGAAAATACCCGTGTCTGCGCAGTTTTACCTACGTTTAGCATGGCTTTTTCTATTTAACGTACATGTTCATACTACGAACCAGAGTTACATGTTCCCTATTCTTTAGGGAATTGTAAAGAAGGGTGCTAACTCTGTTTGCAGTTTTATCAAATACGCGGTATTAAAAGAATTTACTAAAGACAAGTTCAACAGCATAACATTATTTGCAGACTCATGTCCGAGACAAAATAAAAACTACACAGTGTTTCAGTTTTTGGTTTTATTTTCCATTTATTTCCAAAGCGAGATTAAATATGTGTTTCCAGTTCAAGGCCATTCCTATTGCCAGTGCGATAGGAATTTTGGCACA
>NC_046662.1:53237782-53238353 GCF_010883055.1 Belonocnema kinseyi | reverse complement strand
AGCTGAAAAAATTAGAACGAATTGAAACTGAAGCTGAATATGTAGAAATGATTCGCAATGCTCGTCCACCTTCATTCAAAATGGTCGAGAAGTGTGAAGATCTTCTGCAGGATTTTGAAAAATGTTTTAAAGGCAAAATGCGAAAGCCAAAAAATTTCCAAATCAGCAAACCGTTCGTTTTGCATGTTTCTCCTGATGAAAAAGGGGATGTTTTTGACAACTATGAGTTGCAAAATCCAGCAACATTTTTCTTTAAACCTACGCTTAAACTAGAAAATCTTTCGAAAAGTCCTCCGTCCCGAATTGGATTAAAAGCTGCCAAAATAAAGGATGTAAGAATCTTTTCCATTATTTAGGCGCTAAAGGAAAAAAATTTTTCGAATAATTTTTTTTAAAAGTACAAACTCGGAAGCCAGATGCCGAAGAAACTGAAGAGAGTGTCGAAAATGACTAAAAGTAGTTTCTAATCAAATATTGTTTGATTAATTTATTCTTGTTCAATAATATGCATAATATTATATGTTACATGTTTAATAAATAAATTATTTTAATGATAATATCTGGAGTTACT
>NC_046662.1:53235234-53237682 GCF_010883055.1 Belonocnema kinseyi | reverse complement strand
TGATAATATCTGGAGTTACTGTTGTGCATTTGTTTTGGTAAGATTGACTTGAACTTCACGTCGTTCGCTGCAGCGCGTACGTAGCCGGCCAGGCACGTTTTTGGGCAACGTCAAAATTACCGTTTGGATTTTAAAACATTCATAATTTTTGAACTACTAATCCAATTGATCTAAAACTTTCCAGAAAACTTCTTTGAACCTTAATGAATAACTTTCTCACTGAAAGCTTTTCCTAGCTTAAAATTCGTTCGCTAAACGAGGCACTTGAAGGTTAAAATTCATGACTTTTGCATTGCCTCAAAAAAAAAATTAATAACTTTTTTGTTTATTAAAATATTCTCGTTTTTCTTTCTAATATAGTTTTAGAAGACTTAAACACGTACTAAATAATAATGAGTTTGGATAACTCTAAACAAGTTTTTTAAGAAATGTAAATTGCAGTTTTTGTAAATTATTATTGCTCTTGCAATAAACCCTTGTTATTATGTTGCTCTTTTGCTCAGTGAAATATTTTTAAGATTGTTATTTTCAACCTAACATTATTTTAAACCCAGCATAGATTCATATTAAGCGATCAATTCTTTCCAATTATTTGATTTTGAATTTAAACTTCCTGAATTCAATGAATTCCGATAATATTTTTAATTTGTTTTTAATTTAGTTGACTTCAATTCCCAAAAATTAATCCTTAATTTAGATAAATTCACCAGGAAGTATTATTTATTTATTAATTAAATAATTTTGCTAATATTGTTGTATTATTAAAATTTTTAGTACTTTTTCAAATAAAAACTATTAAGAAGCATATACAACAAGTTCCCACTATTTTAAGGAATTTAGAAGTTTGGAGATCAGCACATTTTTTTCTTGACATTCATCAAAAAATTATTTTTTATTTCTAAAAAATACTTTTCAGAAAATATTTTGAAAATATATCATAGTCAAAACAAATTTGTATTATTAACAGTTAAACTGTTAATAATTTAATAATTAATATTAATTTAAAACTAATTAACATATTATGATATTTTTAATCTAATATCTTTCATTTTATACTTTTAAATTATTGAGCGTTTAAATTAAAAAAATTCAATTCTAAAAGTTCACAATTCAAGAGTTAAAAAATTTTCCTGAACCTGTCAATGAGACCTAAGAAGTGATTAATATGTTTTGTTTATTTATACAAACATAATTTTCCTAAGATTTTTAAGAAAATTCAAAAAGTTTGTTAAAGATTTCGGATGCATTTAAAAACAGTCTAGAAAATTGTATGGAAAATTTTTGTTTCTTACAGGATTTTATAAAATATTACAAATAAATGAAGTCCCTTTGAAAGATATTATCAACTTTTAGAAGTTAATTTTTTAGAGTGACTAAAATTTTTCTTTTAATACGGAAAAATCTTTCAAAAGTTCTCCTAAAAATTTAATTTTTATTAAAAAAATGATCTCTAATTTTTCCAAGAATCCTAAGAACGTCTTTTGTAGTTAAACAACTAAAACTACAAATAAATGTACTGAATGTTTTGGATTTTTGAAAATCTTTACAAATTAAAAATTATTTTTTTAACATTTTAAAATTTGCATACCATTCAAATATCTTTTGAAGCGAATCGAATATTTTTCATTTTGCTCAATTAGAAAAAATTCATCGAAATCTTCCAGTGCTGTGCAGCCAATAATTTTTGAAAACTTTCAAACGTTTTTAAATCTTTTTAAATCTTTTCAAATGTTCTATGGGATCTAATTTTTTCAAATAAAAAATTCTTTCAGCAATCTTAGGATTTTTAATTATTTCACAATTTTTTTAAAACTTCTCAATATCTGCTGAAAGGAATTGTTTTATTAAAAATTTGTTAAAATTTCGCAAAATAAAAAAAATATTCAAATAGTTTTCTGATTCTATAAGTACATATTTTGAAATCTCTAAAATTTAAAATAAATATTTTTAAATAAAATCTAAATCATTACAAATTTTCCCAAGAATTTTCCAATTCCAATAAGTCATTTAATATTATTATTTTTTTCTTTCATCAAGACTGCTAAGAACATTCAGAAATGAATTTCATTTTTTGAGTTACTTTCAGGCATTATAATTTTAAATCGTTAGATTTTAAATTATTGCAATTCAACATGTTGTGCTTTTATGAATTACACTTCCCACTCTAATCTTATTACACTAATTAAAAAAATATGGAAAATATGAAAGAATAGAAAAACATATTTAACTATTACACCTCTTAAATTGAAAAACTTGATTTATTTTATTTTCCTCGGATTTAAAATGAAAGTGTAATTTCAAACACTTATAACTCGTTTTTTAAATTTTGAACCAAAAAATTCGAAATTTTCCATTTTCAAGAACTTTTAGTCAAAGACGAATTTTGAAGCACAATAATATAATTTGAAAGGAAAATAGACGATTTAACAATAAAATATCTAAAAAAAA
>NC_046662.1:53233364-53235134 GCF_010883055.1 Belonocnema kinseyi | reverse complement strand
TAAAAAGAGAACTGCGCTTTTTAGGATGAAAATTCAATTACTTTCTTCAAATTAAAAATTCATCCGTTCTAAAAGAAATTTTCATCTTTCCTGCATTTAAATGTAACTGCTTGGTTTAAAATTGAACTATTTGGATAAAAGGTCATAATTTTTGGTTGAAATTCTACTGTTTTGTTGATAATTTAACTATTTCGTAGAAAATTTATTTTTTGTTTGAAATTTATATTTTGGTATTGAAAAATGACAAATTTCTTTTAAAAGTACAAGTTTCATCATTTCTGATAAAAATTCAACTATTTGGTAGATAATTCATCATTCTTAGTGAAAAAACATCATTTTTTAGATGGAAACTTCAGTAGTTTTTTATAAAAACTTATTTTTTGTTAAAAATTAATATTTTGATCTCAAAAAGCCAAGTGGACTTTTTTATATAAAAACCCAACTATTAAAAAAAAAAGTTTTATAAATAAAAATTCACTTGTTAAAAATTCTACTTTTCAGATCCAAGATTGAACTTTTTTTGTAGGAGTTTATTTTTTATTCAGCAATTGATATTTTGTTCGTGAAAAATCAACAAAAATCTTTTTTAACAGACGATGCAACTGTTTTTTTGAAAAATTTAGTTTTTTATTTTGTTAAATAACTTTGTTAATAAATTTTTTTTTAAGATTTATTTTTTCAATTAAAAATTCACTTATTTGCTTGAATGTTCGACTGTTTTCTTAAGTCTTTTTAATTTAAAAATTATCTACTCAGGTAAAAGTTAAACTTCATTGTGAAAAACTAATTTTTTAAATTATGGCGTATGCCTTTGGTTAAAAATGTAACTTTTGAGTCGGAAGTACCTTTTTGGTACAAAATTAATTTTTCAACTGAACATGAAACTTTTCCATCTTTTTAAGAATAATCTGAATCAGTTGAAAATTTTTGTTTTTTGGTAGAAAATAATTTCGTTGGTTTAAAATTTCATGCTGTTGCTTACATTTGCATTAGTTTCATGCAAACTTAATTTTTTGCAGAAAAGTCATATTTTTGGTTTGAAAATTCAATTTTTGTAAAGAAAAATCGTGTTTTGGCATTAAGATTCAACAATTTATATGAAGTTTTGTTGTTTTCTCGATTGAAAAATCTTCATTTATTTAAAATTCGTCTTTTTAGTTTAAAAATTATTTTGTGTGTGTAAATTCCATTTGTTTCGATTGCAATATAAACTATGACACTCTTTTTGTTCATAATTTTTCTTTTTAGGCTGAAATTTCAGCCATTATGTTTTTACAAATTCAATTATTTTATTAAGAACTAACATTTTATGGTTTATTATCTTGTTTAAAATAAATTAAGAAATTTGAAAATTTTTAATATGTGTCCCAACTAATGTTTTATTTCGTTAATTAAAGATTCTCTGTTAAAAATATTTCAATATACCCTGCATAAGTCTACTAAAAATAACTAGAAAAAATAAATTTAATAAATATAAATAGTGACAAATAAATAAGTTCCATAAATTCAGGGGACTGTGATTAAATTAAATTTTAATTTTCAAAATGAATATCTTAGAAGAAATTCACTACATTACCAAATAAAACAAATTTGCACGAAATCTTTCAGATAGAAAAGGGTTTTGAGTTAAAAATAAATTTCATGAAAACGTGTGCACAAGTGTGTTTCTAATTTTTTCACAAACTACGTTTCACTTTCGGGATAAGGACTTGAAAAAAATTTGAAAATATTTAGGAGGTACTTCCAATTCCTAAAATAAATTTTTGTCTT
>NC_046662.1:53232704-53233264 GCF_010883055.1 Belonocnema kinseyi | reverse complement strand
CCCTCCAAAAAGTCCATTTTGACTTTATTAGTACGAATTGAACACAATCATATCACTGAGCCCCTTTGCTCCTACTTGCTAATAATTAATAAGTCGTTCAATAAACTGGCGTAAAATTTTCAAACAGTGGTGCGTTTAAGAAATAATCGAAATCTGATGTGGTTTTTTCGCATGATTTGGAAATGTTAACAAATTTCGGGAGTTTTTTAAGTCTGTTTAGATATCTTGAAATCTTACGAATTAAATACTAAATACTTCCCATTCTTCAAAAATCGTAACAAGTTTTATAAAACACAATAGAAGATTCAAAAAAAAGATTTATAAATTTTTTATATGTATGGAAATCCCATTCAAAGTCTTTAACCGTTTACAAAGCCCCTTAGAATAATTCGAAATTTCCGAAAGCCTTCCAATGTCTATGGAATCCTAAAAATCCTCATTAGGTTTCCAAAATTTCATACCAATCATTCTAACTTCATTAGTTTGAGCCACATATTAACTTAAAATGAAAAAGTGTTAAATTACAAGAAATGTCTAGAAGAAAACACAATTGTGTTAAA
>NC_046662.1:53231991-53232566 GCF_010883055.1 Belonocnema kinseyi | reverse complement strand
AACTTACATAAAAACTTAATATACAAATTATACAAATTAAAACAGTCAAAGAAAGGACTAAGTTAACATAAAGAATCAGATAAAAATTAATTATTATCAAAACAGTAAATACGTGCTATATGTAACTTTAGCGACTTGTACGTGCCGTACGTGACTATAGTGAATTAAACGTGCCATTCGGAACTTCGGCGATTGGTATGTGAGTTTTAAAAAAGCTTCTTTTAATCTAAACCCCAGAGATATCCATTGTAGTTGTCTTGGGATTTCAAGCAGTCTTTCTGCATTCTTAACACTATGAAGTACAAACTTCTCTGATTAAGTGGCACACTTTCATCTCATTGTAAAATAGTCGAAGTAGTCGCGAGTATTAAACAGATATCATTTCACTGTGACTTTTAGTCATAGTAGGGTTTCAAGAAAAATATCTTTTTTCAAAATGCATTTTGTTAACGTGATCAAGTCAATCAACAGCAACATACAGTAGAATTCCGTCGATATTCTAGAATACAACGAAGATTCAATCGACATGTCAACCTCGCTTGCTCTTTCAACTACAAAAAGATTCAAGAAAGAAG
>NC_046662.1:53231738-53231981 GCF_010883055.1 Belonocnema kinseyi | reverse complement strand
TACGTGTACTGGATTTACTACCGATGCTTTTGATCTGTGATAAAAAAGCCTACAATTAAATCTATTCCTGAATTGTTAAAAAGATTGTGGGAAGATAATCCCCTCAGGATTACTTGTGACAAGGATCTCACAATTATTCAATTGTAAGGCTTTCCCAATCTGATATAATCAGCTATTAACTTCTTTTATTTATCCTATTAGCAAACTACACCCGTTATTGCTCGGGACGTGAAATATGATTTA
>NC_046662.1:53230475-53231728 GCF_010883055.1 Belonocnema kinseyi | reverse complement strand
CTTTAAATTCAGTGTTTTTTTTTTGATAAACATGTAAATTTAGAGTCAGAATATTAAAAGAATTTTTTAAACAGCACTCGAGAGGAAAAGTTCTTCTCAGATACGTTGTACAGTCACCCTTAGGTCAAGGAAAAGTTTGGAATGCTTGTTAGGCGTTTGTATACTTCGCATGCTCGCAAACCCTGCCATCGTTAAATAACCTACATAATATTCTGAATTAACCTTTTATTCACTCTTTGTGGGAAGATTGTACAAGGAAATGGTTTCAAACAATGAAAACCTTCATTTTGTTATTAACGTTCCGAAATTTAGTATGAATTAAAAATTTTTATTAGATTTAAAACTAGATCCTACGTATGGTTTTTAAATGCCAGATTTTTATGTAATTCTGTCATTAATCAAAATGCTTAGATGTCACCTGAATATAGAGCAAAGGGGTAAACATTTATTTTGTTAGATATGCCAACCCCTTTTTAGATTTCAAACAGCTTAAGTAATTCAAAAGCACAATTTTTGAAATTTGGAAGCATTTGTCCATGTGATAGAAAATAAAAACGCCAAACATAAAGCTAGCCACAACATGTACAACTTTTTATCTTATTTCATGTTCTACTTAAAATCATTGCGCTTTCAAAAAACGGAAACTTTATTCATGCAATACAATTGATTGAAATTTTAGCATTGTTTTATCCATTCCTTGACAGCTTGAACTATTATAGTAGTGCCATTTATCACACATAAATACTAAATTCTATCAGTCTTTCATTCGCGTGTGTAGAGTTGCTTTCCTCTACTCGTTTCGCCTTGATACGTACGCGTCTGACATTTACCGCGCTTCCTTCCTTGCTAGTGATAGATATACATGTATGGGCAGATGTTTCATTGCATTTCGAAAAACTCTACAGTTTAATCATTCTGACTGCAACTTTCTTTGAAAGTGTAATTTCATCCGAATTACTATTGAGTTACACCGCAAGGACAATTTTAGTAGTTTCTGAAATTACTTCATCCTCGGTAGTCGAATTCTAATTTCAAAGGATAATCACAGAGCTTTCATATTTTATTGTG
This sequence comes from Belonocnema kinseyi, assembly GCF_010883055.1. Classification (NCBI taxonomy): domain Eukaryota; kingdom Metazoa; phylum Arthropoda; class Insecta; order Hymenoptera; family Cynipidae; genus Belonocnema; species Belonocnema kinseyi. The sequence continues at coordinate 53,230,660 of NC_046662.1, read as the reverse complement.
CTTGATAAAAACAATTCTTATTTAAGCTAATAAGCAGAAAATATTCTATAAGCAAAAATTCAAATGTAAAAATGATCACTTAGAATATCTCTTATTATCAACTCTTTATGAAGTTCATCATTCTTAAATTTATGTTATGAAGGTACTCTCATTTCTAAAAAAATATATCATAAAAAGAGTAACTA
>NC_046662.1:53229119-53230375 GCF_010883055.1 Belonocnema kinseyi | reverse complement strand
ACTCTTTATGAAGTTCATCATTCTTAAATTTATGTTATGAAGGTACTCTCATTTCTAAAAAAATATATCATAAAAAGAGTAACTATCCGTATCAAGCTAAAAGTGTTAGCAATATGAATCACACACTCAGTAAAGCCATGCTTACATCTATGGAACAGTGTTTTGCCGTACACCAAGTACCATAAACATACCTAGCTTTGATCGCAAAAACATGTATCTTAATGATTTCAACCAAAGCATTTTAAACAGAGGATCATCTGCATCAGCTAACTGTGAAACACAGAATCTTAAAGCGGTATTAGTCCGACTGAAGGGACGGAATGGGATGTCATTCATGAGAAAAACTTTTAAGTCTTTTAATAATTTAGTCAAACATTTAAAACAGTGATTTAGACTCTGTTAAAAAGCTTATTTATGGTACAGAAGAACCTCGCTTATCCCAACTATTTTGGACCGGCCCTAACCTGGATAATCGGGAAACTTGTATAAAACGGAATTTTCAATTAAAAGAATGTCTTAGTATAATAAACTGTGAGCATACTTAAATAAATATTCAATTCTTATAATAACATGATTTAAAAGCTCTTCTAAATAGTTTATATTACATATGACCTGACCGGATAATCGCGTACTCGGATAAATCGGTTAATTTTGAATCGATTCTATGTATGGAAAATCATTGATTCCTTTATTAAACGGCTCTTTATTCTTACCCATACTAAATGTCTGCGACTTTGAACATGAAATTTCTCACGCTCGACCTACACTTCTAAACTGTTTTTATATATTTATTCGTTACATAAAATATACAAGTTCGATTTCTTAAATAAAAGAAAATACAGGAAAGTCCTTAATGGTGGTGAAATGAGGACTGGCTTTCTGTAAGATCAGAAAATCATGGAGCGAACGATATTTAAATTACATAAAATGCAAAGAAAAAGTAAAATGTCACAGAAGGAAGGAATTGTAACTAATTTATGAACAATCTTAACCTTAGAATCAATGACAGCATTCTTCGTCTGTTGCAAGTCGCCCATCAAATAATTTAAAATCCTCCAGATTTTTGAATAGGAGCTGGATCTTGTAGTACGAGTGGAACATTTAAAAACTCAATATTATTGACTTAATTAATATGTGAAACAAGAGGCAACATCGTCTCTCTCCAACTTGGATTATTACATTTAACCACTCTTGGCCTAATAGTGGCTTTTTAAATCCAAATTCAGTTACTATGATCCTTAATAATTTATGCATTA
>NC_046662.1:53225822-53229019 GCF_010883055.1 Belonocnema kinseyi | reverse complement strand
CATTTAACCACTCTTGGCCTAATAGTGGCTTTTTAAATCCAAATTCAGTTACTATGATCCTTAATAATTTATGCATTATATTATTAAAGCAATTATTCTTTTTTACCTGCCCCATTATATTGATTGAGTCACATTTTACTGACGCTTGACGCAACTTACTAGGTTGAAGTTTCACGTCCGGACACGCTTGTAGAAACAATCAATAGGGCAGTAGCGTTAACACTGAACCATTATCCACTTAAAAATCAATATTTACGTTACCTGAGACACACTTCTTGACTTGACTCATGGACTTGATTAGTCTGGACTTGGACTTTTTGACTTGACTGGATTTGGAAGTCTTGACTTAAATCATAGACTTAAGTCGACTGGATTTGGACTTCTTCTTTCATAAGAATAGGACGCTCAAACGAATAAGACTTCTACCCCAAGCCTTTCAAGCCTTGACGTCCAACTTTGCAAACAAAGTTACACGATAACCGCTAATGTTAGCTTCTTAACTTTAACAGTCTTTTGAAATGTGGCTAGGCTTACTACATTCGCAACACTGCCATTTCTTTATTGCACACTCTAAGAATTGTCAGTTTTCCTCCTACAGTGAGGGTAAGGACTTCTTCCCGAATGATATCCTTGAGAATTTGTTTCATATGACGTATTATTAGAATAACTATTTTCAGGACTTTTACAAGGCTTACTGTTAAATTTTTTATTTTTCTGAATATTTTCTCTACTTTGATTAGAGACTTCAAACACTAGAGAATCATTTTGTTCAACTTTAATGACGCGTTTTTCCATATAGGGATATAAAGTGGTTTTGGCCACGTTTGAGAAATGTAATCCTCTTCCGAAATAAAATTTTTAAATGCCACTTGTTTTGTGAACCGAATATTAATTGATGACGTCGATCTTGATCCCAAAAATGTCCAAAATAACAGTGAATCGCTCATTAACGATTAGCTAAAATGTGATCTTGAATTGATTCACCTGTTTTTTTAAAACCGACAATAAAACCTGTAACGTGCGGCTACTTCAATTTATTTTTAAGCAACGTTTTTATAATAAGTTTATCAAGGCCCCAAACGACTTGTTTGTTGGTAGATCAGGTAGACACAAATTTTGTAACACTTCATGAAGCTCCGATCATATAAGAAGGACTGGAAATGCATTTGTTTGATCCTCTGGTATTTAATTAACAAGGAAAGACGCCGTTACCCTTTCTAGATGATTCTCGAAAGGTGCCATAGTGGCATCGTAGACTGGAATGCTAATAATCATTGTAGAATTTTTTGCGGTAATTTTATGCTACGAAATTACACGACTTTAATCGACACGCACTGGCTCTTAGCACTGACTCTGTAAATAACTAATTTTTTGCTTAAAAACAGAATTCAGGTACGACTAACCAACCTGAATAATTTAACACAAGTTTAAACCAACGTGCCCATTTCAGAAGATTTTACAACTGCGAGTTCCTCGTCGCCAAATATTATGTTTTGGGTTGTCAGTGTATAATAATCCAAGACTTCTGGTACTGATATTTATTCAGGTAACTATAAGCGTGAGTGATATCGTAAAAAACCTTAGGAGCTCGATAAATAGACTTTTTGGGAACAAAATCTTAATTTCTAGGCAAAAATAGGTTTTTTCCGACCGTAGCGAAGGGAAGGGATCTTTTTCACAGAAAACATTTAATTCATTCAATCAAATTAAATTCTATTCACGAAGAGTTACTACAAACAGAAAATGATTTCAGTAATATTGTAAGAATAACCCTTATTGAAATCTGAACCATCGTCACACTAAAAGTAAACTATGAAAATTTTTTAGTAGTTTTTGTTGTATTTTGGTCTGATTTTCCATTCAATGCAAAAGCCATTTCAGATCGAGTATACCTTCATCAAGAAAAGTTTGGCATATCCTTTTAGCATAATACAATAGTCACTTGTTCCAATGCTAAGAAACCTATTCATTCCATCGTCAGAGAGTCAAGAGTCGTTCAAGAACAAATAAATAGATTCAAAGGAATAGGAAAACTACTAAACAGCTAATTTCCGTATGTGTGATGAACAGAGAAGTAAAGGGAGGATATCTTCCCTTAACCTTTGAGTGTTACGCTGGGAGCTGTATCCCTACCAGTCCTACCAGTCAGTAACCTAAAATGTGTCGAGATTCAAATTCAATGACAAAGTTCGTCTTATTAGTCTTATTAGTTGATAAGGATTTCCTTTTGTGGAAAAATGTTCTTTTCTGCAAAATAATTTTGTCCTAATTTTATTCCAAGTAGAAGTGTTTCTACTAGTTACTATTTCGAGATACTGCGAAGATACTAATAAAGATTATGATTCACTAAAATGCTTGTAGTGAAATTCTTGTTGCCTAAAACCCCAGTAATAGTAGGTCGGGTCGGATGCGACCCAAGCGTACCTTTTATGTCTCCGAAAACCATTGTACCAGTATAGGGTTGATAAATTGAAAGGAAAAGTTAATAATAGGGGAACGCGTCTATCAAATTCAAACAGCAGTTGCCATGTTTACGTGATTAACACTGCGTTGCAATTAGTATAGAAGTAGATATTGATATTGTATGGGAGTACATATTGACCAGACTAGCAAAACTAGCAGCGAGAGAAAACTCAACTGGACCCTAGAAGTTAAAAGACAATTCCAGCAGATCAGTACATCAGTGATTTAAAAATATAAGCCAATCGAGTGGCTTGTATTGGTTCTGACCTTTAACTCATAGCAGGGTTTTTCCAACGTAAACATTAGGTTCGTGTAGCAATGTTGCGTAGCCTGACACACTTAATCAGCTCAACCGTTTAGGGACTGCACTTTACCGCTATGCTACTGTTTTCTCATTATTGTATGACAACGGTACATTCCCCAGCAGCTTCTCTCATTTTACAACGCGGCGCGGCATAATTATCAGAACGCATAAATTGAATTTGTTAAAATCGAAATTCTAATAAATTTGCTCAGGTGAAATAGCGCATAAAAAAATTGTTTAGACAGATGATCAGGGTTATCTAAGTTCGTCACAACACTCCAGGACTCTAGAGATAAGTCTAGATTCGATATCACAATGATAAGATTTCCATGGATGTGTACCCACGTTAAAGAGTGCAAGTATGGAACTAAAAATTCTAATATTAAGACCGGTCAAAGTTGAGCTGCAACAAATTTAACACCAGCTTTTT
>NC_046662.1:53221352-53225722 GCF_010883055.1 Belonocnema kinseyi | reverse complement strand
AGAGTGCAAGTATGGAACTAAAAATTCTAATATTAAGACCGGTCAAAGTTGAGCTGCAACAAATTTAACACCAGCTTTTTTTAATGTTTATGGTAAAGACTGGCCCTGGTAGATATGGTTGAATTCTAGGGTATAGTATAACAGGTTAAGCCACAGTTATATGGGCAGTTATTTTCTGTGAGAGAGCATCCGTTGGGACACCACAATGAAAGAGGAATTGGTGCGTCTCTATTACGAGAGTGCGAAGTTTGAAACAAAAATGGAAAAAGGATACAATTTAAATACAAAATTTGCTGCAAAGTGTCCCAATATACAAAAAGTCGCACTAAGAGATCTTATCGCTAAGTTGAAGGACATCAGGAATAATCTACATGTTACAGAAAACCGAGCAATGTAGATTAAACAACAGGTTCATTTGGCCTGGATAAACGACGGCAATGAACACCAGTTAGAGAAAGCCGCGTCAAACGGTCAAGCAGGAGCAATTGATGTTCTTCCTTAACCTATTGATGATCCAGCACCACCACATCCTCCAGAGGTGGCTGACCTTATACAAAAAGAGGCAAAGATAGAGGTTCAGCAACCAAAAAAGCGACGAAAATGGACACAACATATAAACAGAGACGTTATGCACCTTCATTTTTTGGCAGAGAAATGTGGGCAAAATATGAGGAGAAAACGTCATAGACTCTTCTTAAACAAATACCCAAAGCTAGCCAGAAAAATAAATGAGCAGATTCTATCAGATCAAAAACGCTCAATATCTGTAAACAGACTGCTTTCGGCTGTTGAAATAGTTACTACAAAAATGGAAGTGGAACGGAAGTTTTCTATTGATGAGCTCGCCTTAGAAGATGTGGATAACGAAGACTTGATTGATGCTCAAGGCATAGATGCTAGGGATAATGAACATCATGCACCGGATCTATTTGAACCACATCCGGATATTACTAACGATGATGTGGATAGGGAAATCTCATAAAAACTACAGCACCTGGAAAGAAATTTCAATCATGCTTTACTAGAGTTCAGATATGTAGAACTGAGACTTAGGCATTCTCTACCCAAAATGAACATGACAAATGATCTGCGTGCAATAATAGCACAACCATTAAAACATTGGGCCGGAAAACTAGGACTGCAAATACAGTTTTTGTCGCAGCAAGGGATCGAGATCCACCATGGAAGATCAGTTTGGATGTGGATGTCAGCAAAGTAAGGTGCAAATTGGATCGATTAACTCAATACAAAGAAGGAAATAGAGCAAGAAAGCTTATGAACCATGTTACTAAAATCATGCACCCTCAGCACATCGGGACATTAACACAAGCAATATTGGATGAAATTTTAGACTCTCCACGACAGAGAATTGTTGTTCTTATTGCCAGATTGCGTCGGTACAAGAAAAGAGATGCACGAAAGCAACAAAATCAAAACCTCCAGACAGATGAAAGAAGGTTCTATCGTGAACTGAAAGTAAAGCCAAATAGCCACCAAGGCACTGAAGTACCTCAATTGGAAGATATGACTAACTACTGGTCGGGTGTCTGGGAAAAAATGAACAGACGCAATTTGAAAACTGCGTGGTTCAAACTGGAGAAAGCAAGGGCAAGCAATAGCCCTGAAATGCATCTGACAAACATCACAGATTTGTATATTTCAGGGGTCTTGAAAAGGACAAGTAACTGGAATGCTGCAGGTCCGGACATAGTGCAAAACTTCTGGTACAAGTACCTGACGAGTCTGCATCTTACGTTGGCATGGTGTTTTCAGAAGATCATTGAACAACCATATGTGATGCCAGGTTTTATGCTCCAAGGCACCACGTATATGATATCACAAAAACTCATGAGGCTGTGAAGATCTAGTCACTATAGATGCTGTTGCCATGACTCAAGCTCGTAAGCATTAAAGGAACTTACACAGGGCATACATTGACTACAAGGAAGCGTTTCCTTCCGTGCAGCATGACTATTAGCTTGAAGTCTTGAAACATTACAATATCTGCCCAAGCATTATTGACTTTTTAAGCCATGCGATAAGGCCATGTTACTAAAATCATCCACCCTAGGCACAGCCTAGGTTTTAGCCAAGATGTTTTAGCGGTCCTAAAAAGGGCAAGTGGTTGGAAAGCTCCAGGTCCGGACATTGTGCACAACTTTGGGTACAAGTGCCTGACGAGTGTGCATCTTGCCTTGGCAATGTTTTTTCAGAAGATCTTTGAACAGCCAGATCTGATGCTAGGCTTTATGCTTCAGAGTACTACGTATATTTTTCCAAAAAAACCAGGCGCTCCAAATTCATCGGACTTTCGACCGATAGCCTGTCTCCCACGAATTTTTAAATTTCTTACGGCTATCATTGCAGATTAGGTATATCCTCATTGCGACGAGAATGACATTCTTACAGAAGAACAAAAAGGATGTTGTGAAAATTTGCGTCAACATCGACGCTCTTGCCATGACTCAAGCCCATGAGCATCAAACGAACTTACACATGGCATACACTGACTGCAAGCAAGCGTTTCCTTCTGTGCCGCATGACTATTTGTTTGAAGTCTTAGAACTTTGCAAAATCTGTCCACGCATTATTGGCTTTCTATGCCATGCGATGAGGCTCTGTGGTACAAGAATTAAGTATTGTGATCATGGACAACCAAGGTTAACTAGATCAATATGCTTTACGACGGGTATATTTTAAGGAGACTCCTTCAGCGCACTATGGTTCTGTTTAGCGTTGAATCCATTGACAAAAACTCTAAACAGCATGCCTTATGGGTTCAGAATTCATGATAATGAGAATGGTCATAAAGTGACTCATCTTCTTTACATGCATGACCTGAAGCTATACGCTAGTTCAGTCCAGAAACTGCAGCAAGTGGTCTATGTCAGAAAACAGTTTTAAAATGATATCCACATGTTGTTCCGAATGAATAAATGTAGAACAGTGCATTTAATCAGAGGGAAATTAGGGACTGCAGAGTTAGAGAACGAGTTCGAAAATTACATTGAGGAAAATGACATCGAGCTGCAGGAGAATCATATACATATCTGGGTATTCTTGAATCTAAGGGTATTTAACATACGAAAGTTTAGACAAGCCTAACGACTGCCTTCACTACGAGACTAGTATTAATCATGAAGATTTTTCTCAACTCGACAAATAAAATCAGGGCAATCAACACATACCATTGCTGTCCTCACGTAGTCCATCGAGCTCATAAAATGGTCTAACAGCAACCTTGAAAAGTTAAACACAATTGTTCGCGTAGGAATGACAAAGCACCGAATGCACCACAGAAATTCAGCGATTGAAAGGGTAGTTCTACCACGGCATTTAGGCGGTAGGTGCGTTGTAGATGTAAAAATACTGTATGAGTCACAAGTTATACAGTTGCGAGACTATTTTAACAGCAAACGAAATTTTGCGCTTTACAGTACCATCTGTCAAGCGGATTTTGACTACACGCCCTTAAATTTGTCTTAATATGGGGCCTTGAATATGAGGCCAGAAGCCATGGAGGAATTAGAAATACAATGCAGGTAGAAAGTCATCCATGGCGAGCACTCCAACATGTTAGATCAAAATGAAGTGTATAGTGAGGCATCTAACATTTGGCGAAGAAAGGGTGTACTGTATTCAAAGATGGAAGGATTCGTCATTGCGATACAGGACCAGGTTGCCAGCACCAGGAATTATTGCAAACACGTGTTACATCAAGACGTGATTGACGTTTTAGAAAGCGAAGATTACATCTTATATTGGAATGTTACTATCCGAACGAATCATTACATCCGAACTAATCGACTTGCCGTCGTGATGCAAGAAAAATAAGGTGGAAGAGTCTACATCATCAACATTGCTTGTCCGCTTAACCGAAAGTTGCAGTCAACCTATACAACCAAGATCCACAAATATAGCGAGTTAAGGCATAAATGAAGACATTTTAGAGAAATGTGAATCATGCATCTATTTATCCCTCTGTGATTTCGGCTAGAGGCAATGTGCACGCAAGATGCACTGAACATCGTGAACATTTAGGAGTCAAGTAGGATATTGGCAGCATCTCAGAAGGCTTATTAAACACCTGTCGCATTGGAAGCAACTTTCTTGACCATCAGGAAGAAAGTGACAAAAAACCCGTGAAGTGGCAGATGGTAGCTCTAAGAAAGCATCCAGAGGTGACTGTTGTCACCTGCAATGCTCGTGGCTGCTCGTAATTGTATACCCACAAAATCATCGCATGAGGCTTCAACCATCGTATTAAGTTATTTGAATTAACTTATAACATTCTAATCTCATCAGTCACTTGACTTAGTCCGTGGCTATGATGTATAACCGGGTTCACCTGAGTAAAAGTGTAAATAATA
>NC_046662.1:53218523-53221252 GCF_010883055.1 Belonocnema kinseyi | reverse complement strand
TGGTAGATATGGTTGAATTCTAGGGTATAGTATAACAGGTTTAGCCACAGTTATATGGGCAGTTATTTTCCGTGGGAGAGCATCCGTTGGGACACCACAATGAAAGAGGAATTGGTGCGTCTCTATTACGAGAGTGCGAAGTTTGAAACAAAAATGGAAAAAGGATACAATTAAAGTACAAAATTTGCTGCAAAGTATCCTTATATACAAAAAGTCGCATTCAAAGATCTTATCGCTAAGTTGAAGGACATCAGGACGAATCTACATGTTACAGAAGACCGAGCAATGGAGATTATACAACAGGTTCATTTGGCGTGGAAAAACGACGGCAATGAACATCAGTTAAAGAAAGCCGCGTCAAACGGTCAAGCAGGAGCAATTCATGTTCTTCCTTAACCTATTGATGATCCAACACCACTACATCCTCCAGAGGTGGCTGTCCTTATACAACTAGAGGCAAAGGTAGAGGTTCAGCAACCAAAAAAGCGACGAAAATGGACACAAGATATAAACAGAGATGTTATGCGCCTTTATTTTCTGGCAGAGAAATGTGGGCAAAACATGAGGAGAAAACGTCATAAACTCTTCTTACTCAAATACCCAGAGCTAGCCACAAAAATAAATGAGCAGAATCTAACAGATCAAAAACGCTTAATATCTGTAAAAAGACTGCTTTCGGCTGTTGAAATAGTTACTTTAAAAATGGAAGTGGAACGGATGCTTCCTATTGATGAGCTCGCCTTAAAAGATGTGGATAACAAAGACTTGATTGATGCTCAAGGCATAGATGCTAGGGATAATGAACATCATGCACCGGATCTATTAGAAGCTCATCCGGATATTACTAAAGATGATGTGGATAGGGAAATCTCATAAAAACTACAGCACCTGGAAAGGAATTTTGGTCATGCTTTACTAGAGTTCAGATATGTAGCACTAAGAATTAGGAATTATCTACCCAAAATGAACATGACAAATGATATGCGTATACTAGTAGCACAACCGTTAAAACATTGGGCCGGAAAACTAGGACTGCAAATGCAGTTTTTGTCCCAGCAAGGGATCGAGATCCACGATGGAAGATCAGGTTGGATATGGATGTCAGCAAAGTAAGGTGCAAATTGGATCGATTAACTCAATATAAAAAAGGAAATAGAGCAAGCAAGATGATGAACCATGTTACTAAAATTATCAACCCTCAGCACATCGGGACATTAACACCAGCAATGTTGGATGAAATTTTAGACTCTCCACGACAGAGATTTGTTGTTCTTACTGCCAGATTGCGTCGGTACAAGAAAAGTAATACACGAAGGCAACAAAATCAAAACCTTCAGACAGATGAAAGAAGGTTCTATCGTGAACTGAAAGTAAAGCCACATAACCATTAAGGCACTGAAGTACCTCAATTAGAAGATATAACTAACTACAGGTTGGGTGTTTGGGAAAAAATGAACAGATGCAATTTTAAAAAACTGCGTGGTCAAACTGGAGAAAGCAAGGGCAAGCAATAGCCCTGAAGTGCATCTGACAAACATCACAGATGTCTATATTTCAGCAGTCTTGAAAAGGGCAAGTAACTGGAAAGCTGCAGGTCCAGACATGGTGCACAACTTCTGATACAAGTACCTGACGAGTCTGCATCTTACGTTGGCATGGTGTTTTCAGAAGATCATTGAACAAACATATGTGATGCCAGGTTTTATGCTCCAAGTTACTACGTACATGATATCACAAAAACCAGGTGCTCAAAATCCATCTGACTTTTGACCGATAGCCTGTCTTCTAACAATTTATAAATGTCTTGCAGCTATTATTGCAGATGAGGTATATTCTCATTTTGACGAGACCGACATTTTTACAAAAGAACAAAAAGGATGTTATAAAAACTCACGAGGCTGTGAAGATCTAGTCATTATAGACGCTGTCGTCATGACTCAAGCTCGTAAGCATTAAAGGAACTTAGACAGTGCATACATTGACTACAAGCAAGCGTTTCCTTCCGTGCCGCATGACTATTAGCTTGAAGTCTTGAAACATTACAATATCTGCCCAAGCATTATCGGCTTTCTATGCCATGCGATGAGACTCTGGGGTACAAGAATTAAGTATTGTGATCATGGATAACCAAGCATAATTAGATCAATATGCTTTACGACGGGTCTATTTTAAGGAGACTCTTTCAGCGCACTTTGGTTCTGTTTAGCGTTGAATCCATTGAGAAAAACTCTAAACAGCATGTCTTATGGGTTCAGAATTCATGATAATGAGGATGGTCATCAAGTGACTCATCTTCTTCACATGGATGGCCTGAAGCTGTACGCTAGTTCAGTCCAGAAACTGCAGCAAGTGATCAATGTCACAAAACAGTTTTTCAATAATATCCACATGTTGTTCCAAATGAATAAATGTAGAACAGTGCATTTAATCAGATGGGAATTAGGGACTGCAGAGTTAGAGAACGAGTTCGAAAATGACATTAAGGTAATAGCTGCAGGAGAATCATATAAATATCTGGGTATTCTTGAATCTAAGGGTATTCAACATACGATAGTTCAGACAAGCCTAACGACTGCCTTCACTACGAGACTAGGATTAATTATGAAGATTTTTCTCAACTCGAAAAATAAAATCAAGGAAATCAACACATGCTATTTCTGTCCTCACGTAGTCCGTCGGGCTCATAAAATGGTCTAACACCGACCTTGAAAAATTAAACAGAATTGTTC
>NC_046662.1:53216505-53218423 GCF_010883055.1 Belonocnema kinseyi | reverse complement strand
TTGGAAATTTTTGAAATTAAATTGTTTTTTATATTTAAAAAAATCTAAATATTATCTTGTATTTGCTTAGGAATATACAAGAAAATTTGATTGTCCTGAATCCATTCAAAATTCTTAAAACTCTTCTGCTTTTTCTCTGAAATCTTCAAAAATCTAAATTTTCTTTTCAAGTGTTCGAAGTATTTTCATTTTTTAAATTATTTTTGAAGCCTTCTCAAACCTTTTAAATATATTTTTAAAAAGTTCCGAAGTTTTTCAATAGTTTTTTAAAAATATTTCAAAATTGAGAAATAGCCTTGCATATTATTTTTCGACATTTTAAAAATATGGAAAAATGTTTCGGAATGTTTTTGTATATTCCCTTAAAGGAAAAAGTCATGAAAAATTTTTCAAAAAAACTTTTAAAAGTTGTAATTCTTTCAAAATTCTTCAAAATTCATAGAAAAATACGACATTTTTACAAAATAGCTAAATCATCATCCAGAAAGTTATATTTTACAACAAAGAAATTAATTTGAACTAGAAGGATGAATCTTTGATAAAAAAATGAATCTTCACAAAATTAGTTAGATTTTAAATACAATAGTTATGTTTGAGAAAATGAAGATATTAAATTTCAAAAACAAATACCTTTTATAAAGTTTGAAAAGAATGAACTTTTCTCTTCAAAAAAGGTGATTTTTAAATATAATGTTCCAGTTTTTAACCAGAGAGATCAATTATGAACCTGAATGATGAATTTTTGGTCAAACAAAATGAATATTTTAAAGTTAGTTTATTTTTTAAACAAATTTTTAATCTTCAATAAAACAGAATTTTATTTTTGATAAAAAAACCTAATTATGTAATATTTTAAATGTAAAAAAGAGTTAAATATTTATTCATAACAAATTGTATTTCAACTAGGAACTTGTTTTTTAAAAAATCAAACTAATACCATTTCTACTAAAAGTGAAGAAATTTGAAACCCTGAAGACGAATGAGAAAAAAATAAATTTTTAACCAAAACATTTCTGTAGTCTAAAGAGAAAATTAAACAAAATTAAAATTTTAGCTAAAAATCATTTATTTCTTGAAAAAATAAACATTTCAGGTAACAATGTGTTTTTTAAGTTCATTTGTTCTTAATTTTATATAATTATCATTTAAAGTCTCGTTTTACAAAATTAAAGAAAAGAAATTAAAAATATCTAATAAACTTTCAGAAGCAGTTCGGAGTTAACAAATATTTGTCATCTATTCAGGGAGAATATTTTTGTAAGAATTTTGTATAATTTAGTTCAGTAAACTGAGGACGTTACGGCGTTTTATAAAATTTATGCAGGATTTGAAATATAGAGTATTTAAACAAAAAGATATTTCTGCATAAATTATATTAAATTTTAAATACAAGCATAAAATTATCATAATTTTTTCATCAGATATTGAACAGTATCCACTGCGAAACATTGCCATTTCTCATGTTTAACGTGAAACTTGTAACTGTTTAACTAATATAAAGCTTTTCAATTTAAAATGGAGAAGTTTTTTAAAATCTTTTTTATATAAATATTCAAAAAGAAACAATAATTGATTTTACAAGACGATTCTGAATTCCTTTAAAACTAAACAACTTTTAGATTGTAACATTGAAAATTGAACATTTCCAATTGAAATGTCCTATTAGCTCATAAATTAAAAATTGCGATTAAAAATTTTAGAAGAGTTTGAAATATTCCAATAATGTCTCATTAATAGATTCAGAATCAACTACTTTTATTTAGTTTCAAATCCTAATCCAATGTTTCTAGTGTCAAATATTCAATTTAAAAAAAATATTTTGAAATTTTGTGATAAAAAATAAGACGAATTTTTGAAATATTTATCAACATCGGCCTTTTAACTGTAAATTAGTAAATATTATTATTATTATTATTAT
>NC_046662.1:53214975-53216405 GCF_010883055.1 Belonocnema kinseyi | reverse complement strand
TTAAATTAAAATTTCAAACTTTGCCTTAGAGGCCAACCATGAATTACGTAATAATTTTTGGAATTTGAAACCTCCCCTCCCTTCTTACATAAGATTTCATATAGCGAGATTTTTAAAGCTTTCTAGGGATTTCACAAAGTTTAAAGGGATTATAAAAGGTATTAGGGTATTTAAAATAATTTCAAAGGATTTCCTTTTAAATATTGTTCTAAAATCCGTTAAATTTTTTTTTTAATGAAAAGATCAAAATTGATAATATAGGGTTGATTCTACAAATATATAAAGTCAATTTACTTGAAGAGTAACCTTGTTTCTCTAAAAATGTTATAGTAAAGCCTCTCTTTATTCTTCTATCTCGATTTGTTTTTTATATTTTTTGCCAAAAAGGTTGTATTCATAACATTGAACAATTAAAAAAAAACATCTTTGTGTTCTGAAAAATAAAAAAGAATATAATTTAGTAGTCTCAAAAACTTTTACATCTAACTTTTTTTTTTATTTAAAGTCAATAAATTTAATAATTAAATTTAAAAAAAAATAATTATCAAAGTTTATGTCATTCACTACATGACAAGATTAGTTGGTTGGAAATTATTTTTTATATAATATTTTTTGAAAATAAATTAATAATCAAAAACATCATGGGATCGGTTTTACATGATATAAAAAATACATTTTAAAATATTTAAATTTCTAAAGTCAATTTTTTAGCACCAAAGAAATCTACTACAGTTTTCCATGCTCTTGAAAATATTTTTAATCTTTTCATCAAATAAAATTGTTTGTCTTCCTTCACGTTCCTTCTGCGTGGTAAAGCGTAAATATTTTATTTGAAACGAGTCTGATGGAACGGTTTGTTATCATACAATATTTCGTACCATATATCTTCTATTGAATAATATTTTTTAGCTAAGACCTAGTTTTTCCAAAGTCCATTTCTGTAAATAATCTAAAAGAAACCCGATAAAAAATTTGGTCACCCTGCTCCAGTCTAGAACGTAATACGATATCAAAAATTTCAAAAGATGTCAACGAATTTCTAAAAAACTTTGAAATTTAATGTTGATTTAAATTTTTCTTCTATTATTGTACCTATGATCAGTGAGATAAATTTGGCACTAAAAAATGTGATTCTAATTTGGTACATTGAGTTTTTCAAAACCAGTTATAATTCAGATCCGAAAAAATAAATTTTTCTAAATATTTACAATAAAGTCTTCGAAAAGGCGGTTTTCGGAACAAAAATGGATTCTGTTTAGAAAGAGAAGATCGAGACAAATTCATAATTAATCTCTAAAACCCAACATTTTTCAAAATAATTACAATTATCACTTGAAACGAAAGACTTTTGAAGATAATTATGATTCTGATTGCCAACAGGAATTTTTTTAACAATAATTCTATTGCAAATCAGAAAGAGGGAATGCTTG
>NC_046662.1:53209897-53214875 GCF_010883055.1 Belonocnema kinseyi | reverse complement strand
TTATTGATTTTAATGTTATAATTATAAAATATTATATTAATATTACTGACTAATTGACTAACTTTTAATAGAAATAGTTCACTTTTCAACTAAAACCATTAGTTTTCTGCAAAAAAATTTTTTTGAATAAAATACATAAATTAAAAAAAAAATGTTAAAATTGTTTTCAGCAAAACAGTTAAATTTTCGAACTAAAAGTTTTATTTTTATATAAAAGGCTGAATTGTATACTAAAAAAGACACTTTTAACAAAACACATGAATTTTCCACAAAATAAATTTATTTTCCACCAAAACTAATTTTCTATACCTATAATTATTGTTAAAAATAATTAATTTCTGACCAAAAATAAATAGAATTTTCTAGAAAATAGTTAAATTTTCAGAAAACATATTGTGTAAACTAAATTCATAAATCATCAACAAAAAAAAAAGAAAAGATGACGAAAAAATCGTTTAAATTCTTTGAAATCGCTTTAAATGGCTGAAATTAATTGGAAGTTCCTTAGAATGTTTTAAACTATCCCAAAATGTTTAAATCCCTTTAAAATATCTTGAAATTTCTCTGAACTTCTTAAATTTTCTAGCAATTTCAAAAATACCCTAAAAATGTCAAATCCTAAGCTATTGAAATTAATTGAAAATTCATTGAAATCTATTTAAATATCCTAAGATATATGGAATCATTTCAAATCTCATATAAAATTACAGTAACCAATTTAAAATCCCTTGGAACCTTTTAAAATACTCTTAAATATTTCTAAACTTTCAAAATATTTTGAAACACCGTAACATCTTTTGAAGATTTCTAAAATACTTTGGAATATATTTTAAATAACCCGGCCAAAATTGTTAAAATTCTTTGAAATTCCTTTTAATTTTACAAATGACTTTAAAATTGCTTGTAATCTTTTTGAACATCCTTAAATATTTGAAATCCTTCTAAAACTTTTTTAATTTCTTTAAAATTTTTGAAGCTCTTGAATATTCTTTGAATTTTTAAAAACATCCTGAAATATTGTAAATCCTTTAAAATTTATACTTAATTATTGAAATCAATTCAAATTCCTTGAAATCATTTTGAATCATCTCATATTTTTCAAATCCTTCAGAATCTTTTAAACTACCTAGAACTTTTTTTAATATCTCTAAAGTGCTATGGAATTTTTAAAAATAACCCTTCTAAAAATTTTTTAATTGTTTGGAATTCCTTAAAATTATAAAAATAAGTTAAAAATCTCTTGACATCTTTTAAAGCATCCTTCAATATTTGAAATCCTTAAAAATCTTTTGAAATCTCTTGCATTTTTTTTAAGCTCCTGAAAATATCTCGAATTTTAAAACATAACCTGAAATATTTGAAATCCTTTAAAATCTCATGTTAAATTACTGTAATCAATTGAAAATTTCTTGAAACCTTTTAAAATTCTCTCAAATTTTTCAAATCCTTTAAAATCTTTCAAAATGCCTAGAATTTTTTTTAAGATTTCTAAAGTGCTAAGAAATTTTTAAAAATAACCCTTTTAAAATTTTTTGCAATTCTTTGAAATTCCTTGAAATTATAAAAATAAGTTAAAAATTTCTTTATATCTTTTAAAACATCCTCAAATATTAAAAATCTTTTGAAATTTGTAAAGCTCTTTCGAATATCTCGAATTTTTACAAATACTCTTAAATATTTCAAATCCTTTAAAATCTAATACTGAATTATGGAAATCAATTCAAATTCCTTGGAATGTTTCTAAATTCTCTCAAATTCTTTAGTTTCTTCAAAATATTTTAAAATACCTAGAACTCTTTTTTAAGATTTCTAAAGTACTTTGGAATATTTTAAAATAACCTCCTTAAATTTTTTTAATTCCTTGAAATTCCTTTAAATTATAAAAATTAATTGAAAATTCCTTAAAATTTTTTAAAACATCCTAAAATATTTAAAACCCTTAAAAATCTCTTCTAATTTTTCTAAGCTCTACGAAATTCCTTGCAATTTTAAAAATACCCTGAAATATTTTAAATCCTATAAAATCTTATATTAAATTTCTGTAATCAATTGAAAATTCCGTGGAAGCTTTCAAAATTCAATCCAGATTTTCAATTTCTTCATAATATTTTACAATACCTAGAACTCTTTAATAAGATTTCTAAAGTACTTTGGAATATTTTCAAATAACCCTTCTGAAATTTTTTTAAATCTTAGTAATTCCTTGAAATTATAAAAAATAAGTTAAAAATTCTTTGACATTTTTTAAAACATCCTTAAGTATTTAAAATCTTTTAAAGTCTCTTGAAATTTTTAAAGCTCTCTAAAATATGTCGAATTTTTAAAAATATCCTGAAATATTTTAAATCCCTTAAAATATCTAAAACTTAATGAAATTTCAAGAAATCTTAAAAGATTTTAAATATTTGAGGAAGTTCTAAAAGTTGTCGAGGAATTTTCAGTTTATTTTTATAATGTAATAGGATTTCAAAGAATTAAAACAAATTTTAGGAAAGTTATTTTTGAAAATTCTAAAGCACTTTAGAAATCTTAAAAAAAGTTTTAGGTATAGATTACAGAAACTTAAAATGAGATTTTTGAGTATTTCAAATATTTCAGGGTGTTTTAAAAATTTCAAGATATTTTCAATAGCTTTAAATAATTTCACGAGAATTCAAAAGATTTTAAAAATTTGTGGATGGTTTAACAGACGTCAAGGAATTTTCAACTTATTTTTATAATTTAAAGGAATTTCAAAGAAGTTTGAAAACCTTACCAGGTTTATTTTTGAAAATTCTAAAGTACTTTGAAAATCTTTTTAAAAAAGTTCAAGGAATGCAATAATATTTTGAAGGATTTGCAACATTTAAGAGTATTTTAAAATCTTCCAAGGAATTTTCAGTTTCTTACTGTTATTTTATACGAGATTTCAAAGGATTTGATATATCTTAGGATATTTTAATAGATTCCAAGGAATTTTGAATTAATATCGATGCTGTAGAATGAGATTTTAAAGAGTTTAAAATATTTTCGGGTATTTTTAAAACTGCAAGAAATTTTAAAGAGCTTAGACAAATTTCAAGAGAATTTAAAGGGCTTTAAATATTTTAGGATGTCTTAAAACCTATTATGAATTTGCAATTAATTTTTATAATTTAAAGCGATTTTACAGAATTTTACCCATTTTTTTCATCTATTCTGGTTGAAAGTAAAACTACTTTGTTAAAAATTTTGTTTTGTTTTTGTTGATGATTCATGAATTTGGCTTAAAAAATTTGTTTTCTGAAAATTTAACTATTTTGTACAAAATTCTATTTGTTTTTGGTTGAAATTAATTTTTTTGAAACATTAATTTTCTGTATAGAAAATTAGCTCTAGTGTAAAATAAATTTCTTTTGTGCAAAATTCATTTGTTTGATTAAAAATGCCGTTTTACTACTTTTATCGATCCCCAAAAATTACTTTAATTTGTATCTTTATTTTCACTTTCAATAACTGCTGTTATTTTTAATAATAATTTGTTAATTGGTTTATTCAATGTTGAAGTAATATTTATTTGAAGTCTATCTTAAAATTTCATTCTTTTAAAAAATATAAACGATTATTAAATTAATAAATATATTCCGAAATCATCAAGTTTAATAATATTATTATATAAATTATAATTAAATTTTTTATCAAAACGTAAAGTTATTAGGAGCTAAATTACAATTATATAAATTTATTATATTAATATTTAAGTATGTTAATGATTTAATGTTGAAGAACTTATTAATTTCAAAATAAAATAATATCGTATTTTTATTTTAACTTCATCGAATGAAAATTTATTAACTGTTTAATATTAGAGCTATATTTTTTAAAGTAATAATTAGTTGAAATTTATCTTAAAATTTAATTGAAAAAAAGATGATTAAATTAATAGGTATATTGCGAAATCATCAAATTTAATAATATTATTATATGAAACATAATTAAGAATTAGGGTTAAAACTTAAAGTTATTATAAGCTAAATTACAATTAAATAAATTTATTATATTAATGTTTTAATTACGTTTAAGATTTAATGTTGAAAAACTTATTACTTTTAGATTAAAATTAAATAATATCGTATTTTTATTTTAACGTTATATAATCAAAATTTATTAACTATGTGATATTGGAGCTATATCAATTCTAAATTTTACATAATTGAGTTATAAAAATAAATTTTTTATTTTTTTTTGTTCACGTTTTAGTTATAATAATAATATTTTCATGAGTTCTATATTAGCAAATTATAATTCTTAATAATATTAGGTTATACATGCCTATAATTTTTTATAAAATATTAAAACTCGAAGAAAATCCAGCAGAAATTCGATCGGTTGATGGAAAAGTGAAGTTTTCAACTGAAAAATACAATTTTATTCAGAAATATAATTTTTATATTTTAATATTAAAAATTCATTTTTAACAAAAACTTTCTTTTAACTAAAGAGTTACATTTGCAAAGAAAGACGTGCATTTTTAAAGAAAATCTATGAAACATACATTTTTAATCAAGACTATCAATTTTATATTTTAATTCGGGAATATTAATTTAGAGAAGAGAATTTTTAACGAAATGGTTCGATTTTTAAGGAAAAAAATTAGTTTCATCTAAGAGCATTAATTTCCTGGCTGAAATTCGAATTTTCAGATAGATATGTAAAATTTCAAACAAACATTCACGTTGTTTAATTTAAAAAATTAAAAATGTAACCAAAATTAGAATAGTTTAATTTTCTGTCATCAAAATTACTTTTTCAACAAGCAATATTTTTTTTGTATAAATAATTAATTTTCAACACAAAGGAAACGAATTTGGAAGAGAAAAAATTTAAAATAATATTTCATGTTTCATCCGAATAAATGCATTTTCTACCCAAATGAGGAATCTTTTCTAAATTTTTGGAACTAAAACACATAAATTATCAATCAGAAATAAAATAGGAATGTTCAAATCCAAAAACTAAT
>NC_046662.1:53207339-53209797 GCF_010883055.1 Belonocnema kinseyi | reverse complement strand
GAATAACGCGAAACATCAAAATCGCCAATTTCTTTAATTTCTTACAAATGGGGATCGAGATAAAATTAGAAGACCAGCAGAAGACCAGCAGGAAACCTGAGAAAACCGAAGTTCGAGTCTTACATTGTCGACTTACACACGAACTTAAGAGTGGTAATCATGATCTTCTGTTTCGCGGCTCCCAAACGGTAGGTATGGTGGGGGTAAATTTGTAGCTTGATCTGGCAGCACTGAGCGCCGCATGTGCAGAAAGGTTCGACTATAATGCTGTTAAACGGTTCGGCCGGCCTGTTCAGGATAATGATTCTCCTGAATCAGTGGAGCCGTTCCACTAAACAGAAGTGGCGCTGCCGAGTATGTGATTGGCGCAAAAATTGGACGTGTTGGATGAGCGACTATACCAAACTTTTCGCCTTGTATAGATGCTACCATATCGGTAGCGTTGTGTTACAACTTCCGACTGTTTTAATTTGCTATGATTAACACGAAACCAGAAGTGATTAAAAGTACGCGATTTTAAAACTAAATTTGACAATAAATTTACCTGTTTTGGCTGGTACCTGTTTTTGGTTGAAAATTGAGGTATTTTGGTGAACATTTCTATTTTTTAGGAGAAAATTAATCTTGTCAGTTGAAAATTAATCTATTTTGTTAAAAATTCTTTTTAGGCTAAAAATAATGTTTTCAATTGAAAATTTATCTGTTCGATTTTTAGTTCAAAGTTTATGTTTTTCAGCGTACAATTAATGTATTTTGTTAAAATTAGTATTTTCTAGTAGAAACTTAATCTTCTTGGTAACAATGTTTCGTTGAAAACTCGTTTCTTGTGTGGTTCAAACTTAATTTTTTTGAATGCAAATTCAATTATTCGTCATTGGGTTAAAAAGTGATTTTTGAGAGTTGAAAATCCAACTATTGAGTAAGAAATTAATATATTTTGTTCAAAAGTAATTTTTTTTCAGTAGAAAATGAATGTTCGTGGTTGAAATTCATTTTATTGAGTGGAAGATTTATCCTTTTTTTGTAAAAATGTATTTCTTTGTTTAATAATGGATTTCTTTTGTTCAAAACTCGTCCTTTTTGTTTGAAAATATTCTTTTTTCACTTTTTAAACATTTTATGTTTGATTTAAAATGTACTTTTTGACAATTTAACTATTTGGTTGGAAATTAATCTTTTTCCATTCGAAAAGTCAATTTTTTAATTAAAAATTCATGTATTTTGTAGAGAAATAAAGTTTATGGTTGAAAATACGTATTTTTTTGTTAAAAAATTAATCTTCTTAGTCTATTTAAATTTTGGTTTAAAAGTTATATTTTTTAGTTAAAAAGTTAACTATATGATTGAAAATTAATGTATTCTATCACAAGTTTTTAATTGAAAATTTGTCTTTCTTGGTGGAAAGTTCATCTTCTTTACTGAGAAATCATCTTTTTGGTTAGAAATTGAACTTTTCATTTTAAAAATAAATATTAAAGTAGAAAATTCCTTTTGTTCAGTAAAAGATTAACAATTCTCGTTAAAAATTAATTTAGGTGAATGAAAATTTATTTATTTTGTTATAAATTTGTCTTTTGGATGAAAAAATATTCTTCTTGTTTGGAAATTCATCTTTATGGTTAGAAATGTAATTATTTTGGTTGAAAATTTATTTTTGTTGAAAGATTCATAACTGTCGATGTTGGAAATTAATTTTCTAACTAAACATTTAGCTATTCCATTTTTTTGGAAATTGATGTTTTACGAGGGTGGATCAAATATAAACCGGAATTTTACAAATACTTTTCTTAGCCAATCGCAAGCACTCTCACAGTGTAGGCTCTTGTAATGTAGTGTATTACGAGTGGGTAAAACGCTTGGTGAGCTGTTTGACTCAGTCAATTCGTCAGTACAGCTATGAGTGTGCAACAGGTTCCAGCGTCCGTTGCACAACGGGTTATAATAAAGTTTTTAACCAAAGAAGGCATTAAGCCGTGCGAAATTTTGACTCGATTGAAGGATCAGTATGGGGATGATACTCTGTCTAAAACTCAAGTGTTTGATTGGGCCAAAAAGTTTAAGAGTGGACGAGAAAGTGTGGAAAATGTGAGTCATAATCGACGTCCAAGATCAAGTGTCTCTGGCGATAACATTGGTGCAGTTCGTGACCTTATTGAAAGTGACAGGCGGTTCACTATTCATGAAATCGCTTTACAGGTGGGCATTAGCTATGGAAGCGCTCAAACTATCATTAAAAATCATCTTGGTTTCAAAAAAATCTGAGCCCGATGGGTCCCGAAGTTATTGAACGAAGATCAAAAAAACATCCGACTGCGAATCAGTAAGAGACATCTGAATCGATTTCAGCGAGAGGGACAGACTTTTTTGAAGCATATCGTGACATGTGATGAAACATGGGTGCATCATTACACTCCCGAGTCCAAGATGGCGAGTAAAGAATGGCGAAGGAAAGACGAAG
>NC_046662.1:53196053-53207239 GCF_010883055.1 Belonocnema kinseyi | reverse complement strand
AGCTGTTGGAGGCAGCAAAAGCCGCTTACAGAAGCAAAAGACGCGGTAACCCCATCAGAAACGTCATCCTTCTTCATGACAATGCCAGGTCACATACGGCGGGCAAAACGAAACAAAAACTGGAGGATATGCATTGGGAAACCCTTGAGCATCCTCCATACAACCCAGATTTGTCACCCTGTGACTATCATTTCTTCGCGCCCATGAAAGATGCACTTGGAGGATTGCGATTATACATCATAGTTATACATAGTTATACATCATAGCCACGGACTAAGTCAAGTGACTGATGAGATTAGAATTTTATAAGTTAATTCAAATAATTTAATACGATGGTTGAAACCTCCTGCAATAATGTTGTAGGTATACAATTACAATCGCCCACGAGCGTCGGAGGTGACAACAGTCACCTCTGAATGCTTGCTTAGAGCTACCATCTGCCACTCCACGGGTTTTTAGTCGCTCGCTTCCTGATGATCAAGAAAGTTTCTTACAATGCGACAGGTGTTTAATAAAACCGCCTTCTGAGCTGCTGCCAATACCCTACTGACTACTCAATGTTCAAGATGTTCAGTGCATCTTGCGTGCACATTCCCTGTAGCCGAAATCACAATGGGATGAATAGATGCATGATTCACATTCCTCCATATTGGAATGTATCTATAAAAGGGCATCCATTCTTTTAAGAGTCCTAGGTTTAGGGCATGTTGTTGATGTATAATGCTCGCTACATCATTATGGCTGTGCGTATATTCTCTCTGAGCCACTACGCGACAGCCAACAATAATGTGCTCGATGGATTCGTTGGTATCTCCACATAATCGGCACCGGTTAACCACGTCTTGATGTAACACGCGTTTGCGATAATTCCTGGTGCTGACAACCTTGTCCTGTATTGCAATGACGAATTCTTCCGTCTCTGGATACAGAACACCCTTTCTTAGTCAAAGATTAGATGCCTCACCATCCATTTTACTTTGATCTAACGTGTTGGGCTGCTCGCCATGGATAGCTTCCTGCCTCCATTTTATTTCTAATTCCATTATGATTTCTGCCCTGATACTCAAGGCCCCATCTGAAGACAAATTTAAGGGCGTGTATTCAAGATCCGTTTGACAGATGGTTCTGTAAAGCGCAACATTTGGTTTGTTATTAAAATAGTATTGTAACTGTATAACTTGTGACTCCCGCAGTTTTTTGACACCTACAACGCCCCTACCCCCTAAATGTCGTGGTAGAACTACCCTTTCAATGGTTGAATTTCTGTGGTGCATTCAGTGCTTCGTCATTTCTAGGCGAACAATTCTGTTTAACTTTTCAAGGTCGGTGTTACACCATTTTATGAGCCCGGAGGAGTACGTGGGGACAGGGATAGCATATGTGTTGATCGCCCTGATTTTGTTTGCCGAGTTGAGAAAACTCTTCATCGTATGTTGAATACCTTTGGATTCAAGAATACCCAGATATTTATATGATTCGCTTGCAGCCATTGCCTCGATGTCATTTTTGAACTCGTGCTCTAACTCTGTGTTCCCTGATTTCCCTCTGATTAAATGAACTGTTCTACATTTATGTAGTCTAAACTCCATATGGATATCATTGGAAAACTGCTTTGTGACATCGATCACTTCCTGTAGTTTCTGGCCTGAACCAGCGTACAGCTTCAGGTCATCCATGTAAAGAAGATGGGTCACTGAATGACCATCCTCATTATCATGAATTCTGAACCCATGTGACATGCTGTTTAGTGTTTTGCTCAATGGATTCAAATTTAAACAGAAACATAGTGCGCTGAAGGAGTCTCGTTGAAATATACCCGTCGTAAGGCGTATTGATCTAGTTATCCTTGGTTGTCCATGATTAAAATACATGATTCTTGTACCACAGAGCCCCATCGCATGGCTTAGAGAGTCAATAATGCGTGGACAGACGTTGTAAAGTTTTAAGACTTCAAGCAAATAGTCATGCGGAACGGAAGGAAACGCTTGCTTGTAGACAATGTATGCCATGTGTACGTTTCTTTGATGCTTACGAGCTTGAGTCATGGCAACAGCGTCTATAGTGACTAGATCTGTACAGCCTCGTGAGTTTTTACAACATCCTTTTAGTTATTCTGTAAAAATGTCATTGTCGTCGCAATGAGAATATACCTTATCTGCAATGATATTTGTAAGACATTTATAAATTATTGGAAGACAGGCTATCGGTCAAAAGTCAGATGTATTTTAAGCGTCTGGTTTTTATTGGTATCATATACGTAGTACCTTGGAGCATAAAGCCTGGCATCAAATCTGGGTGTTCAATGATCTTCTGAAAACAACTTGCCAACGCAAGATGCAAACGCATCAGATACTTGCACTAGAAGTTGTGCACCATGTCCGGACCGGAAGCTTTTCAATTACTTGCTCTCTTCCAGACAACTGCAACATTCAAAGCTGTGATGTTTGTCAGATGCATTTCTGGGCTATTGCTTGCCCTTGCTTCCTCCAGTTTGAATTACGCAGTGTCCAAATTGCATCTGTTCATTTTTCCCCAAACGCCCGACCAGTAGTTAGTCATACCTTCCAATTGAGGGACTTCAGTGCCTTGGTGATTATTTGGCTTTACTCTCAGTTCACGATAGAACCTTCTTTCATCTGTCTGAAAGTTTAGGTTTTGTTGCCTTCGTGCATTACTTTTCTTGTACCGACGCAGTTTGGCAGTAAGAACATCAAAGCTCTGTCGTTAAGAGTCTAAAATTTCATCCAATATTGCTGGTGTTAATGTCTCGATGTGCCGAGGGTGGATGATTTTAGTAACATGATTCATCAGCTCTCTGGTTCTATTTCTCTTTTTATATTGAGTTAATCGACCCAATTTGCACCTTACTTTGCTGTCATCCATATCCAACCTGATCTTTCATCGTGGATCTCGATTCCTTGCTGGGACAAAACTGCAATTTCAGGCCTAGTTTTCCGGCCCAACGTTCTACTGGTAGCCACAGCTGCCCAGTATACAAGAGTTTGCACCTCTACCGCATTTTGTGCTACGTTCAAATACGTAGGAAAAACCTTGCTGTCGAGATGTGCTATTAGTGCACGCAGATCATTTGTGATGTTCATTTTGGGCAGAGAATGTCTTAGTGTTGGTTCTACATATCTATACTCTAGTATGACCAAAATTTCTTTCCAGGTGCTGTAATTCTTCTGAGATTTCCCTATCCACATCATCGTTAGTAATATCCGGATGTCATTCTAATGGATCCAGTGCATGATGTTCATTATCCCTAGCACCTTTGCCTTCAGCATCAATCAAGTCTTCGTTATCCACATCTTCCAAGGCGAGCTCATCAATAAGAAGCTGTCGTTCCAATTCTATTTTGATAGCAGCTACTTCAACGGCTAAAAGCAGTCTGGTCACAGATATTGAGCTTTTTCGATCTGCCAGATTTTGCTCATTTATTTTTGTGGCTAGCTCTAGGTATTTAAGTAAGAAGAGACTATGATGTTCTCTCCTTACACTTTGCCCACACTTTTATGCCAAAAAATAAAGGCGCATGACATCTCTGTTCATATGGTATGTCCATTTTCGTCGCTTTTTTGGTTGCTGAACCTCTGCTCCTGCCTCTGGTTGTATAAGGTCATTCACCTCTGGAGGATGTGGTTGTATTAAATCATCAGTAGGTTGAGGAAGAACACCAATTGCTCCTGCTTGACCGTTTGACGCAGCTTTCTCTAACTGATGTTCATTGTCGTTCCACGCCAAATCAACCTGTTGTTTAATCTCCATTGCTCGGTCTTCTGTAACATGTAGATTAGTCCTGATATCTTTCACCTTAGCGATCAAAATCTCTTAGTGCGACCTTTTGTATATTAGGATACTTTGCAGCAAATTTTGTTCTTAAATTGTATCCTTTTTCCTTCGTTTGTTTCAAACTTCGCACTTTCATAATAGAGACGCACCAATTCCTCTTTCATTGTGGTATCCCAATTGATGATCTCCCATGGTATTTCTGTCGAAGTGGTTCGCTGCAAATAGCTAGCGCTAGCCAAAGCATCCTCAGCAGGCACAGTTGATGTTCCACTGCTTACCGTTTGTCGCAGATGTTCTTGCTGGCCAGCTCTTTGATTAGTAATATCTGCTTGACCATTTCTTAGCTTACTATCGCGACCGTCCCGCATGCTCTGGTCCCCAGTGGTGGCTCCAGGGGCGCCCCGGCGATCCTCGGGAATCGACAAGCGTTTCGAAATCTTTAATATATTCTCCATTTTTCATTCCTGGGTTTTGGTGTTCTACTTAGTCCCTCTCCTCTTCGTTATCAGCCTATTTGGCATGGGAAACCCTTCAACTAGCAATGCTACCTTGAATATTTCCGTCAAAGTCTTGAGAGGAGAGCTCAAGCCCTACCGCGACATCAACGCGGAACACCTCGGATAGGGTTCCTTAAATTATTGATATTATTATTATTATCATTACCTAATATAAATTTTCGACCATTTGAAATTGAGAATTGCAAAATTCGGGAATGATACAATTCTCTAAAGTTCATAAGGTTACCATATCTGAAAATTATTATTAAAGTAAATATGTTCAATTGTAATTCAATAATAATACAAGTAAAGATAATAACGGTTTACCTCGCGCTTCGCGTTCGGGTATTTATTCTTTAAATTTGCAATGCTTTAATAAAACTTTATTAAAAAGATCTCTCTCATATGGCATTATTTATATGCGTTTTCATATTTTGAATTGTCTACTTAATTCAGAGTATAGCCAAAGTACGCATCCTATCAAGAAGCGATTCTCAAGGAAATTGTCGATCTTTTTCGGGATAACAATTTTTGTTAATTCATCTTTTTTCATATCGTGCGTTTTTTGGCTTAAAATTTTGATTTTCTTTTAGGACCAAAAAAAGTATTCCAAAGATCGGTTTGATTCGTTCATTTTTTTTTAAGTTATCGTGCTTACAGACGAACAGGCGGACAGACGGGCAAACACAGGCGCATTCGCCAAAACTTCATTTTAGGATTTAGATTCCAGGGTGTATTAAAACCTGGAGAAACATTGAAAAACTGAGGTGTGAAATTTCTGTTCATTTTAATACTTTCTCAATCATAAATGCTGAGAATGTTACTGAAAAACTACAATCCTTCCTTGAGTCATTCTTCTCTGTCTTGCGTTGTTATATTAAAAGTAGGATTTTTGTTTCGATATTATTTTTTGTAGATTAAACCAAATATCCTGCAATTTTTCGTTTACATTTTCACGTATCTAGCTTCTTTGATGTAATATTGGAATTTTTTATTTTTTCACACCAATTTTGATTAATAAACTAATTATAAAGGAGAAACAATCCTTCACAAACTTTTTCTTATATTTTGTGTCGTATATTGGCTTAAGATTTTAACTTTTGATGTTTTGCATACTACTTTCGAGAAACAAAAAGAAAATGACTAATCCTATTTTAAAATGATTAAGAGAAATGGTGCAGGATTTTTTAAAATCTAATATTTCTCGTTAAGACTTTCTTTCGTGTTATGTGTCGTTTGGTTTAAAATTTGAATGTTGTGATGTCAAATTTCGGGCAATTATAATACTTTCTCAATTGTAAATGATAAAAATGTAATAAATTTTAATAAATTCGCATCTGTTTTTTAGGCTAACAACTTTTTTCTATCAATCCGCTTTCGTACATTTTGTCGTTTGCCAGAAATTTTTCATTTTTATTTTTAATGTCATTTTTATGATTAAAACCAAAAAGATGCACTGTATCAAAAAGTAATAGACAACAAATTTTCTATATATGTTTTAGTTGGACAAGCTTAGTTAAATAATTATTGTTTTTAACTTGAGTAGTTTTGCCACAAATTTTTTAATTATTTAATTTTATTAATTTCAATGTTATTTTTTACAAATAAATCAAAAAGTACGCCTCTAATCAAGAAGTGAATATTAACTAATTTTTAAATTTGTTTGAAAATGAAAATTTTTTTATTCATCTTTTTTCGCATTCTGCATAGTTTGACCACAAAATGGAATTTTTTATTTTTTATTTTTTTTTGGGCAATCAAAATTTGAATCTTGGATTTTCTAAAAAAATCCAAAAATTTTTCCTAACAGTCTCATAGAGATTTTAAAAAGCAATGTTTTTCTTTTCTTGACTTTTTTTATATCTTGTGTTGTTTGGCTTAAAATTTTAAATTTCAGTTGTTTAAAAAAATTTTGCAAATCCTATAACTTTGAGAATTTTCTTTTTATTCAAAAAAGTCTTCAGGATAAATTGTTTGTACATTTTAATACTATATATAGCCGTACAGAGAATCTAAAAATTATAAAAAATTGGTCTAAAAAATTTTCAAAATGCTCTCACTTTTTGAATTTTTTCAAGAGTTATCGTGTTTCCGGACGGACGGCCGGGTGGACAGACAGACAGACGCTATCGTAAAAGCCTGATTTTCGGAATCAGGGGTTCTAGAAACGTGGAGATCCGTTGGATAACTGTAATGTCAAATTTCCGACAATTCTAATACTTTCTCATTCATAAATGATGAAAATGTAAAAAAGAGGAAGGAGATTTATTTGGTGCCTACTTGTTCTTCTTTTCTCGTTGTTATTTTTGTCCTGAAATTGTTTTTTGAAACGATTTTTCAAAATAAAAATTAACATTAACTTGACTATCGGAGGCTATATAGGCTTCTGAATTTGATTTTATTCGAATTTGAATTTTTTCAATTTTGAATATTTTTGATAGTAGAATATTCCAGAAATAAGATTGCTGACCAAGAAACTAAATAAATAAAAAAACTTAATCAATTTTTGGCAACTAATTTTATCGAAATTTGCAATTTTGCATTCAATAAGACAACTGTTAAAATGCATATTCATATGCACACTGTAAAAATATGTACGTAGTTTTCTTACTTCTTTTGTAATTTTATCTAAATTTATAAAATTTCTTTGTGCAGCGTAATCAATTTACCGTTGATCTTGTAAGATCGTAATTTGCAATGCAGAATTTGTACAGGTTATGTTTGGATTTTCGCAAGGTTTTGTGTTCTCTCCAAAAGTATTGTCACAACTCGGCTATAGCGACCTCTATATTTGTCGCGTTCTTAATGGTTGGACTCAAAAGTAAGCGCGGGTCCGTTTAAAAAGGCCTCCCAGAATCCACAGTAAGGGTACCAACTTCTAAATCCTACTTTAGGGGGTTTATTTTAACGAATCAAAATTTTAAGTCCTCCCTTTAGAGGGCACGCTTAAAAGGCTGGAGCTTTTTAGTAAAAAAAAATTTCGACAGCCAATCATAGATGGAAGATTTTCAGACAAAAGGTTACATAGTAAAAAAAGTTGAAAAAAATTAACTGGGAGAAAGTTATAATGAGGGGACCGTCACCCTCGGTCAGGCATTGTCTGGAAACCGGTACCTGTGCGGCGGGTGACAGGTTGTCAAACGGACGGTTTTTGGCCTCGCAAGACCTTCCTTTTTTAAATACTGCATTTGCCTCGCTATATTATTATGAGAATATCAAAAGAAGAATCATAAATGTCGCTAGTTAAATAATGCTTATGAGCAGCTGAAAAATGTTTAGTAAATTGCGTAAAATATAAGTCTTTTGGGTAAAATGATTTAAAATGCAAAAATACACTGAATTTGCATTTATTAAAGAAAAACAATGAATTAACGCATGGAACAAAGATTAATAACAAAACTGATAAATAAAAGTTGTAAATTTGTAGTCTATTGCGTAAGAAAGATGGGAAGTTAAATAAAACTAAAGGAAATAACAATAAAATTACAGGAGAAACCAATTTAAATCAATAACCGCTTTTTCGGAATGCAAAGGATCTTAGCGCGAGCGGTCGATAATCTTTTCAATCATCAACGGTGGAAGTGACGCCACCCTCCACTCACCCGCACCCTTTTAAGTAACCCTTCACTCTCGTCGGCTTATCGAAAAATTCATTAATTTTTCGATGGGCCTTTTGAGTCCTGTCTCGTAAAGTGTTTACACCCTTGACTCACGATTTTCAGATCTAATCAATGTCTGCGCGTGCACGACATTCACCCTTCTGTATTCCTAGAGAAACACCATTTTTTTCTCCAGGACGCAGATTTTCAAGATTATTCAAGTTGGTCGTCCAGCGGTACCACTTTCTGCGGCATCAGAAGGACGTGATTTGGTATCAAGCTATTAGAATCGTTAGAATAATCTGAAACAAAGGTTAATAGGCGGCTGTGCACCAAATACTCAGCTTCAGCAAAGATGGTGTGAAGTACTTTTTCCTTCGGCTTTTGCTTGTTAAGTGTAGCCTTTAACGCTCGTCTTACGGATCGAATGAGCTTCTCCTAGCAACCTCCTATATGTGGACTTTCAGGTGGAATGAAGTGCCGCTCGATATTCTCTGTAGCTAGCTGTCGCTGTATCTCCTCCTGGTCGAATTCTCCTAGCGCCTCTCGAAGTTTACGATGTGCACACACGAAGTTTTTTCCGTTGTCGGAATATATTGTCGCTGGCTGTCCTCGTCGAGCCATCATTCGCCTCAGAGGCTCGTATTTTAGCCATTGCCGGTGTCTGCGGTTTTACCTTACGAATCTTGTAAGTCTGGCATTGGCTAAAAACTGCTCTTACTGTGTTTCAAAGCTTTGTGATAAAATATTTGTGTCGCAAATCATTCACTACCCTCTCTCGCCCGATGTACCCTGCCCTGCGGTGATGATTTCCAATGATGATCCTCACAATGCGGTATGATTCAATCAGAATAAAAGGCTCTCCTACTGTTAGGCTGATCTCGCAGTGCCTAATTCTGCAGTTTTTTCCCAGCAATCCATCGTCTTTTATTTTCAGCGAAAGCACGATCAGTTTTAGGGTTGATTGAATTTCCTTATTTTGTGTCAACAAGCGCAAATTCTGCGAAAAGTTCTCCGTTTGCACCAGCTTCAACAGTTAAATCTTGCCTTTCTCGACTTCTGTTCCAGTCAGCTCCGCGTCTCTGCCTGCCTCGCGTTTGCGGCACATGTTCATGAAGCGCAGCACTCATCCCATCGTGCGGATCAGCCGTGTCCATGAGTCAATCTGAAACGATCGAAAATAGTTTTTCGTGTGTTTATCATCAGAATAATTACCTCACGCTTGAGTTTCCTTTTGGCATCTTCAGAGAACTCTCACTTCAAGAGTTCCTTCGGCCATTCGTCTTGTCCTCGAATAAGGAATTCTGGTCCCGTAAATCAGCGGCTGGTAGGAGATACTTCGATCTGTGCGGTGTTTCTAGCGGCATCGTCAGCCACATTTTCCTTCGTTGGGACTTATTTCCACTCCAGTACTGATGTAAGGTATAATACCTTAGCAATTTGATGAACCCTTAGGACTTGCGCTAATTCCTTTTCCCTAAAGGCTACCTGCTCTCCTCGCTGCGCAATAACTGCCGGCGGAAACGAGTTCAAAAGTTATGGAGTGTTGGTGACCACGCTGTCCAGGTAGTCATCCATGTAGTAGCGCTTGACGGTCGCTCAGCATGCTTCTGGAAAATCTTCTTTGAATCCTTTGGTGTTGCAGTTTTTGATCTCTTAAGCAAGGTGAGGCGATGGAACTGCCTCCAAGATCATTATTTCTATCTGATACGTTAGTAACTCACCAGTACTCTTGTCGCGCTCTAGAAATCGTTGACTTCCTCGATCTTCCTGACGAATTCTCACCTGATGAAACATTTCTCTTAAATCACGACAAATCACCATGGCTCGTTCTTGAAAAATTGAGAGAATTCCCACCAGAGAATTATAAAGGTCGGGACCCTTTAAGAGTTTGTCGTTTAAGCTCTTGGCCGTCGTAAATGGCACTGATCTGCTACCGTCGGTGCAAAAAGCGCGTGCGCGAGAATTTTGAATTTGTTGACATTTTGAGCTGTCATGATGTACACGTAAAAAGTAAAATTTTTTTTGGATGGATCGAAATAATTGTACAGTGAGTGGCTGTGGTCGTGAAAAAAGGTAAAGAGGTGAGAGGACATAGGTTTCGAGCGCGATTTATTTGTCCCGTAGTTGTTCTAGCTTGGCAGCAGCATCGAAGACTAGTCGAATCTTTCCAGGCTTGTTCGGATTTGTTACGGCAAAGTGACGTAGGTAGCAGGTCCTGTAATTCGCCTTCTTTGCCTCATCAGCCTACAGCAGTCGCGCGTATCCCTTACAGTAATCCAGTGTCCTAATAATCGTCTTGCTTCCGAGAAGTCTGATTTAAGATCTTTTTGGCCCGTATATCCTCTTTGGAA
The DNA here is from genome assembly GCF_010883055.1 of Belonocnema kinseyi. Classification (NCBI taxonomy): domain Eukaryota; kingdom Metazoa; phylum Arthropoda; class Insecta; order Hymenoptera; family Cynipidae; genus Belonocnema; species Belonocnema kinseyi. Next base: position 53,196,997 of record NC_046662.1, on the reverse strand, counting down.
CGCATGTTAACACCGAAACTTTCCACGGGGCTGAAATTCTTTAGTAGTCGACTGATCTTTTCCTCTTCTTCAGTGTGATGGATCAAAAGCAAGCCTTCCGTACTTGTTTCTGCTGATACGAAAAGTCTGCGAACCACTCACACTAACGGGGTGTGTGTCACTTACCGGTGCTTCAGGCTTTCCGACAACGACCTTGAACCCGATTTCAAGTTGCGCGTAATCCTTGCCAATCAAATTTTTCGGTGTTGGTCATGCAGTTTTTGGGATATCTATGTGTCGCAGATGTTTCCAGTCAGCAAATTCCATGTTAATTGGCTAGCTCAGTAACACAAGTTCATCAAAGTTCCAAATGTTCACCAGTTGTCTTGACGGATACTCTTCTGGATAATTTATCTACGCAAGTCATTTGGTTCAGTCACTTCTAGCACAGTGGGTCGCTATACCCGTGTAGACCAAACTGACGAGCCGAATCATCCCTGCTCATCGTGACTAAAGATCCTCAATCCAAGAAATCATGTGTTTCTATCTTGTCCTCTGGATCCTCTAAAATAACTCGCACGATCATCACAAACACTCGTTTCTTCGATTTTCGCACAAGTTCATTTTTTGTGTCCTCGAGGTGTCGGTTTTTGAAATTATCGCGGACCTTATTTAGTTACGAATTCAGGCGTACCACATAATTTATAATTGTCCCAACACTGTATTGGAAAATAGCTGGTGTACGTTTTCGTACGTTTTTATAAAGGATCTAGCCTATTAGGTTTCTAAATTTTAGAAATAATCATCACAAGCCCTCATTTTTTGTGATTAGAAATTTATTTGGGAAACCTTGCTGCGCTATGATAGCAAATTGTTTGAATTCTATAGCATTGATTTATACTAAAATTATGAATAGTGGGTTATATAAATAATAGGGTGTTTCAAATAAGGTACCTCAAAAAATG
>NC_046662.1:53193582-53195953 GCF_010883055.1 Belonocnema kinseyi | reverse complement strand
TAGCAAATTGTTTGAATTCTATAGCATTGATTTATACTAAAATTATGAATAGTGGGTTATATAAATAATAGGGTGTTTCAAATAAGGTACCTCAAAAAATGTCCTTAGTACATTTTAACAAATGGAATGTGCACATTGAAATGCTCAAATTGAAATCTATCGGATGTAAATTGGCTTTGCGCAGTAGAACGAGCTGATTATCATTTCAAACCCTAGTCGGTAAACAAAGTTGACGACAAGGAAAAAGAATATACAGTGAAATTCTTGTATAGCCCTGATTTCGGGGCTGACGGTGGGTGGCAAGTAACTCATTATAGACTGCTCTACTTTTGTTTGTTGACGCCTGACTGCTCGCCTGAGTGACGGCCGCTGATCTCGTTCACCCCGCGTAGCACATGTTACACCTACATGCGGCACGGCGTCAAATCTCGAGAAGGTTATAGAAGGGAGGGTAATTGAAGATTTTCACTGTATTTCGCATAAGGAGAGAACTTTGAAATAGATTTCAATAATCTGAAGAAATTTTTTAAGATTTTATGGAATTTCATAATCTTCAAAAGCATTTAAAGCAGCTTTTAATTGTAATTATTTTAGGTGATTTGAAAACATTCCAGGGAACTTTGTATTAATTTCATTACTTTTATGTCAATTTAAACCTTTTTAATACTATAGAATAAACAATTTTTAAGGATTCAAAAACTCTTAATGTACTTTAAAACATTTTACATGCTTTAATAATTGTATATCATTTTTTTCATTAAAATGTCATTATAACGTATTTTTTGTCAAAATCCTTAGCATTTTGAGCAGGTTTAAAATATTTCGAAGGACTTTAAAGTATTTCTAAATAGTTTACGCTATTTTGAAAGATTTCAAAGGAATCTTGTATTGATTTCCGTAATTTAATTTCAATTCAAATTAAGTTTAATGTAATTTCCCAAATATTTTTCTATTTATTTCAACAGTTTAAACGCTTTCAAAGACTTTAATAATTAATTATATTTTAAAATATTTTATGGAATTTTCAAGATATTTAAACATAATTAAGGGATTTGCAAGGGTTTTCATAATTTTGACGCATTTACAAATGGTAATGGATTTCAAAAAATTGTTTGACGAGACATGAGGGATTTCGTAGGGTTTCGAAAATTTGAAAAGATTTTTCATATATTTTTAACATTTCATTGGAAATTCTCCCTGAAATTTCAATTCTATTGAATTTTTCTAAATTCACTCTATTTTTACCTAATTTAAGTTCTTTTTCGTATTTTTTAAATTATTTTAAATTCACTTGATTGCTGTTTAAATGAAGCTCGAATTTTTATCAATTTTATCTAGTTTTTCTCAATTGTTTTACATTTCTGCAAATTCATAAGAATGTATTATATTTGATCAAATGGATTAAACAATTTTCTTAACATTTTTCCCCATTATTTTTAATCCTTTGTAACGCTATTTGAATTGTTTTGAAAACTGCAGAATTTATACTTAATCTGTTACCCTTTGTGCGCGAAAAAATTACCCTGTCAGGTTGAAAACAAGCGCTCTTGGGTCCCTATGATTTATCCCGGAGAAACTTGTCAAATATTTTTTTTTTTGCAAGTGCTGAAATTTCTCAAGCAATGTTTCAGTATATTTCGAAACTATCTCTGTGATATGCGTTGATCAGACAGAAATTCATGCAAAGCAGTTTTTAAATTCCAAGCTTTATTTCAAATTTTAGTTCGACATATTTTATTGCTGAGGTTTGTCTGTACTTTAACAGATTTTTAGAAAATCTGTCCCCGATTTTACCACATGTTCGAAAATTTGTTATTTTATTACTGATATATTTTGAAAAAAATGATAAACTATTCAATTCATCTTAAACACTTTTTTATTTGTTTTTAAGATTCTCTCTTCCTTTTCTTCGGAATGCAAATAAAATTGTATTTTACGATCGAATAAGTACTTAAACTGTACAGGAACAGATATATTGATTACAAAGTTATCGATTCCCAGGGACGGCATTTAAGGGAAATCAAAGGTTACATATCTCCCTTATATTTTCAGATTTAGCCTTGTTATTAGTTTAAACTATTGAAAGTATAAATACACTCGTATGATTATACTCTTAACTATGAGTATTTTATAGCGGTACAGTTTGAAACCGTAATTTCTCAATGATCGAGCATCGGTATTTCATCGGTATTCTCTGAGTTTTTATCCCTTCATGGTAACACTTTATGTATCTTGTGGTTTCTATTTTTCCGACTACTTTCCGTAGCTTATCACCTTTGTTTATTACTTCTATAATATTTCTCTTTAAGTAAGGTACTTGGACTTCTAGTAACTTAATAAAAGTAATTTTATTGAAATGAATCAAGTTATG
>NC_046662.1:53169457-53193482 GCF_010883055.1 Belonocnema kinseyi | reverse complement strand
TCACCTTTGTTTATTACTTCTATAATATTTCTCTTTAAGTAAGGTACTTGGACTTCTAGTAACTTAATAAAAGTAATTTTATTGAAATGAATCAAGTTATGAGCGATGGAAATTCACTTCATGCAATTTGTGAAGGATAATTATATGATGTAATTATTGACCATCTTATTGTATAATTTTAAAATTCACAGTGCTTAACCTGTCTGCAAAATTTAAATAGTTCTCTAATCTAGTGGATTTTATACGCTGGTTTATAATTTTTAGTTTATTTTTGTGGAAAATCTTCCGTTCGCGTTCAGAGATTTCGAGTTCCACATTTTGATCAGCAAATAAATTCGTGATCAGATAAGGACCAACGTAGTGATCATCTAGTTTGGATTTGCATGGTTCCTTTGGCAGACACACGTAATCACCCATAAAGTAACTATGTCTTAGATTTTTTATCATGATAATATTTATACCTTAATTCATTTTGTTTTATATTTTCTCTAGCATTAGCTTGTGCTTCATAGATTTTGAAGATTAGCTAGTCAAAATTCCCATTGAATGTTATTTTTACCGCTCATGTTTTGAATTCGGACGGAATTTTAGCCTCTTCCTCGCAGAAGATCTTGTGAGGAGAAAAATGTCTAGCTAAATGTACTGTGGTGTTATGCGAAAACATTGCAAACTTGAGCCACCTGTCCCAACTATAATCTTTACAATAATGTCTCGCTTATCTTAAACACAAGAATTGTTTAATATTGAAACAAATCTAGTTTCAGGAGAGTTTGCCTGGCCGTCTTTACCAGAAATTCTAATTCTCCTAGGGGGCGACACATTACCTTCTGACTTAGTGATGGCATCCTTTTTAATTTCTCCGGCACTCACTTACTCTACCACAGGATAAACTGACAAATCATACGTTGCATCAAATTTTCAATACAGAGGTTCCCCATTTCCCGATTCTATATCACCCAGAATCGTCCCACCTGCAGGTTCTTGTACTTAATTTCTGGAATGCTGTGCCTCAATGCCTCAGCATCAAGCGCGCTGCTCGGGTTAGTGTCATGCAGTTTGATAACACTGTCCCTACAGAGGACCCTAATATTTCCTTTTTTAATATTTCTTAGGCCTGCTGTCTCTGCGAGGTGTAAATATATTGCTAAGGGCAGTACCTTGTTGTAGAATAGACACCCCTGTTATTCGACATACCTGAGCTTATTTCCTAGGGTGTACTGATATTACTATTAACAGCACCCTGTTATAGGGGAAAGATGTCTTCATAAAAAGCATTTTTTAATAACGGTGACTCTGAGATTTCTTTAGCGGTCTCGTAACCCTTCACAGACAGAATAATTTCCCTCACTGTTAAAGATGTTGTCTTCAGTTGATTTCATGTTAATTTTATCTGGGGGATAGGATTCAAAGTTAGAAATAAAAAGAAAAAAATGTTATTAAATAGGGAGATTTCTAAAATAATAGTCATCGTCTGTTTTTACTTCCGATTCCAAATCTAAAGGTGGTACGGCACAATCAATTGCAAGTACTTCTGACAGCATTGTGCGAAAATGCGTCTGCGTTTATTTTTCCGGTCTTACAATTTACGGTATATTTGTATTCATCTAGTCGCCATCTCCACCTATTTAACTTAGAATCCGGGTTCTTCATGTTATGCAAACAACAGAGATGCGTGTAATCTGTTACTAATGTGAATTTTCTTCTGTGAAGATGAGATCGGAAATGTTCTACTGCAAATAAAATAGCTAAAAGTTTCTTCTCTACGGTTGCATAGCGAGTCTCAACATCATTTAATGTTCGAGAGGCGTATGTTACTGGTAAGTCTTGCCCAATCTCACCTTGACTCAATATTGCACCTAAGTCATAATTTAAGGCATCTTTGGTTATTAGAAAGGGTTTACTAAAATCGGGGTACTGAAGGATGGGTTCCGTAATAATTAAATCTCGAAATTTGTTAAAGCTTTTTGTTGGGCAGCTCCTGAATTATATTTTATCCCTAACTTGGTATTTAGGGGTTTAGCTATTTTTGTGAAGTTGGGTGTGAAGCGTCTGTGATAACCGATTAAACCGAGAAATTTATTAATATTGCTGTGCGTTTTATGGCGGGGGAAATTTTTGACCGCATCTATTTTTTAGGTTGCTTGAATAACACCGTATTGGGTTATACTGGAATGGAAGCTTCTAATATGTCCCCTAAGGGTTTACATTTTTCTTACACCTTCTCTGTTCCTTTACACACCCTCTACACACTTACTTCGTGGTGGAAGGGGGATCTACAGTTTAAGGTGGGTTCCGAACCACCGTATTGGGTTATGACATGCCCCAAATATGTAATCTTCTGCCAAAGGAAGTTACATTTATCTGGCTGAAGAGTTTACCGGTTACTTTGCAACATTCCGAAGAGTTTTTTCAAATTGATAGCATGTTCTACCTAGAAACTCGAATATACTACAATGTTGTCTATATAAACGAAAAATTCCATTCCTTAAAGCCCAGATAAAACTTGATCCAACATTCTCTGAACAGTTGCGGGGGCATGATCAAGTATATCGGTTATGTTCGGAAGGCGGTAAGTATAGCTAATTGTTTTTTTTTCATTTTAGAAGCAATAGTTAATGACTATGCGCGTTTTAATTCTTTCTTGGGAGTCAGGTTTCTTAGGGACGATCCCAAGGGGAGAGTTATAAAGGGAGTTAGACGGCATTATGACATCGTTGGCGAGCATTTCGGTTACGTTATTTCGTACATCTTGTTTTAGAATATGAGGTTGATGCTACTGTTTGACATTTATAATTTTCTCATCTGTAGTAATAATTTTATGTTTAATTGCACTTGTGCAAGTGAGTTTATCGTCAGGTAGTTTCAATTGATAAGGAAATTGATTTATTATTTCAAACATACTAATACGTTCTTCCTCATTTAAATCTTCTACATTCAAAGCTTTTACAATTTTGCACATTCGCTGAGTGTGTGCAACTTGTTTTTCGGAATGAGATTCTTTATGATTAATGCTTTCTTCACGTGAGAAAACGAAATGATAACCCTTCAGCTGAACAGGTGCTAATGTTAATTCGCTAGTTTCGAGGGTCGAATTTAAAACAAATACTTGTATTTTCCCATTTTTAGTAATATAGTTACTAAAGCTTTTCCTGTATAGACACCGGGTCCGGCCTACATTTTTTTCAATTATCCCATTTGGAAATTTGTTTTTATAATAGGCAATGCAGAAAGTTTTTTGGTCCTAGGAAGTGAACTTACAGTCCTGTGTTTTTTTAAGGGTATTGTATTTTCATTAAAACTTCGTTATCCAGAATTGGGTTCAAAGTTTGAGCTTGCTTCCTGAGATTATAAAAACGAATATTAAAAAAATGGTTCTATTATAAAATAGTAAATAATACATAAAATGAAATACCATTATTCGTTGAATGTGTTTTTATTTTAATATTTATTTATTCCTATAACAAAAATATTCAATTTGGAGTTCTTTTGTTGCCTATTATCTTACTGCAAGGTAATTCGTATTCATTTATGAGAAATTTTCTCAAATAAGCAACCCATTTTTTAAGTGAACATTAACTTCAGGAATCTTATGTATCAGTTGTTTTTAAAACTTAAAATATTTTTTTCATGTTAACCTGAAATTCATACTTTCTGGTTCCAAATTCAAAATTTATGTTAAAAATTCGACTTTCTGAATCAAAAATGAAATATTATGTTAAAATTCAAGCCTTTTGGAGAATATTTGTCCGTTTAGCTTGTAAATTTAACATTTTGGATAAATATATTTTTCCTTTCTGACTTAAAAATCCTTTGTGGTTAAAAATTTAATTCGCTTATTAAAAATTACATTATTTGCTTAAAATTACAATCATTTAGTGTAGACAATAGAAATTCTTTCTGAAAAATTCATTTTTTCCCTTCAAAATTTAACATTTTAGATATAACTTGGTTTGTATATCACCTAAAAAATCTCCCTTAGTTAATCATCTAACTTATTTGTAGAAAATTTTTCCTTGAGTAGAAAATTTATCATGTTACGAGAAAAATTATTTGTTGTTGTAGCTCCCGCAGACCTCTTGCAATCATATTTTTTATGGCGACCAAAAATGTTAATTATTTAAACAATTTCTATCAACAAATGCGCCTTTTGACCATTTTTTTCATTAATATGCTTGATTTTTTGCGGAATTAATTCTAAACATCTTGCAAAATATTCTATGCTATCGTATTTTTGATAATGACAGAAAATGATAATTGTTTAAACGATTTTCGTAAACAAATACACATTTAGACCATTTTTTCATGAATAGGTTTATTTTTTTTTTTTTTTTGAATTAATGCGAAATATATTGAAAAAGAATCCTTGCTGTTATTACATAAAACAATTTAAACTTCAAATCAATGAATCCATGTTTCTGTGAACCCCACATTCATTCCGAAAAAAATTAAACCTATGCGTGGAAAAACTATTCAAAATGTGTATTTTTTAATGAAGGTCGTTTAAATGATTATCATTTTTTGTCACTATTGAAAATATAATGGCATAGATTCTTTTTCAAGATGTTTCGAAATAATTCCGCAAAAAAGCACGCCTATTAATTAAAACAAATGGTCAAAATGTGCATTTTTCATTAAAATTCTTTAAATAATTAACATTTTTTGGTCAATATTAAAAATATGATAGCAAGGAGTCTTAGGAAAAACATTTTATGTTGATTCCGCAAAAAAATTAAGCCTTCTCATAAAAAAATTGTCAAAATGTGCATTTGTTTTTGAAAATTGTTTAAATAATTGTCAATAATAAGCTATACTTAACTTATTGTACGCGCACATCATTATTTGAGATAATATGTTACTCTAACCCACTAATAAATTATTTTTAGTTAGTTTTACATTGATTTATGAATTTTTTAAATGAATTTCAAAGTCTTAGAAGAAATGGTATCATGAAGAAGTTTAGCAACAAAAAGTTGTAAGTATGTTGTGAACTAACAAATTTTCGTTAAGTCAAAATGAAAATTACACAGTCAAATGTTTCACCTGAATTCCGTACGGTTATTTTTAAGAAAGGATATTCAAAACCCGTTAAGAATGTCAAACGAAAAACAGCAGGCCGAAAGTTCCCCTTGGAAACTTATTTGCTTCAAAATTTAATTATTTTGTTCAATATTTGTTTTTTTTTAAATTTATTTCTTAAACTCCAAATGTGATAATTTCATTTTTTCTGTAAAATGTCTCTTCTTTAGTTTAAAATCAACTATTCAGGAAGAAATTAAGGCTTTTTATGAAAAATGAACTCTTGTTTAAATTTAAATTGTTTCCATCGAAAATTTATATTTCGCTGTTTTAAAAATTCATCTGTTCGAATGAAAATGTATTACTTTGGTTAAAAATTGAACTATTTTGCAAAACAAATGTTGTAGTAAAAAATTTATTTTTTTGTTGAAAATTCATCTGTTTAGTTAAGAATTCATTTCTTAAACTAAAAATTTACATATTATGTTTTCGTAAGAAATTTGGTCTTTCTTAGTTTAAAATTAAAATATTTGATTAGAAAAGAATTTATCTTTTTTTTAATTTTTATTGTAGAATAAAAGTTTAAATATGCAGCTAAATTTTTTTTTTAATTAAATATTCACAATTTCATTAAAAATTTCATTTCTTTGGTTAAAAATGTTTATATTTCGGTGCGAATTTGCTTCTTGTTTTGCGTAGAAAATAATTCTTTTTGGGTTTAAAATTTAACTATTTGATGAAATTTAGTTATTGTTTTGTGAAAGTAGGGTATTTTTTCAATAGTATTTTTGTGGAGAATTTTTCGGCTTATTTGAAGATTGGAATATAGGCTAAGTTTCCTCAACCAATTCTCGATAAAAATTTTCGAAGAACAAGTATAAAAATCTCAAAAATAAATATAAAAATCCTTAGACTGTTTAATCAACGAAAAATACAATAAACTAAATTGAGAATTCTAGAAATGATAAAATTGCCTAAAATAAAAAAATTTCCAAAAAAATATATAAAATTAAAGATTATAATTCTAACAGAAATTCTATTAATTTTTTTTTGTATTGTTCTGAACTTTGAAGCATCGAGAATTTTTAACTTTGGCAATTAAATATTTTCATTTCAAGAATAGAATATTTTTGTTGTATTATTTTCTTTCGGGAATGTCATATTTATTCAAGAAAACTTCTTGTCCACAAAAGAAATTTTCTCAAGTAATAGAATTGTTAAGAAACGCTGAATTTATATAATTATTTTATGTTCTATTTTTATTTTACAAAGTAAGAATTTTCCATTTCTGCAATTTTAAATTGTCTTTAGTTTTATAATTTTAAAAATTTTGCAATCCCCGAAACTCAAAATTTTTGAAGCATCAAATTACTCAGACTATTAAGTTCCCGATAATTTCAAATTTCCACATTTACATATATGCGTCAAAAAACACTTTTTTAAAATAAAAAATGATAATTTAAAAAATATATATATGTGTCACATTTAAAAAAAATAAATTTTGTGCTAACTATGTTGGGCAAATAAAAAAAAAAGAAAATTTAAGAAGAAATGGATGAAAAAGTAATTTTTTCTGCGGAAAAACGAGAAATTGAGATATTTTTCCAAAAAATCAGTTTGAAAAAATATATTCTTAACAAACTAAAAAAATAATGGAGTTTTAGAGATTTGAAAAAATATATTTCGAAGAAGTTTCGCGAATTGAAAAAATATGTTTAGAAGAATCTTTACAATTTTTAAAAAAATATTTAAAAGAATTTTCAATTTTTACAATTTAGAAGAATTCAAGAGAAGAAAATTAAATTTTTAAAAATATTCTTTGGAAAATTTAAAATGTTTTTTGATTTTGAAAAATCATGGAAAAGAGAATATTTTATAAGATTTCGAAATAATTAAAAATAATATTTCTTTTAGTCATGGTAGATTCTGAAAAGCTATTGAAAAAATTAAAAAATGAGATAAAATTCAAAAAGATATCAAAAATTTTTTAAAATTAAAAATTTGGAGTATTCTAAACAAAAAATTAGAAAGCTTTCCCAAAAGTTTCAAGAGAATATTAATTTGTTAAAGATTCCTAGGAAAATTTTAAACAATTTTGTTTTAAAAACTTTATTTAATTAGGATATTCAAAAATTATTTCGAAACGTTTCCAAAGAATTTTGTAATTTAAGAAAATTGTCTGAAAGATTATAAGGCAGATTTGTTAGTTTTGAAATATTTTTTGTTTTAACATTCATCATATCAGTTCAAAATTCATGTTTTTGGTTAAAAATGTAACTTTTTTTTTGTTAACTCATCTTTTTGATTAAAGAATTAACTGCCGAAGAATTGACCTTCAGAGAATATTCATGAAGATTTCGAAATATACTAAGAGATTTTTAACATTTTTTTAAAATAATCGGGAACATTTCGAGATAAGTTCTTTTAGTTTTTACAGATTTAAAAAAATCTTCAGGAGAAATTCAAATAATAAAAAGTTATACAAAACTTTTGAAATGCAAGACAAAATATAGATAGCTAAAGATGGAGAAAAAATGTAGAAGCATTAAAATGATTTTGAAGTATTCAAGCGAATTAAAATATTTTAAGATTCCTAGAAAAATTTCTAATTAATTTTTTGAATTGATTTTATGACAATATTCGAAAAGGTTTCAAAACATTTTAGAAATATTAATTCAACTCAAAAAAAAAGAAAATAACCGGAATATTTTAAGACTATTTTCTTGCTTGTTGAGACATTTCCCTAGAAAATGTTCAAATTATTTTACAAGATATTTAGGAGTTTTGAAAACATTTAATAAATAATTTAAAATTTGAAAAGATTTTAATGTTTTTAAAAAAACACTCCAGTAGAATTTAAAGAATTAATATTTAGGAAATTTTTATTTTTAAAAATATTATCTCGTAGTGATACTAGAAAGTTGTGGGTTTTCCGAAATTTTTAACTCTTCATCCCGAAATTCGGGATGAGAAGTCAAATATTTATTATTAAATTGGCTAATCGCTCCGAATTGTTTGTAAAACTAATCCATCATCTTTTCCAATTTCCTTCATTTTTTGGGACGATTTGATGCAGTATTTTTCAAATATCATTGTATTTGTTCAAATTGAATTATTTTTACTGTTTTCTTAATGTTTTCAAAATATTAATTGAAACAGAAAGGTTATCTCACAGTAGAGATAAATAGAAATAATCAGATAATTCTGTTGGAAGTAGGTCGAGGCATTAAAAATGGCAGAGCCAGAGATTAGTAAACAAAATTTTTTTAAATCTATAATTCTGATCAGTCTTTTTTAATTCAAAAGCAGAAAACTGATTTCTGGATGAAAAAAAAATATTTAGGAATCTAAATAATAATTTTAAAAAGATTTTAGAAATTTAATATGTGAAAAATAGGAAAGTTTTATAAAACGAAAGGGGTATTATATGCCTGAGTCTATTGGCACAATATAAAGGTCATATTGTGAAATTCCAAACGTGAAATAGCCTGTCTTCATTTTAAAGACATTGCTTTCTCACAGTTTGAATAAAGTTGAGAAAAATTAGAGTTTTTTACAATCTTGAAATTATAGTGGACCAACATAAAATATAAATTAATTATGCATATTCAGGCTTCTCATCTGCAAATTTATAACAAAGAATGTTATTTTAATTTTATAGAATTTTTCTTTAAGGCAATGTGATGAGTGGGTCACGTGACCAGATTCCTATCTTACCGTCACTTTTTTTATTTCCCAACTTACTTTCACACACAGCCAAACATCGAGTTGAAAATTTGGGATACTAAACAATTTTGTATGTGAGAAAGAATAAAAGAAAAGTGGGTCTGGTCCTAAAATTTTATAATTTTGAAAAAAGATTATTTTTGTAAATATATTTTTTGGCTTTTTTTCATAATTATTAGAATTTAGGACCGGATCCACCTTTATTAGTGTTTCTAATTTATTATCCCTAATTTTCAATTTGAAATGGCGCTTTGTGTGAAAATAGTTCGGGAAATAAAAAAAGTGGCGGTAAGGTAGGTATCAGGTCACGTGACCCACTCGTCTCAGGGGCTTAAGTGAAGGGTGCTTTAGGGTCCCTCCAAAACAAAATTGGCAAAATATAATTAATTGCTAGTCAAATTATGAAGATTTGATTAGGGAAAATTAGGCCACTAAAGATTAGTGAAAAATTAATGACACGATTATTCGAGATAGCTCCCAACTCAATAGCGGAAAGCAACTTATTGCTTGATAAATATTCATAACTTTGATTTGCGACTTTATATTATAATTAAAAAAGGTAAATTAAAATAAAGAACATAAAACGGGAAAAGTTTGATTAAACTACGTGATGGTGTTACATTTTCGACTCTATTGACACAATAAGAATGTCATATCTTGACATTGTAAACGTGATTTATCTGATGTATCTTGTCCCAATTTCAAAAATCTATCTTTTTGAACACAGTTAAGAAAAATGAGAATTTATTTTCCAAAGATTTTTATTTTTGACTGTTCAAATTTTGTTAATTTTGTATTTTTCTAGGTTTTCATAGAAAATTGCAGTTATTTAAGTATCGTCGATTTTTAAAATGTATATGACTACTAAATTTGTTCAAATATCATAAATATTATAACCTAAATCGAAAACTGATTTAAACTTCTGAGGAATTACAGCCATAAATTGTAACTGAAATTTTTTTTGATTTGTTTTTAAAGATGATTTTTAAAGCACCTACGGCTTTGACGATTGCATTATCATTATGAAATTCGCGCTTTGCGCTCAATGATTTTTGTCTAATTGTAAAACTTTATCAAGATAATTTGTAAATCTTGTTCAAATCTACTAATATCAACTTTTAAACTTACGGATCTTTTAAAAAAAGCTATTTTTGAACATGATCTAGCTTTTTGAACTTTTGTCTAATTAAGAAATTTCATGAAAACAGTTTCGAAATACATATACATTATATCTATTAGAAATTCAGATTAATATTTCTTAACATATTAAACAATTTTCTACCTTTTTTTGAAAATTCATCAAATTTTCAAAAGTATATAAATTTTTAAATTTTTATAGAATTTAGAAATCTCATTTGGATAATTTGCAAGTATTTTTCTTGTGTAACATACAATTTTACAAAAATTTATAAAACTCACAAACAAATTTTATTTAAATTTTAAAAAGGCTCTAACTTTTGAGTTTTTGTCTAATCGAAAAATTTAATGAAGATGGTTTCTAAATATATTTGATATCTAGTAATGGATTTAAATGAAATTTTCTAATCTATCAGAAAATATTTTTTTATATTTTTCTGAAAAATTTATTGGTATCATTTGAAAGTCTTCTGAAATTAAAAAAAAAATTTTCTTAAATTTTAAAAACGTTCTAAATTTTTTAATTGTGGGCTAATCGAAAAATTCGCCTAGAATAGTTTTGAAATATATTTCGTATCCAGTGAAAATTTTGAATGAAATTTTTGGATCTATTTGAAATTTTATTTGAATAATTGGCAACTGTTTGAAGAGATCTTAGCTGAGCATAGACAATGAATAGGAGCTTTTAATGTTCCTGTAGTGTTATAAATTATCAGAAATAAAGAGTGACTTTAGCATTTATTTTATTAATAAATAATGAAAATGTTACGAAAATTTGTTAACCAGAACTGATCTGGATTTTAAAAAATTAACGAAAATACTCATAACCAAGGGACTTTTTATTACCTTTTAAACGAAATTGATTATCATTTTACCAGATAGTTGAATTTTCAAATTACAAATAACAATAACGAAATGAGTGGAATTTTTCAAATAAAATAAGTTTTCAAGGAATTTGGCTTAACTTTCCATCAAGTGGTTGAATTTCAAACAAAAAACTAAAAAATTTAATTCCGAACTTTTCAAAGAAGAACACGTACTTTCTAACAAATTAAATAATTATCTTTAGAAAAAGTGGATTTTTCGCCGAAATACAAAAATTTCCTGTCCAATTTTTCAATTTTCTAGTCAAACATATGAATTTTCTACTAATCAGTTGTATTTTAAACTTGGATTACAATTTAGAACTAAACAGTTAATTTACAATCAAATATTTAAATTTCCAACTATAATTATGTAACTTTAACCAAAAGAAAAATTAATTTTTCACAAAGTATTGTAACTTTCAACCAAGTGATGCAATTTTATTGAACCTCAAAAAATAAATAACAAGAACAAATTAATTTTCTGAAATATATTCTAATTTTCGACCAGAAAGATCAATTTTTAACCAAGAAGATTTGAACTGCAATATAAAATAGTTATATTCAACTAAAATACTAATTTTTAACGAAGTGGTTAAATTTCTAAAGAGAAAAGATCACTTTTTAAATGAAAATATCAATTTCTAAACCAAAAATAGAACATTGACATTTGCTGTTACGAAAACTCAATTTCAATCAGAAAAACACATCTTCAACCAAATATTTAAATTTCCAGCTGAAGATATACATTTTGACTAAAATAATAAAATTTTTAAAAACAACAAAATTGATTTTTAAAAAGTACGTTTGCTTTCAAGCAAACCATAACCAAACCAAATTCATTTTAAACTAAAAAGAATTACATTTTTACCAAACTAGTTACATTTATACGAACGCAATGAATTTTTGAACAACATGCTTGAATTTTCAACTAAAAATGGTATAATTAAGTTTTCAGATAAACACAATAATTTAGAATGATAAAAAAACGATCCTTTAATCAAATATTTTAAATTGCATCAAAAACAAAAATAAGTTTGAAGCAACACAAATTTAAATACAAATATAAAATTCAACCAAAAATATTTTTTGTTAAAAAAAATCATGAGTGATGTTAAAACATTAAAAATCACGAATAAAATATTTCCTATTTCACTCTGGCTCTAGACACAAAAGTCTTCACAAAATAATTACATTTTCAATGAAAGAGATCAAGTTCAGCCTAAAAGTTCAAATTTCAACCAGAAAATTTAATTAATTTTTCATGAAAAAAAAAACATTTATTTTGCGAAAAAATGAAATAGTTTAATTTGCAATTCACAAAATTAATTTGTCAACAAAAAAAAAAATAACTTTTAAGAAAATAGAATAAAATTCACAAAACTTACGATATTACTGAATTTGAAAAGTTTCCATTGATAGAACATCCAAAAAATAAAATTGTCGACAAAAAATTCTTAAACTATAAGATTAAAAAAAAGATATTGTAACACATTTTTTTCCACAATTTAAAAGTGTTTCAAAATGTGCAACGAATATTGATTTTTCCAAAAACAACGAAGCAGTTACTTTTGCAGTTAACTAATTGAATTTTAAATGGAATAGTTTATTTTTTAACAGAAATGTGATTGTTAACTTTTCGTTGAATGTATTAAGTTACCACAGAAAAAAGCTGTAACTTTTCAGCAAAAATTAAATAGTTTATTTTTTCAACCAAGTAAATGTATGTTTAACTAAAATAATAAATCTTTAAAAATTAGTATTGAAATAAATAATTTAGTGTTGACCCCAAGATATGAATTTTGAACTGCTAAAATTTATTTTTTGCCGACAGGTAAAATTGTTAATTAAAAAAAAACAATTTTCAAATGAATAGTTTGCTTTTTATTTAAAATGACAAAATGAAGAATGCATCTTTAACATAGTACTTGGATTTTTTATAAAAAATATTAATTTTTCTTACAGGTGAATTTTTAATGTAGTAGATGAATTTTTAAACAAGACGATAAATTCTCCCAAAAAGGTTTATTTTTTAACTGAAACGTACAGCTTTCATTATTAGTTAAAATGTAATATTCAAAAAAAAAATTCAATTAAATAGTTCCGGTTTTAAACAAAAAATTAAATTTTAACTTAATGTTCTTTAACCAAAATACCGTAAATTTTTTAAATCATGGTTGAATTTTTAACTAAGTAGTTTAATTTTTAAACAAGGTAATCTTTTAGTTAGAATGATAAATCTCCAATTGTAAAAAGTGAATTTTTTAGCAAAGATTTTAATTTTTCACCAAAAAGATGAATTTTTAGAGGGGGAAGTTAATTTTCTAGTGAAAAAGTAGATTTTTTTACAAATTAGTTCAATTTTCTACCAAAAAGCTGAATTTCCAACTAAAATTATGAATATTTAACCAAAGAAAATAAAGTCTGAACAATATAGTTGAATTTCGAATTATCACCAAAATAATAAAATTTTCTACTAAAGAAGTTAATTTTCCACCAAAATAATGGGTTAAAAACTAAAAAAGGTTCATTGTTAAAATAGAAGTTAAATTTCGATTAAGAAAGACGAATTTTGAACCAAAAACGACGAATTTTTAAGATTCATTTTTTAACAAAAAGTTAAATCTGTAGCAACATATATAAAGTTTCAATCAAATAGTTGAATTTTCAACTCAAAAAGATGAAATTTTGAGCAAAAGTGGAATATTTACATTCTTAAATAAAAATGATGAATTTCAATAAAAAAGAAATGAATTTTCAAAAAAAACAAAAATAATAAAATAAATCTTTAACGAAGAAAGAATGTCTAACAACCTATAGAACAAGCATTTGATAAAAAATATTGCGATATAATGCCAAAAAAAGAAACTCTCCGCGAAACAGTTAAATATTCTAATCTCAACAAAGTATATATTTAAACAAATAGCTAAATTTAAAGAAATTTAATTTTTAACCAAAAATAATTTTTTAATCAATAAAGAAAAACATATTTGTTCAACAGGTTGTACTTAGAAGAGAAAATACGAATTTTCTGCATAATATTTTTAGTTTTAACTCGCAAATATGAAAAAGGTTTGAAGAACAATTAACTGAAAATTTTATATTTAAACGTTTTACCTTATTGTGCCGAAAAATTACCTTTTTTGGTCAGACATTATTTTTCGGATTTGAACATTCCTATTTTATTTTTGATTGATAATTTATGTGTTTTAGTTCAAAACATTGAGGAGCGATTCCTTATTTAAGTAAAAAAAAAACATTTATTTGAATGAAACATGAAATATTATGTTTAATTTTTTTCTTTCAAATTCGTTTTCTTAGGGTTGAATATTAATTTTTTAACTGTAAAAAATATTGCTTGCCCAAGATGTAATTTTGATAAAAGAAAATTTAGCTATTCCAATTTTAGTTTAAATTTTGCTCTCTGAAATTTGAAAATATGAATGTTTGGTTGAAAATTTACATGTCTTGCTGAGAATTCGACTTTCAGCCAGGAAAGTATTCCTCTCGGTTAAAAAATGATCTTTTTTGTCAAAAATGTATCACTTTTTTAAATATTGATCTATTTTGTTGAAAATTCTTTTCTCTAAATTAATATTCCCGAAAAAAAATATAAAATTGATAGCCTTGATTAAAAACGTATCTTTCACAGTAGTTTTTCAAAAATGCACTTCTTTGTTTAAAATTTAAACTCTTTAGTTAAAAGAAATGTTTTGTTGAAAAATAATTTTTCAACTGAAAATATCAAAATTTTATTTCTGGATAAAAATGAATATTTTTGGTTGAAATCTTCACTTTTCCTTCAACAGATCGAATTTCTGCTGAATTTTCTTTCACTTTTAATACTTTAAGTTCAGTTTTCTAACTGGAAATTTCACTCATTGACATGTGGATGACCTCTAATTTGAAAGATTTTTTGAAATAGAATTTAAACGTTGCTATTACTCACAAAATTTTTTCTTACATTTTCAGTATTCTCAGATAGCTCTCATTCTGATCAACCCCCGAAACCCCCGACAAACTTGGTTGACGACAAAACGGCTTTAAAGCAAGTTTTTGGTGTAACGGAAGAAGAAATGGAAGCGCACTGTGGCTCAGTTAAAGACGAAAAAACTAGGACGAAAAATATCCGAACAGCTTTTATGAAACTTTCAATTGCTCAACAATCCGAAAATCCGCACAGCTCTGATGATTTAACATATGAAAGAAAAGTTATCCAAGCAGCGCTACCATGTGCGCCGGCCTATGTAGTGGACAAGAAAGTGAACTTCATTAAGCAGGAGTAAGTTTGTTTAATGTTTCACATTCGAATTTCACACTTTATTTTGAGACCAAGGTTTTTTCTCTTTAGAGGCGCCATTTTCTCTCCTACTGTCCTTCCCATCAGTGCTCCCAATTTTGGAAATTTTTTAAACTGCGCTTGCCTCGCGCCTGGACTCCTATTTGGTTACGGTTGGTGCGCTGGCTTTTAATCGCCAGCACTGCTGGCACTACGCAAGCGCAGTTGAAACATTCCCCACATTTAGGAGCACTGCTTTCCATAAATTAACCTACACGGAGAGAAGTTAGGTAAAACCGTCACGCTAGCGGTGAGAGATTTTCTGCGCTTCGATTTGGTGTGGCATCTGCTGCAGATTCGGGGCACTGATTACCCCAAACTTATGGAGATCAGTCGCTCCTAAACATGAGTGCTATATATTCCTTAAATGCGCGAGCGCCGTGTGTGCAGAAAGACTCGACTATACCATGATCCTACAAACCATGGTCCCGCCAATACGATGCTCAGATACGTTCGACTTGGAGTGACTTGGAGTGAATCGACGCCCCCCACCATACTCACTGCATTGGCGCGAATGGAAGGGGAAGCCAACTGCCGCACTCGATCTAAGATGTCAGAAAGGTCGGGTGCCCTAAGGTGTCGAATCTGATTGGTTGACTTTTTTTCACTTGCGCCTGGCAGGCCCATGCTTTGTTGGATCATGGATTATACTGTCGGTTAAACGGTTCTGTCTGTTCAGGATAATGGCTCTCCCGAATCAGTGGAGCCGTTCAACCAAACAGAAGTGGGTCTTTTCACTGTCTGATTGGCGCGACAAGTGTACGTGTTGTGTGAGCGGCTCTGTTAAACCTCTTTTAGGGCAGAGATCCTCAGCTAGAATTGATTTGCAACCAGAAGTGATGATAAGCGCGCGATTTTCAAATTTTGTTAAAAATTCGTTTTTAGGTTATAAATAATTTTTTAAATTAAAAATTCAACTGTTTCATTTTTAGTTCAAAGTTTATCTTTTTTAGCTAAAAATTCATGTATTTGGGTAAAACCAGTGTTTTCTAGTAGAAAATGAATCTTCTTGGTGACAATATTTGGTTGAAAACTCGTTCTTTGGTTCAAAACTGGGTTTAAAATTAATATAATTTGTCCAAAGGTAATTCTTTTAGTAGAAAATTAATGTTCGTGGTTGAAAATTCATTTTGTGTGTGAAAGCTTCATTTTTTTGTAAACATTTATTTTTCTAATTGAAAATGGATTTCTGTTGTTAAAAATTTATTTCTTTTATTGAAAATTCATCTGTTTGCTGGAATTTTTTTTTAAACTAAACTTTTAACCATTTTATGTTTGATTTTAAATTTTCTTATTGAAAATTTAACTATTCGGTTAAAAATTGATATATGAGTCAGGTCAGCGAAATTCATAAAATCGCTGCGCACGTATGTCACGACTTTCGCCGCCAATTTTTTATGTGAAAGTACTGAATAAAAGAAGACAGTTCGCCAAGTTTCAGCTTATTCGGTGAAAAGGATAAGATTTGACAGCCCTTAGAAAGTTAAAATTTTGAAAAAAGCGCAATTTTCCAAAAATTCTAGAACCCTTTATTCTTATTTAACTTTGATCCACAAGGTCGCATTTTTTTCTCTATCACTCTAACTTTACATAAAAAAGTGTCCTAATGCTTTCACGCAATTGCACCATGTGTACAAAGCAATAAGTACATGCAAGTTTTCGAAAAAATGATGAAATTTCCCGAACGCTACTGTAACAGGTCCGTCCACTCAGCGCCGCCAGCAAGGCAAATTATAAAATGGAATACACTATATTTTGTTGCTTTTTTTGCTAATTTTATGCTTTAACAATTTTTTTAGCTCTTTAAACTTTGGGGAAAAGTGTGGTAGCGCTAGCAGGACGTCCAGTCAGCGCCGCCACCTACGAAAACTAACTAAAAATTATTCTAATGCGATTAACGATTAGTGGAGTTTTTTTTTCCTTTTCTTTGCTCTATGATGACATATATTACGCTTCCCAAAAACCTACCCCTAAGTCTTAAGCAACTACCCCCTGTGATCAAAAACCTTTTTAAAATGGAAAAACTACCTTCAGCAATGTATGAAAAATGCATA
This sequence comes from Belonocnema kinseyi, assembly GCF_010883055.1. Classification (NCBI taxonomy): domain Eukaryota; kingdom Metazoa; phylum Arthropoda; class Insecta; order Hymenoptera; family Cynipidae; genus Belonocnema; species Belonocnema kinseyi. Next base: position 53,176,347 of record NC_046662.1, on the reverse strand, counting down.
AAAAATAATACAACTTAGAAAACACTGTTATTTGATATTAAGAATTTTCCTCTCATTATAATATTCACAAAACTACCCTTCCACGTAAACGTATCCAACAGAATAGCATTGAATTTGCATTGCTCAAAGTGAATTTCCAATTTTTTGAACGATTTTGATTACGAGGGGAGGGTATGTATGACTTACGGGTAGTTTTTGGGATACGTATTATATATTATTGAAGAGCAAAAAAAACAATAAAAGTATATGGATCAACAGCGTTTTCTAAGTTGTATTATTTTTTATGCTTTTTTATACATATATATGTTTCGCTGCATAGATTCACGTGAAAGGGTAGTTTTTCGGAAAAGGTATGAAGAGGGGGAAATTTTGAAGTGCCATGTAATCAGCTTGGAGTTCTAAATCATTTTTGCATTGTTCAAGGTGGTTTTCCAACTTTTAAAACATTTTTGATGACGGGAGGAGGGTATATATGACTTAGGGGTAGTTTCTGGGTAACCTATTCTATATTTTTGGAGAGCAAAAAAAGAGAGAAAAAATATCGACTGACAGTGTTTTCTAAGTTGTATTATTTTTTATGCTTTTTCATACATATATATGTTCTGCTGCACATGTTCACGTGGAAGGGTAGTTTTGGGTAAATTATAAAGAGGGTGAATTTTCAAGTGTCATGTGATTAATTTGAGCACTAAATAATTTTTACATTGTTGAAGGTAGTTTTTACATTTTGAAAACGTTTTTAATCACAGGGGGTAGTTGTTAAAGACTTAGAGGTAGTTTCTTTGGAAACGTTATATATGTCATCATAGAGCAAAAAAAAGGAAAAAAAACTCCACTTATCGTTTATCGCATTATAATCATTTTTAGTGAGTTTTCGTAGGTGGCGGCGCTGAGTGGACTTCCTGCTAGCGCTGCCACCCTTATCTCCGAAGTTTAAATAGCAAAAAAAATTTTTTAGCATAAAATTAGGAAAGAAAGCAAAAAAATATGGCGTATTCCAATTTATAATTTGCCTTAGTGGTGGCGCTGAGTGGCCGCATCTGCGTTATTATATATGTTTCGTTTTTTAGGTTTGCAGTTTAAAACTTTTTTGGTTAAAAAAAGGCGAGAAATTCAATTCAAAAATTTCAGGATGTTTGAAGCAATTTGGTTGTTTGGAGAATTAGAGATAAGACTAATCTTCAGTACTTTTGTTGTGTGAGAATCAGCGGTTTAGGATATCTTATTAAAGCTGAATGCTTTTCAGATTTCCATTGTTTTTGGGACACTGTTGTCAATTGAAAAGATGCTGTGTTTAAAGTTTGTGCAGTTCAACTTACTCCGTCTTGAAAATAAATTATCTAGTAGTTTGATTTCTATCTTCTGTTGAAAGCTTAAAATTGAAAGTTCACTTTAAATTAATAAATAATTTTGTGTCCTTTTCGATGGAGCATTAATATTCTTGATTAGAAATAAAATTCTTTCGATAAAAATTCAGCTATTCCGTAAAAAATTTATTTTTTAGAAAAAAGAAATTTTTTAACTAAACCATTTTGCTGAAAATTTTTCGCTTCTTGCTTAAAAATAATTTTAATAGCTAAAAATTAACATGTTCATTTTTTGGTTGCAAATTAATTTTTTTTTAAAGGTTAACTTTTTGGTTAAAGATTCATGTATTTTGTCGAAAATTAATCTTTGTGGTTGAAAATACGTTAACTATTTGATTAACTATTTGATTAAAAATTAATGTATTTTGTCAAAGGTTTATTTTTTTACAGAAAATTAATCTAGTATTCAAAAATTCATCCCTTTCATTTAAAATTCGTCTTTTCTTGGTAGGAAATTCATCTTCTTTGCTGAGAATTTCATCTTTCCGGTTAGAAATTAAACTTTTCAGTTAAAAAATCAAAATTTTGGAAAAAAATTAATTTTGTTTGGTGAAAGATCAATCATTTTCGTTAAAAATTTATTTATGTGACTGAAGATATATTCATTTTGTTGAAAATTCGTCTTTTTGATAGAAAAATAATCTTCTTGATTGGAAATTCATCTTTATGGATAGAAATTTAATTATTGCCTTAAAAATCATTTTTACGATGGAAGGATTCATGATTTTTGTTGAAAAGTAATATTTTCGGTTGCAAATTTATAAATGTTTAAGACGCCTTGACTTTTTGGCTAGAAAATTAATCTCTTTAATTGTAATTTTATCTTTTTTTATTAGAAGTTGAACTATTTGGCTAAAAATTCAGTTTTTGTTGTAAAGATTTATAATTTTTATTAGAAATGTGACTTTTTGGGTAATAAAGTTTACTTTCTGGTTAAAAATTCATACTTTTTCTTAAAGATTTGATTCTTTTTTGTAAACAAAAATTTATCTTATTGGTTATGTTTTTTATTTTGAAATTCATATATTTTGTTAAAGAATCGTATTTTTTGGTAAATAAAATAATGTTCTCGGTTCGGTTTTTTGCTTGAAAAGTTATCTAACTTGTTTAAAAAATTTTCGGATGAAAATATTAATTCTTTTAGCTGAAAATTTAATTTTTCGTTTGAAAGCTAACTTCTTTAGTTGAAAATTCAGTTACTTTTTGGAAAATTCGTCCTTTTTGGTAAAATAAGTTTTGTTCTGAACATTTTTTCTTATTTCCTGCATGTGAGTTCGTGTCTCAATTTTACCTAGAGGATTTCTAACTTAAATTAGCAATAATTTTTTATTTTTTCACCACAACATTCTCATGTATACTTCCTCCAATGTTTGAATTTAATATCGCTTTATTTTCAGACGTAAGAAAGACATTAAAAAGCCATAAAGAAAATGGCGAATGAATCAAAGGACAATATATATGACGACTTCTGATCTTTCTTCAATATAATTATAACAGATTTTTATTATTTAACCGCACTGCAGTCCAGCATAATTAAAAAAAAAGAAATAGGTACCTAAACAGTTTTTTTTAAATGAGCACGCTCGCCTTTATATTATAACTTAACAGAGTTCTTTCTTAGGGGAGAATATGTAAATATTATGAATAATGAATCCGACGAATAATGAAATTCTCCAAAGTTTATGAGATTACCGAATTTGAAATGTATTATTAAGGTGAATCTGTTCTATTGTAATTTAATAATAATAAAGGTAAAGATAATAAGATAAATAAAAAAGAGAGAGGAGGAGATCTGGTTAGCTGTTGATCTTGTAAAATCGTAATTTGAATGCAGAATTTGTACAGATTATGCTTGAGGTTCCACTAGATTTTGAATTCTCTCCAAAAGTATTGTCACAACCCAGGTAGGGCGACCTCTATATTTGTAGCATTAGGGAGAAGAGAAGACCTCTCAATTCAAAGGGTAGTCAAAATATAACTTGGAAATTTATGGTATTGGACGCCCGAGGCCTCCGAGGGTCTATAGCAAGGGTTTTAACTTCTAAATCCTACTTTTAGGGCTTTATTTTAACCAATCAAAATTTTGGTTCCTCCTTTAAGAGCAGAACCTTTAATTTGAGAAAATCCATATAGAGTTAAAGTGACCACGTCCTATCTTTTCCTTACTTATCTTGCGATTTCTTTATTGCCCTTATTAACCCTCGAGGTCGTGACCAGCGGTCTGCCACACCCTCTTGAAATTTAAAGCGCCTTAGCTCTTAACACTTGCGGTTCTTGAGACAATTTAAGAGTCGTGAATTATAGACCTAGGATTTTTGGGAAAACTGTCCCAGATTCTGCCACATGTTTGAACATTTGTTATTTTATTACCGTTACAATTTAAAAAACTTGAGGAACTATTGAATTTCTCCCAAAAACTTTCTTATTTGTTTTTAAGACTCTACCTTTCTTTTTAAGAATACCAATTAAATTGTATTTGACGATCGAACAAGTACTTAAACTGCACATGAACTGACATTTTGATTACAAAGTTAACGTTTCCCAGGGACGACATTTGAGAGAGAACAAAGGTTACTTATTTCCTTTTTTGTGAAATTTTTACATATTTTTAAAAGTGAATTTTTTAAAAAACTTGTATCCTTGGAAACTTTTGTGTTGGGAATGAAATACAATATACTAGCTTAATTGTGAGTACATTCCTTTTTCTGCACTGAGAAACAGACATTGTCGGTTCTTTTCTCAGTTTGACTTTTGCCTTTTCATTTTCCTCTTTCTCCACTTCTGCTTTAATATAAGTAATTAAATCATTATTTAATAATACGAACTTGAACAATGCATTATTTTGAAGTTTTGCCGGTACAGTCGACGGTAAAACAGTTTTGATTGTCATCAGATGTGAGAGGGTTAAATTACTGTGAATTTCCGTAGTTTTAAGATAAGCGAAAGTGTGCGATCATCACACCTTTCCCCTGACTTAAAAAAATATATTTTTTTCCCAGAAATATTTGTTTTTGTTTCTTGATTCTATTCGAGGGTTAAGTTTTATTTATGAGTGATTGATATCACGTCCCGAGAAAATAGGCGAGGGTAGAATTAAATTTGGAAAGAGAGAGACCAGAATGCTGATTATATCAGGGTGGTAAGGCCTGAAAATTTATTTTTGTTTGTGGGTACGTTGTCATTTTTCAATTCTATGGGAACTGTGCCAGTTCCAGCATTTTAAATGATGTACCTTTTAGATGTACCTTTTCTCTTAAGGAATGGCAAGAGAGAGAGAGAGAGTTGTTTTGTGAAAAACAATGGTTTCACTAGCGGTAGTGCGACACAAGGCCCTAAAACAACTGCCCAATCCACACTTGAGTTCTTTGCATAAATGCTACCACTGCGGTCTCTATTCGCAAACTACTCAGTTAAAGACGACTGAAAGTCTCAGTCGATAGGCATTCAGACAATTATGAGAACGTACATGTTTGAATTTTAAAAAATATGATTTATAATAACCTGATTTGACCTAATACGTGCTGTTTTTAAGTTTCAATTTTCTCGAATAGAGAATAATTACATCTAAGAGATCGTCGGTGTTCGCATACTTCTTCCTTTTGTTTAACTACGTGTCATTCGATGCTCGTGAACCTCGCAATAACATACCATGACTAATAGCTGCCGTTAGCCACGATGATCGGTAATCGCAAATCTCTACTCTTGACCTTTCAGGAGTACGAATATTGCATGTTAACTTAATCATAGGTGATAGCTTTGTTGTTAGTTTAAACTATTAAAAGTATGCATGCTTTCGTATGATTATACTCTGCAATGAAGTTTTAAAGATTAGGCCGGGATAAGAAGAAAACTTCAAGGGGTCTCGCCGAAGCCAGAACCAGATACTGCAAAGTCACGTGAACGTGTCAAACGAAACATCCTTAAGCCAACTTTGCTTGTTTAGAATATAATTTACGTAGATGTTTAGTTTATCATACCGCGGTACATGAACTATAATAGAATTTCATTTAATAATAATAATATAAAACTGCATACAGGTAACTAGATATTTAGACATTTATCGACTCCTATAGGATGTGGAGAGTACGGGATAGTATTGTAGTAAAATGAAAGGGAACCGAACGAATATAAATAGAGTTGAAATTTGAAAAAACCATGAGTGTGCATCGCTACGTCCGTGGCGACAACGAATTTAGAATCCGGAATCCTTGGATCTCACAACACGACATAATCACTGACATTGAAAACTGTCTGACAGTTAGTAAACATTGAGCAGACAGAACAATGAAGCAATCGTTCACAAAAAACCATAAGTGAAAGGGCCGGAGACTGGCCTGACGGCGCAACAAGTCCACGCCGCTCCCTAAAGGCAGTAACTACCGGTCACCAGCATAACCGTTGACTAGACTCTACAACGCACGGGGGTCTAACGAAATCATAGGCCAGGCACGGGTAGCCCGAGGCGTTAGTTCAACCGCCAGCGGCGAGTGGCCGCACTGGACGGGTCAACGTAGCGGACACAACCATCTCTACAGCACAACGTTGACGAGCCACACTGCGCTGACTACAGAGGGGAGACCGATCTGCGCGGACGACGTTGCTAGGCGAACCAACGCAAGTCATGGTAGCCAGACTAATAGCATCCACGCCCGCAGCCTATAGCCATCCCGGTAGTCCGCAGGACAGACTCACCACGAAAATGCACATTTGGCAAAGGGCACCGATTGGACCTTGCCCGTTGATAGCAGCCAACCAACTGGAACCACGAGAAAACTCTTAAGCCCAGGCGGAAATAGCCGCAAGACGACAGAACGAAGGAAAGAAGCGGAGAATTGTTTCGAGGACCGAAAAAAGATGAATAGACCGTAACCGACAAAACGAACGACGGCCAAATATAAAGATGGAGTAAGAGCCACTAGAGAAAGATACGTATCATAAACGCACGAGATGCTTCAGTGGCAGCCAAATCGCTACAATGTGAGAGGACCTTCTTCATCGCAACTAAGTGCCTTTCTCGCCTCAGTTCCGATCCGCGTTTAGGTACCCGTACATTGTCGCCAGTGAATTCCGGTGTGGCACGACGAGGATTAACGGATACCCCTTCCCGTCTCGTAGCTTGAAAGGACGTTCGACTCAAGGACCGACCGTAGTGAATTGAGGCGAACGGATTTCTCCAAACGACTAGGCAAGGGGAATTCCAGTAATATTGGTGATGGCGACAGTGATCCCAGATCTGAAACGAGACGTGGTCCAATACTATGACACGTGTATGTCCGTGTGAATATGGTAGGAGACGATATAAATGCCTAGGTTGCGCGCGCAACCCATTTTCCCTCTTCTGAATTTAAAAACTCGAAGGTGCACGATTGCCGGTCGGAATACTTCGGCGGGTCTATTTATATCTCTATCTGCTTTGAAATAAAATGAAGAGATTGGGATTTTAATATTTCCAGATATCGATGCTGGGCTGTCGATTCTCATGATTTAAATACTTCGCGCGCCTCTTTATACGCGTGTATTTTG
>NC_046662.1:53162599-53169357 GCF_010883055.1 Belonocnema kinseyi | reverse complement strand
ATTATAATTATGTTGCATTATAATAGTCTTATTTAAATCTTGATCCACATTTAAAAGAAATTAAAGAAATTGGTGATTTTGGAATTCATCTCTTTTGGATAAAAACTCAATTATTTGATTGAAAAATTAATTATTTTATTGAAAATGTAATTATTTTGTAAAAAGTTCTCTTTTCTATCAAAAGTTCTACTACTTTGTTAAAATTTTTATTTCTTTTATTTGAATGTTCATCTCTTTCGTGGAAAATTCATTTTTGAAACTGACAATTAATCTATACCATTTCTGGTTTAAAAATCAGGTATTTTGTTAACAATTCGTCTTTCTTTGTAGAAATTAAATTGCTTTATGGAAAATCCATACTTTTTGACTAAAAATTACATTTTTCGGATGAACTAGCAACTGTAAATATTTTTTGGTTGCAAAGTCGTTTTTTTGTAAATGCAACTATATTGTTAAAAATTAAAATAATAATTTTTGGGTGGAATATTCTATTATTCACTTAAAGTTGAACTACTTAGTAAAAAAATTAATTTTTTCTTATTAAGGATTCATAATTATAGTTGAAAATTAAACTATTCGCCTTCAAATTAAGTTAAAAATTTAGCTTTTTTGTAGATAATACTCTTTTTGAATTATAAATTAAAAAATGTAATAAAATTAAATTGACCTTTTTTAGTAGAAATTTAATCTTTTTGGTTGAAAATGTATCATTTCTGGTCAAAAATTCAATTGTGCGTTTATTTTAACAAGGTTTTTTAAATATGGTTGAAAATTTTACTATTTGGTTGACAGTGTAACTCTTTGATTGAAAACTTATTTTTTTCGCTTAAGAAATTCAACTCTTCGTAGATAATTAGTCTTTTTGACTTTAAAATTAAGTAATTTCGTTGAAAATTCATGTATTTTGTTTTAAATTTGTCTTTTTTTGTAAATCATTAATTTTTTCGGTCGAAAATTCATCTGATTGGTTGACAATTCAGCAACTTTGTTGAAAATAAATTTTTTTCGTTAAAAATTATTTATCTTTATCTGAAAATGTAACTCTTATAGGATTAATTGAAAATTAATCGTATATATTGGTTAAGTTTGAAAATCGTTTTTTTTATAGGACATTAATCTTCTTGGTCAAAAAATCACCTTTTCCCTTGAAAATTTAACAATTTGTTTTCGATTATGACTTCAAATATTATTACAGTCTAAAAGATTTTTATTTTGAACCCATTCAATTTTTAAATTTTTAATTAAAAAAAGAAAATTTCGTTGATTATCAGCAATTTTTGACCGTTCATTAAAAATAATCCATTACAAACAACTGTTAAAAACTATACAAATTTGAACAGAATGGTTCGAAATAAAAAGCCTTGAATTGTTAAATTGTAATGAGCTAAATTTTAAGTTTAAATACTACAATTTCAATTTGAAAAAAGATTCAGAATTAATTTCAAACTTCAAATTATTTCAAATAATTTGAAGCACGATTTAGACTTTTGCAGATTAAAAAAAAAGTTTTTTGAGAATTGTACAGTATTTAAAAAGAATAACAAAAATTGTTGTGATTGCTAAGAACATTGAAAATGATTTTTTATTTTGACAAATAAATTTTAAGTGAGTATTTGAAAACATTATAAAAATTAAGAAATAAAGAAAAACTACTACTACGTGTCCCTTTTGAGGCTTGGTTAACCAAAGGGCATCGAAATTTACTAGGTCTTCTGCTTCTAACTTCTCGCTTATAGTTAACACAAGGATTGTTTAATATTGAAATGAATCTAGTTTCAGGGGAGTCTGCCGGACCGTCTTTACCAGAGATTCTAATTCTCTTACGGGGCGACACATAACCTTCTGACATGGTGAAGGTATCCGTTCTAATTTACCCAGCACTCACTTCCTGTACCTCAGGTTCAACTGGCAATGCATAAGTTGCATCAAATTGTCCATACGGAGGTTCCCTATTTCCCGATTCCATTTTACCCAGAATCGTCCCACCTGTAGGTTTTTGCATTTTAACTCCGGAATGTCAGTACCTTAAGGATCAAGGACACTGCTCGGGTTAGTGTAATGCAGCGGAATTATCCCGGCCATACAGAGGTCCCTAAAATTTCCTTTGTCAATATTTAAAGGCCTGATTTCTCCACTCGAGGCGTACAAATATTACTAAAGGTAGCACCTCGTTGTAGAATAGACACCCCTGTTATACGACATACCTGAGCTTATATCCCAGGGCGTACGGATATTACTATCGAAAGCACCCCTTGTGGAAGAAAGAGGTCTTCATAAAAAGCATTTTTCAATCACAATGACTCCGAGATTTCTATAGCGGTCTCGTACAATTCACCATCAGAAGATTCTTCCTCACTCTTAAAAATTTTGTTTTCAGTTGATTCCTTGTTAATTTTGTCTTGAGAATAGAATTCAAAGTTAGAAATGAAAAGGGACAAATATTACTTAATACAGAGATCATTAGAATAATAGTCATCGTCTGTTTTTACTTCCGGTTCGAAATCTGAAGTCGGAACAGTGCAATCAACTGCAATTAGCCGCAATGTCCACCTATTTAAAACTATTTAACTTTTCTTTCGTAAAGACAAGGTCGGGAATGTTCTACTGATAATAAAATAGCTAAAGGTTTCTTCTCTATGGTTGCATAACAAGTCTCAGCATTATTTATTGTTCGAGAGGCGTCTGTTACTGGTAAGACTTGCCTAATCTCACCTTGACTTATTATAGCACCTTTTACATAATCTGAGGCAACTGTGGTTATTAAAAAGGTTTACTAAAATTGGGGCACTGAAGGATGGGGTCCGTAATTATTAAATTTCGAAATTTTTTGAAAGCTATTTGTTGGGCAGTTCCTGAATTCTATTTTATCTCAAACTTGGTGATCTATGGAAGGGGTTGAGCTATTTTTGCGACATTGGGTATGCAGCATCTTTAATAAACGATTGAACCAAAAGGTTGTTTAATATTGTGGCGAGCTTCGGGGAAGGGGAAACTTTTGACCGCATCTATTTTTCTGGAATCTGGCATAATACCTTCTTGGGTTATAACATGCCCTAAATATGTAATCTTTCGAAGGAAATTATATTTATCTGGCAGAAGAGATAACTCGTTACGTTGCAACCTTCCAAAGAGTTTTTCCAACTTGATGGCAAGCTCTTGCTTTAATTCCCAGATACAAGCTGATCCCTCATTTACTGAGAAGTTTCAGGAGCATTGTTGAGACCGAATGGAATTCTTTTAAACTAATAGTTTTTTTCAATGAAGGCGCGATAGTCAATAAATTTTGTACGTCTTTTTGAATATGAGGTTGACGAACCTGCTTGATATTCATAACTTTTTCGTCTGTGGTAATCCTTTTTTGTTTAATTGTACTTTGGCAAGTGAGTTTATCGCTAGGTAGTTTAAATTGATAAGGAAATTAATTTATTATTTCAATTGTACTAACACGTTCTTCTTCATTAAAATCTTCCTAATTCAAACCTTTTAGAATTTCGCACATTCGCCGAGGGTGTGCAACATGTTTTCCGGAACAAGAATCTTTATTATTAATGCTTTCTGTGCACGAGCAAACGACATGATAATCCTTTAGCGGAACAGGTCCTAAAGTTTATGCGATATTTTCGAGGGTCAAATTTGTAGGAAAACTTCATAATTTTTGTTGAAATTCTCCTTTTTGTTCGAAATACCATCTTTTTAGTTGATAAATCATCTCTTGGGTTACAAATTCAGTTTTTCTCTTGAAGATGTAGTAGAATTTTCTTTCAATTTATATTTTTAGTTTAAAATTGAACTGTTTCGTTGAAAAGTCATCATTATCGGTAGAAAATTAATTTTTCACTAAAAATTAATTTTGTCGTCTTTGGTTAAAATATAAAATTTACCTCATTTTTAGTTGAAAATTTAACTTTATTGGTAGTAAATTGATTTTTTTGGTTAAACATTTATTAGTTTTGGGAAAAAGTGTAGTTTTTTACTAGAAACTTATCTAATGTGTTTAAAAATGTTTGCGGTGGAAAATATTAATTCTTCTAACAGAAAATTGAATTTTTTGTTAGAAAGGTAACCTGTTGAGTTGAAAAATCAGATATTTTTTTTAATGCCCTATTTTTTCACCACAAAATTCTTAGTTATACTTGCTACCATGTTTAAATTAAATATCGCTTTATTTTCAGGCGTAAGAAACACATTAAAAAGCCATAAAAAGAATAGCAAGTGAATCATAGGATAATATATATGACGACTTCTGATCTTAATTCAATCTAATTATAATCAATAATTATTACTAAACGGTACTGTCGACTTCTATAATGTTAAAAAACAAAATATATCTAAAAAAATTTTTTCATCGAGCACGCTGGCTGCTATATTATAAATTTACTCAGGAGCGCTGTACTATACACGGGTTTTACTGCGATTTTCCTTGTGTACTACAAAAAGAAAAAAAATGTAGGCAAATATTAGTACAGATATTTAAACGTCGGGCGCAGCCGCTGGGGTGTAGAGTCAGTAGAGATTCTTCTTGCGGGAAAATATCTCAATATTATGTAATATCCTGTAATAATCAAAACATGTAGAATTTAATAAAAAGTTATTGCAATATCTCAATCTTTTGTTTCCTTCTACAAAAATTCTTTTTTAAAATTGTTATTGTTATTATAATTACCAATTATAAATTTCCGACGGTTTGAAATTCTAGAATTGCGAAATTCTACATTGATGAAATTGTCCAAAGTTTATGAGATTATTGATTTAAAAAATTAATATTAAGGTGAATATGTTTTATTGTTATTTAACAATAAGAAAAGTAAAGATAATGAAATAATAAAAAATAGAAGGAAGGAGATTCGGTTGGTTACCTTCTCATTTTTTTAATCTTTTTTATTTTTGTCCTAAGAATTTGGTTTAAAAACTTTTTCATATTTTCGGGTTAAAAGTTCATCCATTCTGCAGGAAATTCGTCCTTTTGTCATCGAAGTTCAACATTTTTGACGAATATATTTTTCTTTATTGGCTGAAACATGGTTAGTCGTCTCCTCATTTTTATTTTCTCCTTTTTATTTTTGTCTTTAGAATTTTGTTTGAAAAGATTTTTTTCAATTGCAATATGAACACTTAAGATTAGAAATCCAAATTTTATCGTTGGATTATTGTTTTATATTGAGAAATTCTGTACACAACTATTGGACACTATATAGGCTTCTGAATTTGAATTTATTCGAATTTGAATTTCTTCATTTTTGAACATTTTTGCTAGTAGAATATTCCGGAAATAAGATTACCGGCCTAGAAACTTTAAAAGGTAAAATACCTGTCATTCATATGGGCCGAAGGTGGCTTCAAGTGCAATGCTGCAATGCAAGTGAAAGCAGTCAGGAAGTGTCATTGAGGTTACGAGGCGAGATGTTAGGACTTACGGTAAAGGATTTGTTAAAATTCTAGTTTTTATATTATTCATATCGAAAAAGGTATTAAATTTGTGTAAAATTAGACATATCAATTGTTGCATATATTTACTTACATGTATTTGCCAATTTTGGATTTAATTTTCAAACTTTCCGCGCAACATGGTACTTAAACTATTATGGATACGCTTTAAGTAACCTTCAGCTGAAGTTAATGACATTTTTAAAAATATTAAAGGCTACAAAAAAAAGTATTGCGATTACTCCGTGAGTTTCTGATGGAAATTTTCACGTAGAATCCGCATATCACAATTTAAAAGTTGATCTTGCTGTTCTTTTTTTGAGTTTTCTAAGAAGGAATTGAAAGGGGAACTCAGTGGGGTCTCCAAGGGTACTTCGTAGAGGCTCCTTTTGGTTCGTTCAGTCCGCCAGGGTACTGCGCCAGTAGTACATCCAATATCAATCTAACCACTGAGTGAACTCTTATGTCGGTTGTTAATCAGTAGTTAAAGTGGATATATGACCAGTAGTACGCTAATCGCTGGTGAAACGCTGGTTCCGGTATTTCACCAGTATTGCATATGGTGACGGTCTAGGCACCGTAATTATAAACAAGCAATTAATTTCAATATCTGTCATGGATCGGTAAATCCATGCGGTCACTTTATTCAAGAAGATGAGAAATATGTCTTACAGCCTTTCCGTAGCGAAGGTAAACTTACAACTGGCGCATCCCTTTGGGTTGTAGGGTAGGCCCTGTTCGAACACGACTATCGTTGAAAGGGACCGAAGGCGCCCTTCCTATTCTAACATAGAGAAGTATCTATTCTTAGAAACGTATGGAAGACCACTTTCCTTATACGAGACCTATTTATGCGAGACCTATTACAACATTAATCATAAGTCAGTAGTACACCAGTATGATGTCAAACGTGGGGTAAACTTTTATGTCAATATTTGACCAGCAATACGTATCAGTGTTGCGCCAGTAGTAGACTCAATATCAAGCCAACCACAACCTGAACTCTCATTTCGATTTTCAATCAGCACCTAAAGTAGTCATATGGCCAGTAGTAGGTCAATCGCTAATGAAACGCCGGTTCCGGTATTTAACCAGTATTATAATTCTAAAAGAATGTGGTGCAGGAGAGACGATAGTACACACAGGGGAAAGAAATCGGTTAAGATGGTTCGGACATGTTGAGAGAATGCAAAATGAACGACTAACGAAACAAATGTATCAAGGTAAAGTGAGTGGCAGCGTGCCCAGAGGTAGACCGCGGAAAGAATGGTTAGAATGTGTGAATAAGACCTTAGTTAGAAGAAACATAAGAAGTCACAGAAACACGAGAGCCT
>NC_046662.1:53158483-53162499 GCF_010883055.1 Belonocnema kinseyi | reverse complement strand
AAAATTTTAATTTTTGAATTTTAGAAGTTTTAAATATAAAATATTTACCTTATAAAAAATTCAAATTGGAAATCAAGTAGTTGGAAATGCCTAACTATTAAAAAGTTTAGGTTATTGACCGAAAATTAAAAATTGTTTACTTTGGGAAATTTGATGTTCAAATTTTTATTCCTTTACATTCTGAATTTTTGTCCTTTACTTTCAAATTAAAATTCTAAGAAATATAACTTTACTCCTACTTTTATCATTTATCGATTAAAGGATATTATGATATATTGCAAATTTTTTAAAAGGGTCTATAAAAGAACGAATTGTTGATCCTTTAAAAAAAATATTTTCTGATTGTAATATTAACAACAAATAAATGATATAGCAGAGGAAAAATAGGCATGGAGTTGTAGGTGGCCTTTCTTTCTTTCCTCTTCTTTTTTTTCGTTTTTGAATTATCATTTGAAGGAAATCTAAGAAGTTTATTGAAAATTATAGAAATATTATATTATTCTACTCACCCATGGAATTCAGGACAACCGTCAGGGCCACGAAAAGAGCGTAAAAGATCCCCATTTTTAATGATAAAGAAAAACTGCTTTTCACAAAGCAACAATGGTAACTATTCCGGTGCTTCTTTAGTGTATATATATAGTCGTCATCTTCTTCATTGCAGGTATCATATTTGTCCTTTTGAAAAATTTAGTTTTCCCTGTTTAGTTTCTAGAAAAAAATTCTACAAAGAATATAACATTTTACTTTCATTTCGGTTGCGACACTGCGGGAATGCCACTTTTAGATGCTGCTTTCTGGTTTGTTTGACTATTTGAGCAAGATTACGATTTTTTTGGGTCATCAATTTTGTAAATGAAAATTTCTAAATAAGTAATTTCATTTAAGGTGAAATTTATTTTGGAAGCGTATACACGGTCGGTACTTTCAAAAAAAACTATTGGCACAGGTAACAAAAAAAGTACTGGTACAGACAATACTTGCTGTAAAATAAAAAATGAATTATTTTTTATTTAAAAAAGTTAATTTTAACTCTTGGATATTTTGAAATATGCCAAAAAAAATTTAACAGATTTTAAAACAATTTTTTCAATTTTGAACAATTTTAAAACATGTTAAAAAACTTTGGATTATTTTAAAAGATATTTGAAAGGCTAAGATTATTTTGGAAAATTACGAAAACAAACTTTTTAGTCATTTTGAAAAGTTTTACGAGAATCAAAAAGAATTCTTGAGATTCCAGGAAAAATTTCAAATAATGTTTTACTTAGAAAAAATTAATCCTGATAGAAAATAAGAAAGGCTTAAGATATATATATATATAATATATATATATAAAAAAAAATATGTTAAAGTAAGTTTAAAGTAAGTTTCAAGTTTTGAAATTCTAAGATTAAACTTGCCTGTCTCCAATTTCAAAACATCACTTATTAATTGTTTGAAAAATATTAAAGAAATCGAAATATTTTCAAATCTTGAATTTATTATAAATAAAAGCGGGTCAAAATTATTGATCCACATTCCGATTCATCATGCGCTGCTTTTCCGCTTGCATTTAGAATTTTACTAGTAGCTATTAATTACATTTTGTCAATTTTGATTCAGAGAACGGAAAATCTTAAGAAAACAAATTATACTTCATTAAATACTCAAGTTAATATTTGTTTTTGTGTGCCGAATAAGGAAAATAGATTTTTTTTCTAATTTTTCTGTTATTTTCTGGCTCTGCGATAAGCCTTGAGTTGTAATTCAAAACAAAATTTGCAATGTAACTTACGGACTTACTCCTACCAGCTAGTCATAATTGTTATTCCATTATATTTTTTATCTCTACCGTGAGTTACATTTTTTTATAATTATTATTTCAATAACATTGCAAAAAGAGTTAAAATTATTCACCTTAAAAGAAATACAGTAATATTTTCAAAAAGAGGGCATCTAGTTGTCTAAAAAACTGGGAAAATTGGAAAAGCTCATGGAATAGTTCTCCAGAAAATTTAGAATGATTAACTGAGCTTTTGAAAAATATTTGACTGATCCCGAATTTCGGGATGACAAGATACTTCGTTTGAAAATGGTTCTTGATAATGCTAATTTGTTATTTAGTCATAAGTCAAAATCGAAAAAGAAACTGAATATTTTAGAAAAATCTCAAACTTTTTTTTTTTGTCTGCTTGAATTAATTACATTCTCACTCTAAGCTAAAAGTAAAAAATTTCCTGACAATCTTCGACAGTATTCTTCGAAAATTTTAAAAATATTAAAAATTGTGTAACTATTGTTGAAATTTTCGCAAAAATTCTTACCACCTTATCAAGTAATTCATTGTTTTCTAAAATTTTTTTAAAATCTTTCAATAAGGACAAAAATATTCTCAAAATCTTTCAGCTTTTTTTAAAGTCAAATAATCCTTTGACATTTTTTTAAATCTTTTCCATATTGTGATAAAATTAGTTTTTCCAAAACAAATCATTTTTAATTTTCCTAGAAATCTAAAAAAATTTATTCTCTTGCATACCTTAAAAATTCTTTAGAAAGTTGCTATTTTTTTAAATACTCAAATATCTATATTTTGTCTAAAATCTCTTGAAATCTTTTTAAATTTCTAATCATTTTTTAAATGTTTTTAAAACTTCTGTAAATCTTGCCAATATGATTCAAATTGTTAACAAAAGCTTTTTTAAACCTATTAAAATTAAAAATATGCCTTCAAAATCTGCCAGATTCTTTCTTGGCAATTTAAAAAATCCTTTAAAATATTTAAAAATATTTTTGAATATTATCTTAAAGTTATTTTTTCAAAGAAGGAATAATAGATTTTGCACTCAAAATCTATGTTTTCAATTTAAAAAAAAATTAAGTTCTAATGATAATCTTGTCGAACTTTCAAAAATCAAACTTTTCCTTTTCTTGACTTTTTTCGTATCGTGAGTTATTTGGCTGAAAGTGTTTATTTACGTTTTTTTTGTATCTTTAAAATGTTATAACGCCGCTAATTTTGTTTATATCCAAAAAAGTTATTTTCATTAATTATTATTCATATTTTTTAGTGCTACTAATATCTACACATAGAATTTTTATATAAAAATGTGGTCTTAATCATTTTAAAAATGATCTAAACTTTTAAAATTTGTACCTAAAATGGCTGGCTAACGAACTTGACCTTACAGAAATCTTACACCTTCTCTAAAAAAAATGTAAAGAGGTGATCATTCTATAAAAAAATGTTTTCTTAAAATTGTATTACAACTTGTGTTTTTTCTGAAAAGCTAAATTTTTTTTAATTCCAATGTATTTTTAAAAATAAAAGTTATAAAAAATGTATAGATCTTTTTTGTTTCACTAGCTTTTGTGTTCTATTTTTATTGCCTCTTGTGTGGTTTTCTCAAAAATTTAATTTGCTTATTTTTAATGTTATTTTTTAACGTTCGAAACAAAAATATCGCGGCCTATCAAAAAATCATTTGTGAAAAATATGTAGCTCTTTCTTCGATTAGAAAATTTTGTTTATTAATTTTCTTTATAGTGTCTCTCGTTTTTCTAAAAATATAATTATTTTCATTGTTTACATTAGTTTTTACGAACCAAACAAAACCTACGAACCCTATTCAAAAATGATTTATATCAAATTTCCAGATATTTTTTGAGTAAATATATTTCCTCATTTTATTTTTTCCGTAACTTGTGTCGCTTATCCAAATATTTAATTTTCGTTTCTTAAAAACTGTTTTTTGCGAATGAAACAATTCATGCTTTTTTATCTGTTTTTTTATGTTGTATAGTTTCAACGGAAAATAAAATTTTTCATTCTTAATTTTTTGTTGTTGCGATATAAATTTAAATTTTCGATTAATAGAGAAAATTTAAAAAGTTGTTTTCACAATTTTGTAGGGCAACGTAATGATCCGTTAAAAAAAGGGATCCAAAAATTGAACAATTACTTTACACTCAGATAAATGAAAATGTGAAAAGGTACAGTTTTGAACAAGTTAAAAATGATAAATTTTTGCCATTAA
>NC_046662.1:53153956-53158383 GCF_010883055.1 Belonocnema kinseyi | reverse complement strand
TCATGTCAAAGTTAAGTATCAAATCGTCATATGGTGGAGATTGTAGTTCTAACGTCAGTTCCACCAAAAACTTCAGTTAATAAGGGAGGGTTGG
Source organism: Belonocnema kinseyi (assembly GCF_010883055.1). Taxonomy (NCBI): domain Eukaryota; kingdom Metazoa; phylum Arthropoda; class Insecta; order Hymenoptera; family Cynipidae; genus Belonocnema; species Belonocnema kinseyi. The sequence goes on along the minus strand of NC_046662.1, from coordinate 53,158,289 downwards.
GAGAGGGGCGAAGTAGAACTGGAACCGAGAGAGTCGTCTTGGGTTGTTTATGCTTTAATTTCATAAATTCCGTGAATTACTTTAATTTTGGCAATGCCTTGAATTTCGTAAATTCCATGAATTCCGTAAATTCCTTGAATTCCATAAATTTTGTGAATTCCAAAAGTTTCATGAATTCCTCAAATTACGTGAATTTTATGATATCCGAAAATTTCTTAAATTCCGAGAACTCCGCAAAATCCATGAGTTTAGCGAATTTCGGAAATTCCAAGAATTCGATGATTTCCTTAAATTCTATGAATTTCTTGAATTTGATGAATTCCTTGAATTCTACTATTTCCTTGAATTCGATTCATTACATTAATGCGATGAATTTCGCAAATTCCGTTACTTACGTGAATTTCATGAATTCTGTAAATTTCATGAATTCCGTGAATTTCATGAATTCTGTAAATTTCATGAATTCCGTGAATTTCATGAATTCTGTAAATTTCATGAATTCTGTAAATTTCATGAATTCCGTGAATTTCATGAATTCTGTAAATTTCATGAATTCCATACATTTCTTTAATTCCATGAATACCGTCAATTCCTTTAATTTCATCAATACCTTAAATTTCGTAAATTACATGAATTGCGTAAATTGCTTTAATTCGATCATTCTGTGAATTTTAAAAGTTTCATGAATTCCGTTGATTTCTCAAATTCCGAGAATACCGCGAATTCCATGACTTTCATGAATTCCTGGAATTCAATGAATTCCTTTAATTTTATGAATTCCTTGAATTTGATAAATTCCTTGATTTTCTTAAATTCGATGATTTCCTTGAATTCGATTCATTCCTTTAATGCGACGAATTTCGCGAATTCCGTTACTCACGTGAATTTCATGAATTCTGAAAATATTATAAATTCCGCAAATTCCAGGAATTCTGCGAATTTCATGAATTGCGTGATTTTTTTGAGTTCGATGAATACCGTGAATTTCTCGTTCACAATTTTCGTCTTACAAACGCTCTATTATATTGCGATTTCTTCATTACAATATTAAGTTTCAATTTTATTTTACTCTTGTATTGTAGAAGTTTTATAGATGCCCAAACGTTCTCAATTCTTTTTGCGAAGTGTGGACCTATATAGAAAGATCGTACTCGGTATTTCGAGAATGCATTCACGCTATCATGCGTGGGAATTTTTAGTTTTACATGCAAACCAGCAGATATTGTTTTGGTAGCTCGATTTCTTTTGATAACTTCTTGCACGAACAGATAAATGACGTCGGCGCAGTTTATTAGCCCAGCAAGAATTCAGGATCCTCAATATATTCTTGGAGAATTCATTATTCAAAATTCATGTTGTTGTTAGCTTTTTCTCAAATGAAACAAATTATGAAAGCAAACAAAGCTCACAGAAATAATTAAACTTTTGTTTGGAATATGAAAACGGTGTCATAACTTGCTGAAACTAAATCAAACCACAGTTACTTAAGGAAGAGTTACTTAAGGAAGAAGAGAGATAAAGAGTAGTGACAAAGGAGAATAAAAAACGATAAAGAGAAAAAAATGATAAGGGTAACCAATAAAAAATTAAAACAACAAAATTGCAAGGAATCTAACAAACGTTTTTAACCTAGATAGATTCCAAGAAGAGATATAAATGAACAGAACAGTACTCAAGATGGTAAAGCGACGGTGATGGTATTCGGTCATTCCCACCAAGTACACGCACAGAAACGCCACGCAGAAAAGGCTAGAGTAACGATAGAATTTGGTGAATAAACATTATTTCACACTCCATCCTCCCAAACATTTATTTGTTCCAAACTATTCATTCTCACGGAACAAAATCGATTAGATCCTTTTATATTTATTTTGTGCAGTGCTATGCTGGTACAATCTTAAAGAAAAAACAACTGAAAAAATATTGAGCGAAAGCGAACGCCTCTACATCTGCTCATCACCATCCCTTAACCCATAAAAAATTTTCCCTCTATTTAATTATCCACTTTAGCGTCCCTTAATCTTCACCCTTACGCTACAATCATCTGATACTCGGCCAGTCTCTGCTATTTGCGCCTTTATAGTTCCCTCTACTCCCTTACCAATTTCCTCCTTACAATTTTTCTCTGCTTCTCCATGTCACCATACATCCCCCCACTTTTACGTTTCTTCTCATATCAACATTTTTCCTATGGACTTTTACATCATCTCTTCTAAACACCCGTTAGCTTTCTTAACTCCTTGCGCTGGAATCATCTTCGCTATAAAATAGAATTTAAAAAGAGGGACAGGATATGAACCAAGATCAGAAAATGTGAAGGCGCTGTAAAAAAAAAGAAAAATTAACGAAAGGTAAAGGAAACATGAAGGGACTGAAGAGAAAGGAACAGCGTATGAAAGTAAAAGGAAAGAGGATGATGAAAGAAGGAAATAGATAAAGAAGAATGAGAAATAAACAATGAGGCATTCTTCTCTTCTTCGTATTGAGTTTTCTCTTTGATCCTTTAATTTAATTAATACATTGAAAGACAACAAGAACATTTATCAACGAAAAATTTAAAAACGATAAATTTTTCTAAAAAATAGTGCTGGGATATCTTATAAACGTTTTATATTCCATTAAAGTAACCTGACGTAAACTTTACAGTAGTATATATGCGACAGATTTTATGTATCATACAAGATAATTTGAAGGAACCCGTGCAGAAATTTCCCAGGTTGGCCCTACGACAGCAAGCTTTCTGTTCGGATCCCAGCTGGGTTACCGCTGGCTGGTTTACGTGGACAGGAATCGCTCGGAAGCCAACCCGGCCATATTTTTCTTAACTCACCTAGTCCAGAGTCGGTCGGTTACTAGCCAGGCTAACCCTGATTAGAACGTATGGACGGGTGCCGACGGGAAACTGATCAGGATAATTTTTGTGCAAAAAACTATAAATTTTTTAAGAGCCATGCCATTAGCAAAAACGTAATTATAGACGTTCGATGAATTAATCTTTAAAAGTATAAGTTGAATATTTATTAGATCAGTGAAACAGAAATAAGCTTTTTTAAATTCTTTTTAACAAAATATTGAATTTTTTTGAATATTTCAACTTATTAAATAAAACTGTTATCGATTCTGTTATGTGCATCAGCAGAAATTTAACAATTTTTATAATTTTCTCTATTTTTAGACAATGTGTAGTCTTTACACTCTCAAATTTACCGCCATGCATGGCGCCCTCTGTGCCTGGGGTCTGCATAGAAATTCAGGTTCGAGAAAGGATGCACATTGCACTCAGGTCGCGTCATGTCTTCGAAGTTTGCAAATAAAATCGTGATCCGTATTTAAAATTAACCTAATTTTAGTAATTAGTTTGAAAAGCCCACTTAGTGCGCAGAGAATTATGATTTCAAATTGAAGTATGCTGTTGTATATACATGTTTTACCTTTCTTCCATCCTAACCTGAAATCCCTACGTGGTTTCCAAAATGATTTATTTTAAAGAGATTCTATCAAAGTGAATGAAAATCTGCCCCAATTTTCTCGCCCAAATTGTTCAACTTGATTTGACCTTTAAAGTTCAGTGTATTCTTTACAATGAACCTGACAAGACAAAAAATGTTACAAATTTCTCGCCTGAAGCAACATTTTTTAACTCCTTTATGGCCGCATTATCCGACCGGAACTTGGCTGGTATTGAAGCTGAGATCCGACATTTTACCCTAACGTTTTTAGTCGGATCCCGGCCAAATTCCCTACCAGCGCCCGGTAAAAACCGGGGCTGTTTGGACGTTACCCGGCTGGATCCCTGATTGGATTTCTACACGGGAAAATTAATAATGTATCAAAATTTGAATAAAAGCAATACTTTCGTAAGTATTTTTGAATTTCTTTCTATAATGAAACGTCCGAGTAGGCAAATTGTTTATAGAAAATTTTATTTAAAGCGAAAATGATTCTTAATATTATTCCACCAAAAAAATTATAAAAATGCAGATCTTTAGTTTTTATTAAACTAACACTCTTTATAATACTAGGCTAAGAATGGCATTGAAAAAAGTTTCTTCATAATACGTAGGTGATGCCTAGTATGTAAGCAGTAAAATCTTTATTTAGCATTATTCAAATTTCAGATTAATCACAAACTTATTTATAATCAGGCTCTTCTACTTAGGAGTATAAAGATCACTGTTTCTACTCTCTTTTGGACCTCAAATGTGTCGCCTAATTTCTTTGGCGACTGTTACGAAATTACACTAAACTCTTGCTTTAAGTCACCCCGTTCTTGGTCTTCCTAGAACTGCCGGCTCCCGCAGTTTCTCAGGATAGCAGGTTGAGAATTGTTTGG
>NC_046662.1:53136871-53153856 GCF_010883055.1 Belonocnema kinseyi | reverse complement strand
GACACTGAACTAAAATCGAGAGTGTGGTGTATCTTCTGATTTCAAAAATGATGAACTCTGATTTTAATGAGAAAAATTATAATATTCTCACACACTACAGCAAAAAGTTTAAGAGAAACTTTATTATTACAGAGCAGATACAAGGAACAATTGGAAAACATAAACCACCTGTAGTAAATGGTATTGCAGGAGGAGGAAATCAAAGATATGCAGGTCATGTACAAGGTGAGAAAATTGACGAAAAATTTCTTTATTGTAAGGTACACAATGCAATTGAAATATTTTTTACCCTTTCTAAATGCCTTTAAAATTTAGAAAAATATTAATGAATTGGCCTTTTTGACTATTTTTGAATTATCAATTTCTTCTACTAGTTGACCATAAAAAATGTAATCAATGTTATAAAAAATATATACGGTTAACATATTTTAGAAAAAACATAAGAAGCTTGACACTAAAATCATTTTTCTCGACTGGATTACAAGAAAATATTTAAAATTTGTATGTTGATTTTATTTCACAGAAAAAAAGTGTCTTTGTTTGAACTAAATGAAAAATTTTCTATTCTACCTACGTTTCTCTCCATACTATTTCAAAAGCTACACCTTTTTCTATACATAATCTACTTTCATCTTTAAGGAGGAGCTGGATCTGAATTAGATGTCGGATCTAGAGCCGGTGGAGGACCTGGAGGTTTCGGAGGTGTAGGAGGATCTGGAGGTTATGAAACAGGTGTAGAATTTGGAGTAGGTGCAGGATTTGGAATACATCGAGGACATAACACAGGTGGAGCATCTGGACCAGGCAGGAAATTCGGAGGCAGTGGAGGACCTGGAGGATTCAGAGATGTAGGAGGATCTGGAGGATATGAAGCAGGTGGAGGATTTGCAATAAATAGAGGACATAACAGAGATGGAGTATCTGGAGAAGGTAGAGGATCTGCAGTTGCTGGAGGACATGGAGGAGCCAGAGTTGTAGGAGGATTTGGAGGATCTGGAGGACCTGGAGGATCCAATGTTGCTGGAGGATCCAATGTCGCTGGAGAATCTGAAAGATATGGAGTAGGTGGAGGATTTGGCAAAGGTGGAGGACCTGGAGTAGATAGAGGATTTTAAATGCATCGAGAACTTAGCATAAACGGAGGACGAGGTGAATCAGCACAGGGCAAATAAATGAAAAATGTGTTGAATTTTTTTTTAATTAATACATTCATTTTGAAATTTTTTACCTCCGAACCATTTTTTAAGGTTAAGGAACAGATGATAGTCGCTGGTGGCCAAGTCTGATGGATTGATCGACTGTAGGCAAACGCGGCACCCACCTAGCACAGTGCTTCTCCATGCCCAAATATTCATGTAAAATATTGCGTACACGCTCAGTTTACATCGCAGTAGCCTCAACTATCTAACCTACCTTTAATCTGCGGTCCTCTATCACCATTTTATGAATTTTTTCGATCATTTCGGGAGTTGCGACCTCAACGGGGTCTGCTGAACGTGGTTTGTCAGAAGTTCTCGTGCGACCTTTCTTAAATTCAGAAGCACGTCGCCGTTTGATCATCGAATATAATGGAGAAGAGTCTTCAAGTTTGAAAACCATTTTTTCTATAATTTCAAGTGGTGTTATGCCTTTTAAATAGAAGTATATAATGACCGCACGCGTCTTTGATTTTTCGATTTTTGCACTAACAATCGAGGTCATTGTTCAGTAGGCTCTCAAATATATAGTAATAGAGCAATCGACTTAAAAATTGATGTACAGGTTAGTTAGATACAGTACTATAGAAGAGAAGTTAAGAATCAGACCTGCTGGCGCCATCTCTAGGTCAGGCGAGAAACTTTTCTGCCCACCCTTGTATAATAATTAAATGATAGATTTTATGCTTTCACGATGATTCATTTTGATAAAAAGAGATATTTCGGGTTTCACTCGTGTAAAAAACTACGAATTGTTTGCCGACGTTTTGTGAACACTGCAGTTTACATCTTCAGGGCTAACCAGAAACTGAGGTATCAGGTCATGATGTTCTTAGGTATACTTTTAACGATGTCTGTGATTGGCCAGAGCACCCCCCGTGGGGACTGGTCGAACTTGATTGGCCAATCAAGTCTTTTTTAAAAAATCCGAGAGAACGGAAAGCCAAAACGGATTGGTATTATATCCATTGTCCCTATTGATGTTATTAGGGTTTTTTAAGATTTCGATTGCTTCTCTATGTTTCCAAGAAAACATAGAACAGTCGTGAACGTTGCAGTTCACATTTATAGCGCTAACCCTAATAACATCAATAGGGTCAGCCCTGAAGATGTGAACTGCAATGTTCACGAAACGTCGGCAAAAAATTCGTACTTTTTTACACGAGTGAAACCCGAAATATCTCTTTTTATCAATAATTGAATATGTCCAATTCTTCTAAGAATAATATATTTCTAATACATAGGTAATATAGTTATAAAAGCAATAAGAAGTGTTTTCAGAGCTGTGAGAATGAACGAAAATTGGTTTCCATTACAAGGCTTTAAATACATTTCAAGATAATTGAATGGATGACCATTAGATTACACAAGTTTATTATGTTTTATGTTTAAGTTTTTCTTTTCATTATTACAATCTGCCTTTGTCTGCTAATAGGACCCAAAGCTATATATGCAGCTACACGTTTATCAGAATCATCATTAGCTTATTCCTCTTCTTTTTGGCGGACAAAAATTCTTCAAATCAGCAAAAAATAATAAATATTTTCTGTTAATCATCACAATGTATTTTATTTGAACATAATTTACAAAATTAAAATTTTAAATAAACATTTTGAATTCAGAGTATAATTTTATTATTACTTCTTCTCTAAATTAAGAATGTAAAAGCTGCTACAGTTTTAAATTTATAACACGTTTATATTTTTTCTGAATGAATAACGTTTCTGTTATTACCTTTCAACATGACGTAAAACAATTATATATATGCGGGCATAGCAACATTTAAAGAATCTGCCCGCTAAGCAGACACATTTTCATGTATCATTTCAATGAACTTATATAATTACAATTCATAACATGCATAAAAATTAAATCATACTAATTCTTTTTTCCTCGTTTTTATAATTTTTAAAATTTTTTATCTTGTTTTTCACGATTAAATGAAGACTACTGCGCATCTGCATAGGGTATAATACAGGTTCATATATAGGGTCCTATATGGGATCATATTTCCTCTTTCGTCTTTTCTGTCCTTTTGCCAAAAATATAATTTTTTTATTTTTTATCTTATTTTGTACAGTTGAAAGAAAATCTACTTATCCTTTCTAAAAATGATCAATAATAACTTTATAGATCTTTTCAGGCTAATATTTTTTGTCTGATAATTTTAGTTTGTACCTTGTGTCGTTTTTTCAAAAAAAATATATTATTTTTATTTTGAATGTTATTTTGTACGCCTAAAGCAAAAAATACGTGTCTTAAAAAAAAATTATAGCTCTTTTTTGGATTTTTCATTATTTTTGGTACGAAAAAATTTGGAATTTTCCACTTTTCAAACAAATTGAAAAAGTTGTCATCATATGCTTGTAGGGATTTCAAAAAGCAACGTTTTTCTTCTGCTGACTTTTTTTCATATCGTGCCTTGTTCAGCCTAAAATGTTCATTTCAGTCTTTTTTTTTTGAATTTTGAAAATGCTCCAACTCTGATCATTTGCTTTTTACAAAAAAAAGTCACAGGGATAAATTGTTTGAGTTTCTGCGTAATATGAATAACCGTCCACAGAATTTTGAAATCTTGAAACAATGCGGTTTCAAAAATTTTGAAAACGTGATCACTTTTTGAATTTTGATTCGATATATTTAGTTTACGAATTAGTTATTTCTTTTTAGGCCTTAAAAAGTGTGTCAAAGCAGAATCCAATCTGATAAATTTTTCGACAGTTATCGTGTCTACAGTATACAGACAGACAGACAGACAGACAAACTCCTTCGCAAAAATTGTTTTTTCTGACTCAGTGAGTCTCAAAACGTAGAGATTTAATGAAAACCGACAAAGTGAAATTTCACATAAAACCAATAACTTCTCATTATGATGATAATGTGAAAATAGTAATATTTTAAAATTATATTCTTTTTAACATTCATCGTTATATTTTCATTTCATATATTTCAAAAGCTTTGTTTGGATTAGTCTTAAAGATGCTGGTTATGTTTCATAATGCTTAAAGTTTGAAAATATTTTTGAAGAAACTTTCAATTAGTTATTGTTATACAACGAATCTGGGTATCAGTAAAGCACAAAACTTGATTATCTATTCATGAAAACATCTATAAGAATAATAATTGTGACTTTTTTTAATACATAGTTACTAAAAATGACTTTCATGATAAATCTTAAAAGAGAGCACAAGCATTTCTTCTACAGAAAATAGCACATTGAAAAATTTGTTAAGAAAGCTTTTGCACGGTAAAAAAACTTGACAATAAAGAAAAGTATCTAATTGAAAGATAGCACGTTATAAAGGCCTAACTCAAAATGTCTCTATCACTACAGAAACAGAAAACATAGAAAAAAGTTGAATTTTTTATTTAATAGCGAAATAAGAAGGTAGTTTTAAGTGACATTAGTAATGTACGAAACCCGTAGCATTTGTAATAGATGATGGTACTATACTATTACTATACTATTACCATGGAGGGATAAGAACTCAGATAATACCGATAACTCAACATATGCTCGATCAATAAAAGACTATAATTGCCGACTCTACGAATATAATATAATTATCATTAATCCTATTATCATGCGGATGTATTTATAATTCTAAAATTTAGAACAATAAATAGAACAAAGTCAAATCTAATTATATGAAGAATGAATACACACGTGTGATTCCATTAAAGAAATATTCTCAACGATACATTTAAAGGGAACCAAATCGAGAATGCTGCTGTATGACGCTTTATACAGATCCTAACAAACTTGTAGATGATTTGCGATTTTACATTAACTTTTATCATTCGTTACAAGGTTCAGAGTGTCAAGCAACTATCCACATAATACGTCAAAGAAACATAATATTTTAGCAAGCATTAACATTGTAAATTTTGGTATAACTATATTTAATCTGTATAATTACATTATGACATTACTTTGTTAAGCTACATTAAGAATCTATACTACGAAATTGAGTTTAGCATTTTTTCCCGAATAAACAGACTTTCAAGGTTGTCAAAGGTCGCAATTGATTCAGAGCCTGTTAGCTTAGATGAGCATTACTTAGTAAGATTGGGTAGTACTCGAGTTTTTTTAAATAGTAGTAAAATTTAAACCAACAACCCCAGCACAAGTACAGTGAATCCTAGAAATAGGGCCCCCTGATATAGTCCTTCCGAGAATTAACGCCACAAATAGGAGTAAGGGGAGCTGTGCAGGGTGATCAGCGGTCGCTTAGGCGTAAATAAACAAAAGCGCCTGGTTAACTGGCCTAAAATTTCTAACCTTCACAATTCGCGGGAAAACTATTTTTTCTCCTTTTAAAAGTTTTAATCTTGTACACATTTAAATTTACCGTTAATTTTGAATTTTCCTCAAATTTAACTGCTTTTATGATGGTGCCATCTGATACCAGTGAGCACTTATCGAAACACTATCCTCTGTCAGTAAATGACTGGTCACTTCTTTACCTGCATTTACCTTGGAACAGAACCGCATTACAGAATTAATCAAAGCAGTAGCACTTAGTTTCGCTGCCGTACAACGGTTCTGTACATCCTTAGGTAAGATATATTAAAACCACACAGCTGTATGTACTGTAAAATGCTACAGCGCATCCATAGGTACTATAGATGTCCAATGCGCAGCCTTGTGCGCATTGGACTTGTGCGCATCTCAACGCTGGAGACACACACACATCATTGGAATGCATTTTCAAATTTGGCGCGATCTGGTTTCCACTAGCAGTAGATAAATAAGCATTATTACCTTGAAGAACAGAAACAGATTGAGCAATGCAGCTAAGCGTAGTAATTCCCTCTACTTGATGTCACAATTTCGCTCGTTAAAAAACTTTGTATAAATTTAAATTCAGAATAGCAGAATATCATATGATGATGCTAAATTGTCAAACATCACTGAACCTCAGTACCTCTAGATTGAATTTCGCAGAGTCAACAATCCTAAAAATACCTCAAAATTTACTTTCATTACTGATATCACATTCAACCCCTATTTCAATTAAGTATTAAACGTTTCTACAAATTATAATCAACATTCTTTTTCTCAATCTTATCTTTTGCAAAGTAATATGACTTCACTGTTTACCTATTCTAAGGAGACTCCTTTTGATGTGAATAAGGCAGTTCAATCATTCGAAAACGACTCTAAAAGTGCAGATGGACTTCCAATCAGTTGCTTTAAGAAAAGTATTAAGGTTTTAATTTCTCACCTCGCTGAGTTATTCAATCTATCACTTACATCGTCTACTTTGTCTGACGTATGAAAGAAAACAATTATACGATCCATAACAAAAATAAAAAAATTAAGTTTAAATAAACAATTGCAGACCCCTCTTTTCACTATGTGCGTTATCTAAAGTTCAAATATTTTGTTACTTTTCTCTAAATAAAAAATCTTCTCGATACTTACGAAACTGGCTCTAAAAAAGGGCATAGTAATTAAGCTGTATAGCTCTTCTTGAGATGAGTATACTTTTGTCTATTAATTTTTTTCATAGCTTCTGGTGTTTTGCCAAAAATATAATTCTTTTTATTTTTGATGATAGTGTTCACGATTGAAACAAAAACTACGCATCTTATAAAATAAAATTTAACTGCCACTTCATAGCTCTTTTGTGTCTGAGAAAATTGTATCTATCTGTTTTTTTTGTAGCTTATGTCGTTTTTTTTTAAATTCAATTTTTATATTTGCAATACTATTTTCACGAATAAAACAGAAAAAATATATTTTATCAAAAATTTGTTAATAAGAAATTCTTTGATCTTTTTTTCAATGCACAACATATTCATATGAAAATTTTTTTTAATCTTTTAAGCACTTCAAATAGCGACTCATATCATTTTCAGACCTACAAAAAGTGTTCTCAAAAATGTTGACAATGTATTCACATTTTGAGTTTTTATCTAAGGGGGGCTGGTTCAGAGTTTCTGAAACGTTGAAATTTTATAGAAACATGGACGATGCAGGGGATGATGAAAATGTACGCAAATCTAAAGTTTTTCTGATAAGAATGTAATTGTAAATGATTAAATTTTCAACCGGAAAATATGAAAAAGGCTTTAAAAACGAATAAATAAAACATTCCTGGAATTTGAAAAACTAGTTTGAAAAATATTTGAAGGAAAATCAGTATAGGCCTATAATAATTTTCTTATAATGAATTTTATATGATTAAGAAAAAAACAGAAATTACAGAGGAAAAAATTTTTCAGACCAATCATAATAACAGAGATTCTGCACAAATGAACTGTGCATAGGAACAGGCGGCGAATTCTCTGGATATCTTAAAAATTCTTTAATATTTCATTGAAATCCTGTGGTATTCTTTTGTTATTTAAAAATTTTTTAAAACCTAAATAAATAACAATTGAAATTTCTAGGATTCCCTGAAATCTTTTGGAATCTTCGACATCCTTGGAAAATCAATAAAATTCTTTATATCTTGTGAAGTGTCTTAACGTAACTAACAAATTCTTAAAAATTTTTGAGTGTTTTTCAGGGTGAAATGTGATTATTTCTGATTTTAATATCATTTTGTTGGGTCAAAAATTTCCTTTAAAAACTAGAGATCTCTACTGGGTATCATTTTTTGTGTGTCCTTGTTTGAATGGAACAACTTCATGATGTTATTTTTAATGCAGAATGAATGAGTCTGGGATATCACCAATGGTCTCATTTTAGTTCCCCTCAATACTGTTTTTATAGTGTGTTACTGTAATATCTGAAACTAGCCCTGAAAGATTATTTTGTTTCTACAGTGTTCAGTGATGAGATTCATGAGAAAAACGATTTTTTTAATTTATAGGGACTGTAATTACTTTTATTTCGCAATTTATTATTTGACTAGGTCTTATCAATCATTTCTGATAAGGCATCAGCTACTTATAAAATACATGTAGCTAAAAAGGAATATCTTCAGATTGTAAAAACTAATTTTTTTCGATCAATAAAAAAATGTTAGTTGAATCATTAAGAAAAAATCTAGGAAAAATGTTCGCAATCTTTCAATCTCTTCACCTCTAAAATGGACGACTCTTCCAGAGCGAAATGCCTAGGAGAAATTAGGATAATCAAAGCTGAGAATATCATTATAATCATGTACGCTGATGATGCAGTTATTTTCGTTCAAACAAAGATTGGAGCATCCAAAAATTCTGCAGTCCTGAGATAATATTGCATTCTTCATTAACTGCCAGTAAAAAATAATTAAACAAAAATAGTTGTTTTTAAAAGGGAAAGGTTAGGTGCAAAATTATTAGAAATTACATTTAAAGCATATTCCGTCGAAATAGTTAACAGGTTTGCTTTTCTCGGGGTGCTATTCTCTAAAGCTATCATATTTAGTGAAGTTGTCTATGAAGCAATGAGAAGAGATAAATTGGCTCCTGCATGTTATTATATGCGGTTCATATCTGGGGCTTGCTTGGGACAATTATAAAAACTGGTAAAAGTACAAATCTGCTCCAACTTTAATTGGTTGGACATTTATAGGAGGAGTGAAGGATGAAATTTTCGAACATGCTTGTTAAACCACAGCAGTTTTTTAACTTTCAGGATGTGCAGCCCATGAAGGTATTAATCCATGTCTTTAATCCATCTGGGAAAACATGCAGTTAGGTGATTCGTGATACGAAGATCTAGCAAAATTGATTAATCAAGCTCATCCTGATTAAAGCGAGAATTAGATATAATGCAAGATGTCGTAAAAGATCCTCATTATAGTGTGAGAAATATCGCAAAGACGGTTTATGATTGAATCTCATTCAGGGGTTGAAGGAAGCTAACTTTGACAGACCAAGTCAATTTTGCACTAAAATTATGCATTTGTACGAGTTTCATAATAATATTTTCGATTTTATCTTTTTTAGTGATAAAGCAGCATTTGAACTGAGTTGAGCTGTTACCCTACATAAATGTAAGTATTTGAGCAATACCAACTCTCACTTGAAAATTGAGCGCCATACCCAGTACCCTTAAAAGCTCAATGTTTGGACTGGATTCTACAAAAGTTTTATAATAGGGCCATTATTTTAAGATCATTTAATTGCATTTAATTATTTTAGACTTATGGCAAATCAAGTCGTGCCGGTCACAAAAACTCTATTTGGTGAAGATTTTCACTCTGCAAGATTACAGCAAGATGGTGCAGCAGCACATTAATCGTTAATTATACAAGAACTTACAAATCAAACGTTCGTTAATCGCTATAATTTTAACACGTGATGCCAATGAGGGGCCACATAAGTAACCAGAATTGTATTATTGTCTCCATTATTGTCTTGTCGTCGTGAAACACAGTCAATTCAAAAACTTACTTCAATAATTCACTCCACATGGAGCAATTTTGATCGCGTTTCTGTCAATTATGTACAGTTGCTGACTTACTTATGTTTTCTTGTTGAGGCTAAATGATGGTCTTGAATTAGTTTTGGATTCATTTCAGCTTTAAATTTTAACAAATATTTTCTATCATTATACATAGTACCAAATTAGTATCTCGCCATGTAAATCGGTCAGAAATACTGACAGGTTTGGAGTTCTTTAGCGTAAAGGAGAGAGCATTTTTTATACCGCAGAGTGGTTTTTAGGCAACGATAGTCCATTCATCCTATCCTCACAATACTTCTAGGATAATGTCAGATTTCTTTACACCCAAGAAGATTCTAAGGAAAGTTCTTGAGTTTTCCTGAAGTTATTCTATCAGATGATGATTTTTGGTTGTGCGGGTAGCCTGAAAGAGATGGTAGACTATTGATACTGCCGTTAAATTATTTCCACATTAATGCCGTATTCTAAAAATGAATACAGTGAATCCATAAAAAATGAATTTTTTCATACAGCATGAGAAGAAACAAGTTCCCAAATTCAATTAAGCGAATTAGGGCGGGGAGCTCTCCGTCCCACTTTAAGAGTTGAAGCCGAGTGATTGAAATTCAATTTAAGTTGAGTTTTAGGAGATAAATTCTGCGATAATTTCAGGTTTAGGTTCAGAATGAAAATTCTAAGTCAATTCAAGTCGAGCCTCAGAAGATATCTTCTAAGATAATTTAGTTTGAATAGTTGAATTTGACGGTTTTAAGTCACGTTTATCAATACTAGCAGAAATGAGGGCCTGTCTTGGAATAAAATGAGTGGCGTCGACCCTAGAGACGGCCCTTCCTTTGGGAATTCCCTGACAATTAACTGAATCTCAAGTTTGGTTAATCTGACTGTTTATGTCGCAATCTAGTAAAATAAGGCTTAGTCGCGGCCTACCCCAAGCCTTTGTCACCATGATCCTACCCTTTATTGATGTTCGGCCTGCACTTTTCAGTATTATGTATTTCTATTTTGACTACCATTACACTAGTTAGGCTTGTCAGTTAAAGAGGCATTCGTGCCTAATTTATCCACCAACTTCACTAACGCACTTACCAAGGACTCAAAAGAGAAGTTGGCACCGTCTGATGTGGCGTCAAGGGTATCTTAACCAGCTGCGCGAGAAAGTTTAGTGTTTTAAGCATATGCTACTTCAGGAAAGAATGAATCTTCCGGCCTAGGAGGCGGACGCTCTCCTTTATCTAAATTTGCCTTATTTTCACTTCTACTGCAACCAGCGTTATCAGATTATTATAATCGGAAAACTCAAAGCGGCGAAAAGTCCTTTGAAGATCAGGTCTGAGATTATCATAGGCTTGGTCCATCTGCTCTTTCATGACAACTGGGCGTTGCAACTCAAGGAAGAGACTCTGAAAGCATATTAAAAAATCAGCGGTCCTTTTTTAACGAATCTGATAACAAGTGGCGACTCTGTTTCTTCAAGATGCCATTAATAGTTAATGCCTTTATATATCACGAGAAAAGCCGTTTTAATATGCTGTCATGTAGATTAGACATAACAATTATAGCGGCGCTTTTGTACGGGTAATTTTTACAGAACGAAAGGAATCCTTTAAGTTTTTCATGATAATGTCTACGGTTTTATGATCGGCCCTAGTATAGCAATACTTATTCGGAGGGGGCCTAAACTCTCTTGACTGATGAAGGTATAGAAATATTCTTGCATACAATAATAAAGTGAAGTAAGGCATCTCAATAGCTGAAAAATGCCAAGAAGCCATAAAGTTTGACCCTACACCAGATGCTGCCCCTGCAACACTAAAAATTGTACTGTGGGTTAGAAAATTATTATTTAGTCCAAAACCAGGCTAAATGATTTCCAAAAAATGTAAGGCTCCTATTTGTTTAAAGTTTTACAGATGTTACTAGAGTCTTCTTGTGATAGTAACGGCAGAACTCTTGCATTGTTTGCCAGTATTGTGATATTAACTGACAGGCAATACCTGATTTGTTACTATAACCGTAATTCTGCAGCAATTGACTGTTAATTCATATAATTTTCAATATTTTGTACAGAGTCAAGGCATACCTCGTCACAATGTATATCAATCTTTACTCCGGAACAATACACTTTTGAATCTCGCGGCATATGAAATTGCTAATCACAGCTCAAACAGATGATTCCCATATCTGTCGTATTTTTCCACCTACAGCAATCCTCAAGCCGCACAGCTTTTATGTGGAAAATTTTTCATCAAATTGACAGTTCGCTTACTAAAAATTCAAAAACGGAATTTTTCATTGCAACAAATTCAGTGACTTTTGAAACTGGACTCGCAAAAAATGGCTTCTCTTCGACAAACTGATCTCGTCTTGCTGTCCACTTACGTGCTGCCCGTCGCAGTGCAAGAAAGTGCTATTTTACTGCCGATCCGCAGACAGATTAATTGTGCTTGTTCTGTCTATTTCAGATGAAAGAATTTTGTAATACTTAATATTAATCCAAACAGAAGGTGCGTTATAATTTTTTTCTGTTGCTCTGATGAAAACCATGAAAACTAACGAAATTCATGATAAAGAGGTTAGGCCACAGTCTGCTGTCAATTCTGACAATTTTGATTTTGTAGGATTATTTGTTAGGATTTATGTTACAAGAAAATTTATCCTATTGTAAATACTTGAATTAATAGTCAGTAGTGCGTTAGAGGAAAACAGTAAGTACAATTATTAGCACATTTTAAAATTGTACACATTTACGAATTGCTCAGTAAACCTTACTACATTTAACTACTTTTTCAATAAATTCTTTATACATACCATAAATATATCTATTTTTGCTAGATTTTTACTCTCGGCTTTTACGATACCCTTTTTTGACATTTTTTCAAAAAATATTTTGCGATTTCTATTTCCGTTATCCACATGACCAAAATAAAACATCTGTACAGAAAAAGATATATGAGAATCACTGAGACATAAGCTGTGATTGTTGGAAAGTTCGACTCTGTTGACGTCAAAGGTTCCCTCTAATCGGCATCGCGATTGAAAGTTCGTGTTTTAACATTAAGGGCATGTGACACAGCTAAATACCTATATTACCGACCACAGTTTTTCATTTCACTGAATGTTATTTTGAACCTAACAACTTTTTATGTAAATAAAATATCGAGCTGAAACTTTGGGAAATGTATTAGAGTACAATATAGTACGTTTAGGTACTGCATTTTGGTAGGAACTTCACTGAAAATTATTTCATCTTTTTTCTGAACCTCAACATTTTTTGAACGTTCGAACTTTTTTTATACATAAAATATCGGTCTCAAGCCTTGAGAAATGCAAGAGCCGAAAGAAAACTACGTTTAAGTACAAAGCTTAATAATAAAATATGTAATAAAAATATTTCAACAATCAGTTCCAACGGCATCAGCCAGTAACGTTGTACACGAAAATACGAACCCTCTAGAGCCTCGTCTAGTGGCCGCCAGGTTCCGTATTTTCGCGTACAACGTGACCGGCTGATGCCGTTGGAACTAATTGTTGAAATATATTTTTTTACATCTTTTATCATTAAGCTTTGTACTTAAACGTAGTTTTCTTTCGGCTCTTGCATTTCTCAAAGTTCAATACCGATATTTTATGTATAAAAAAAGTTCGAACGTTCAAAAAATGTTGAGGTTCAGAAAAAAGATGAAATAATTTTCAGTGAAGCTCCTACTAAAATGCAGTACCTAAACGTACTTTATTGTACTCTAATACTTGCAAAGAATGCTGAATACACTGAATGCAAGCATGAAGAGCATGGGCCTCAGTATTAACGCAAATAAAACAAAAACTATGGTGTTCGAAGTAAAGAGTGAGAAAACTCTATGCAATATTGTATTAAATGATGAGACAATTTAACAAGTTGATAAGTTCGTATACCTTGGTAGCTTTTTACTAGGGGCGGAAAGATAGATAAGGAATTAGAAAGACACATAAACGATGGTAAGAAGTTTATTGGTAGAGCAGGGCCCCTTATCAGAAGTGAAAATATATAAAATAAAGCTAAGAAGGCAATACATAATTCTGTATTTGTACCGACTGTACTATACGGTAGCAAGACATGGACTTCTCAAGAAGAAGATAAGAGTAAAATTAACTCTGATTGATAAAGTAAATAACGAGATCATTCTAAAAGAATGTGGTGCAGAAGAATTGTGTTAGAAGACCTACACATTAAAACATTTTCTTCACATTAAACTTCACATTAAAACTATTCAAAAATAATAATAATGTATAATGGATATCGAAAGAAATATTTCGAAATGCATGTTATTATTTGTGGAAAAAAAATTTATCAGTTTGTATTACCTTGTTCTGATGCACCTACTAACGAAACTAACGAAAACTAACGAAACAAGCGTATCAAGGTAAAGTACATGGCAATTTTCGGGTACATTTAAGAACAGTTAAGTTTACAGAATTTTTTCTTATACAAGGAGCGATGAGAAAAATTTGAAAAAAATTCAGGAATATAAGGGAAACTGTTGTGAACCAGTTGCGGTTGAGAAATTTGAAAAATAATTAACATTGTTGCTTAAAAGTACAAAAATGTACAACTATATTATCTTCAGTTCTAATACAGATATTAAAGCGATTCAAACTGCAAACTGTAACGCATAGGCTTTGTAATTACTTTCAATCACCTGGAAGGATGACTGCCAACTGCTGGTGCCTTTCTATGACCTGTGGTTCTGAATGCTTGGATGACACCTGGCCACGGGTCGAAGAAAGTGACAAGCGGTCGGCAGTAAAAAAAACGAGCCCCCTCTGCTTTCTGTCACTTGTTTTCCAACCAAAAGAATGTGTAGTCTGATAAGCACAACAAATTTTTTACATAAACGTCTTCAAGCTCATTCACGTAGAACACTTTCAGGTTTCATATGACTGTTTTTTTGTTGCGCTAGAACTTTTTTTTTGACTAAGTTGTTAAGCTTCAAAGGCAGATGCCTGAAACAAAAGAACTTGGATACTAATGGACCCAAGTGAGGGAGCTCGCATTAAGACTTTATGAGGATCTGCACTCAGGGTGATTTGTCGAGAGATTGATCATTAACCTGGGTCGAAGCAGTGTTGCAGAATAAACGTGTTATTTAAATAAATAACACGAGAATTCTGTATCACTCTAAAAGTTTTATATCCCTTCTTCAAATTACTCTCTTCCCCAACGAGTGAGTCATGTTTAGCCCCAAAAGGAAATAGCTATGTCAGCGGGTTTGTTGGCGGTAGCATTGCTACTCACAGGGTTTCCCATGCCAAATAAGCTGATCACGAAGAGGAGAGGGACTAAGAAGAACACCAAAACCTAAATAATAATAAAGAATAAATTAAAGATATTGAAACGCTGGGTGCTTTCAGAGGATCTTCAGGGCGCCCCTTAAGCCACAGCTGGGGGTCACAGCATGCGGGACGGTGGCGATGGTGAGCTGCGAGATGGGCAGGCAGATTTCACAAATGAAACCGCTAGCCAGCCAGAACATCTGCGACAAACAGTGAGCAGTGGAACATCAGCTGTGCCCGGTGAGAATTCTTTGGCTAGCTTTAGCTATTTGCAGCCAGCCACCTTGACAGAAATACCGCGGGAGAGCATCAAGTGGGATACCACAATGAAAGAGTCATCAGTGCGTCTCTATCACGAAAGTGCGAAGTTTGAAGCGAAAATGGAAAAAGGATACAATTTAAGAACGAAATTTGATGCAAAGTATCCTGATATACGGAAAGTCGCACTATGATGTCTTATCGCTACGGTAAAGGATATCAGGACTAATCTACTCATCACAGCAGATTACACAATGTCAATTAAACAACAGGTTGATTGAGCGTGGAAAAACGACGGCATTGAAAATCGTTTAGAGAAAGCCGCACCATATGGTCAAACAAAGGCAATTAATGTTCTTCTTTAAACGGTTAATGATTCAACACCGCCACATCCTTCAGAGGTGGATGACCTTATACAACTAGAGGCAGAAAAAGAGGTTCAGCAACCAAAAAAGCGACGAAAATGGACATACTATGTGAACAGAGATGTTATGCGCCTTTATTTTTTGGCTAGGTGATTGCTTGGCAATTTCGGGTAATGAACACACATACACACATCCAAATATAAACTTACATATTACACCAGAGCAATGCTTCGAACCTGTGCATCTAACTGATAACCTCATAAGGTTCGCTCCGCCCACCCTAGCCTAAACGTATTCGATCTTGCGGCTTGCCAGGAAGGCTGCAGAATGGCTGAATGGATAATAATTACTTTGCTAACACAAAACGAGGACTTCATTTACTGTGCGACCGGTAAGTCTGGCACCTGAGAGATATATTCGAAATGGCGAAGTGCGAGAGATAGTAGCAATAATGTAAAGCAAAACAGGTCATCATTGGCAGCGCCAGTAGGATTTTGTTTTTTTGCAAACCCACCGATCGACATTTCTTGCTCGTAAATTAATGAAAAAGTCTGCCGCCAAAAGGTCTTGATACCATCGTTTTCCGGAGCGAAATAGTTCTTCATGCCTCTTAGCAAAATGTTTCGACCTCGTCTTGCTTGGGCGGATTGTCGACAGTAACTGGAGGGTTTGGAAATATTCGAGGTAGGTCAGAAAAAAACTGTTGGTTTTCTCTGATTCAGCTCCCTTTGCTCTAAAATTCTAACAGCGCTAGATAGTATTTGCATTCTGTCAACAATATGCAGCCTAATAGTCTGGACTTTCGACTTCTTTAGTGTGTGATAATAGATCTGCATTTTGCGCCATTAGTTTTTTTTTACGGTTTGCATCCGCTAAATCTCTTTCTCAATTATACAAACCACAATTGATAGTCCAGAGGTCGGCGTCTTTGAAAAAATCTTCAGAAAGCTCATCATGCAGTTCAACCAGAATTGTGGGCTAGAAAGAAACCTTGATGTTGGGGTTTATTCGGGTCCTGAAGCTTGGCTCTTCTTATAATGGATGCCTCCCAGTGGATGGTCTGTGTTTGGCATGATTTAAAAGTGCAATAGCTACCGGTGTTTTTCCCACCAGAGAGCATGCACGTTCGATTGTTTTGAAGAGTACTTGCTCCAACTGTATTTGTTGTTTTTAGAATTTTTAGACGAAAAGTTAGACAAAGGAGTTCGTCCATCCTTGCAGAGCCCCGAAAGCGAGGATGAGGCTGCATGCTCTGAAAGGTTGCCCGGTATCCCAGAGCCACTGTTGCAGACACTTTACCCACGTATCATTTAGATTTTGGCGCAGTTTTCGTGCCTCCACTTGGGGCTCATAACTTCATAGCAGACCCTCGACAATTGTCTGGAACTATTTATTAATTATTGTGATCATATTCAGAAGAAACCCTTTGTACAGGAACTCTCTATTTGCAACCCAAGGACGTAGTTCCGTGACTTCGTAATAGGCCCTTCGGTTCGAATCCAGAGAAAT
>NC_046662.1:53106245-53136771 GCF_010883055.1 Belonocnema kinseyi | reverse complement strand
CGGAAAGTTAGCAAATCTGTCGTGTGTGTTAAAGACATAAAGCAACCCAAGAATAACAGCTTTCTGCACACATCTCGCAAGTGCCTTGGCATATTTTTGTCACGTGGATATAGCATCAAGGTTACGAACCAGTGATAGTTTCTGACCTCCGAGAGAACCGCATAGAAAGTAAATTATTTCAACTCAATATTTTGGGTACAGTCGTTTGAGCTCAGTTCTAAAGTCTTGATACCTCTTTTCCTTCCCCTTAGAAGTGATGTTTTAGGCATGAGTAGGCGAAAAGTCTTCTCAAAGTCTTAGGGCAGTGAAGAATTCATAGGGCCACATGATACATTACAAGACGCCGCAGCAAATGTACATGAAATGGCTTTCGGTCGATTTTGATTAAACTTCTTAAAATTGTAGTTCTCAATGTCTCGATCAAAAGTTTTATGGGGCACAAAGTCCGAAAATGGATAGTTTTCGAATATTAGAGGGTTAAACATCCAACCCAATATCCAATCAAAAACAAGAGTTTTGAAATATTTAAAATAGAAATAAGATGTTGTCCTTGATAAAGATTATATTTTTAAAATTTGTTTCAATTTGTATTTAAAGGTATTTACAAGAACGTTATTTATCCAGAATCAATATAAAAGTGCTATGAGTTTTGAAATTAGGAATTTCTTTCTACGTTCTTAATGTAGAAAATAAATAATAGTGAAGGTGCACTCTAAATTCAAAACATTTATTTAGATTTTTCATTTTTTTTTTACATTTTATTATGCCCATGTAAAATACAAGTTAATTATTAACCGAAAATTTTTTCCCGCACATATGAAGAACGAATCGTCCGGCATAAAAAAGAGGAAGAAGCTGATGATCATGTTGATTAACGTGCAGCTGCAGCTGCAACTTTGGGTCCTGTCAGAAGACGAAATCAGATTATAATAAATAAAATAAAAATGCATAGAACTTAAAACCTGAATCACCTCCAATTGCTAGTCCATCTACCTTACCTGCGTTATAGAAATATATAGTATTTTCACAAGAATTATAACTATTTATATATCATAATAATGTATAATGGATATCAAAAGAAATATTTCGAAATACATGTTCTTCTTTGTGGAAAAATATTTATCAGTTTGTATTACCTTGTTCTGATGCACCTCCTCTTCCGTTTATGTTAAGTTCTCGATGCATTTCAGTTCTTCCTCCTACTACAGATCCTCCAACAACACCAGATCCTTTACCTACTGCAGATCCTCCGACTAATCCAGATCCTTTTCCTTCTCCAGGTAATCCACCTGTGTTAGGTTCTCGATTTGTTCCAATTCCTGCACCTGCTACAAGTCCTGTACCTGCTGCAGATCCTCCAGGTCCTCCTACAACTCTAGATCCACCAGGTGCTCCAAGAACTCCAGATCCATTAACAACTCCAGGTACTCCAGCAGTGTTACGTGCTTGATTTATTCCAACTCCTCCACCTGCTGTAAATCCTGTACCTACTCTAGATCCTGCAAGTCCTCCTACAACTGTAGATCCTCCAGATCCTCGAATAACTCCAGATCCTCTACCTTCGCCAGGTACTCCACCTGTGTTAAGTCCTCGATTTGTTCCAACTCCTCCACCTACTACAAGTGCTCCACCTGGTGCAGATCTACCTGATCGACCAAAAACTCTAGAGCCTGCAGATCCTCCAACAACTCCAACTCCTCCAATAGTTCCAGATACTCCACCTGTGTTATATGCTTGATTTATTTCAGTCCCTCTAGCTGCTCCAAATCCTCTAGCTGCTCCAGATCCTACAGGTCCTCCTACAACACTGGGTCCTCCAACAACTGCAGATCCTCCAACAACTCCAGGTACTCCACGGGTGTTCTGTCCTGAATTTATTCCAATTCCTCTACCTGCTACAAATCCGCCACCTGCTCCTGATCCTACAGGCCCTCCTAAAACTCTAGGTCCTCCAACAACTCTAGGTACTCCACCTGGGTTATTTCCTGGATTTATTCCAATTTCTCTAACTGCTCCAAATCTACCACCTGCTCCAGTTCCTAGAAATCCTCCACCAATTCCAGATCCTTTACCTACCGCAGATCCTCCAACAACTCCAGATGCTCTGCCTTGTGCAGGTACTCCACCTGGGCTATTTCCTGGATTTATTCCAATTCCTCTACCTACCCCAAATCCTCCAACTACTCCAGATCTCGCAGGTCCTCCTACAACTCTAGATCCCCCAACAAATCCAGATCCTCCAATAACTCCAGGTGCAGCACCGGTGTTACGTACTTGATTTATTCCAACTCCTCTTCCTACAGCAAGTCCTCCACCAACTCCAGATCCTACAGGTCCTCCCACAACTCTAGATCCTCCAACAACTACAGGTACTTCTCTAGTGTTACGTGCTTGATTTATGCCAACTCCTCCACCTACTCCAGATCCTACAGGTCCTCCTACAACTCTAGATTCTCCAACCAATCCAGATCCTCTAACAACTGCAGGTACTCCACCGGTGTTACGACCTTGATTTATACCAACTCCTCCACCTACTCCAGATCCTACAGGTCCTCCAATAACCCTAGATCCCCCGACGAATCCAGATCCTCCAACAACTCCAGGTACCCCACCGGTGTTATGTCCTCGATCTATTCCAACTCCTCCACCTGCTCCAGATCCTCCTAAAACTCTAGGTCCTCCAGATCCTTGAACAACTCCAGATCCTCCAACAGCTACAGGTCCTTTACCTACACCAGATCCTCCACCTACTCTTGCTCCTGCACCTAATCCAGATCCAGATCCTCCTTAAAGATAAAAGTAAATTCTGATTTGGAAAATTTGTAACTTGTGAAATAGAGCGTATAAAAAAAATACATTTTTATACTGCCTGAAACATTGCGAAATATAAAAAAATACCTTTTTGCCATTTTCTTAGATGTATTGGGAATATATATTTCATATATTGAAAGTATAATATATGAGGAAGGTTATCATAATAATTATTCTTCTTGACTGATACATGACAAAAAATATCTTAAAGTGAGGTATTCCATCCCTATTTCCCGATAAAATGAATTGATAGTCTAAATGATTTAAAGCAAATTAAGTATAT
Source organism: Belonocnema kinseyi (assembly GCF_010883055.1). Lineage (NCBI taxonomy): Eukaryota > Metazoa > Arthropoda > Insecta > Hymenoptera > Cynipidae > Belonocnema > Belonocnema kinseyi. Next base: position 53,133,677 of record NC_046662.1, on the reverse strand, counting down.
ATACCTAAATTTGTGTCTATATAGCGGGATAATTTACTTTAAGGGGCTACGCCAGTTTCTCACTTTCGAAAAATCGATTTTTTCTTGTTGCATATTTCGATAGTCTATTGTTCTAAGAATAATTTTTGTAAGTTATAAATTGTATTGCCTTGGCATAGCTAACTGACCGATCAGCTTCAAATTTTATGCGGCTATTCAGGATAAGTTTTTGTATCGGATGAAACACTATCTTTTTATTATTCGAAAAAAGGAAATTTTGCCATGCAAAAAACGCCCGTTTTTTAAATGCAAAATCGAAACTTTGTTTTCCAAACGCTGCCATTGTTTCAATTTTTAAGTTTTTTAATTGATAGCGGTTCATCCGACAAACTGGCGTGCCCTTCAAAATATTTTTATAATGCAGGAGCTTACTTTAAATATAACAGCAATAGTACCTCATTTTTTTACACTATATAAAAGCAGTGGTAGGGAGAATTGGAGAACCTCTATCTAGTTCACACAAAGAAAACATTTTTCACCGCGAAATAAAATCAATATATTGATTTTAAATATCCTCTTGTAATTCAATCAACAAAACCAATTTTAATGTTAACCTTCTTATCTTATTTCTTAAATAGGTTAATATATATATACACATTTTTAAATTAAATTGTAAGCCTCATGATAAAAAACAAATTTTGTAAATTTTCTTACCTTGTACATTAGTTCCATCTGCACCACGACTTGCTACTGATGGTTCCTGTGTTCCAACTGCTCCTTGTATCTGATCTGTGATAAAGAATATTATCTTAAACAAGTATTGTTATAAAATTATATTACAATTATAAAAAGAAATAAAAGTATTCTGTACATTTTTTCATTTTTTTGCAAATAATTATTGTAAATTTTGTCCTGTAGTGTCTAAGAAGAATATTATAATTTTTGTAACTTACATTTGAGTTCAGCGTTTTGCAATTATAAAAAATTTTTTATTAGTTTACAATAGAATTTAATGTTTTTTAAAAAAAAATTGCAATCGTTCCTTTACGAAACAAACTCTCTACTAATCGAAAGTATGAAGCTGATAGAATATGCAACCGTTGGGTTGTCTATTTTTTCCCCATCATAATAACTATTGGTTTGGTAGGTATGAACAGGTAAGTCGATACCAGTATTTTGTACCAATCCGTTTACGAAATAAGCCTTATATCAAAATAGAGATAATTTTATTGAGAACACGATTGGCTGCGAAAATCTGTTTTGTATTTCGGTTGAAATTTATCGAAAAAAGATGGATTTTGAACAAAAGCCTTTAGGAATTCATAAAAGGATTCTTTTTTCGATCAACATTTGAACTTTTTAAAATATATTTAATTTTCTTTTAAGATTTATCCTTAAGAATAGTAAATCATTCAAAATTCTTACAGAAATTTTAAGCAGGGTTTTCTTTGGTTTTCTTGCAACCTTTCAGAATTCTTGAGAGCCTTTTTTCGCAATTTAAAAAATGTGGATTTTATTTTACATTCCCTAAAAGACGTTAAAATTTAAAAATTGGCTATCAATCTTTTGAAAGGTTATAAAATTTCAAAGTATCTTTACAATGATTGGAACTTGTATTATTATTTTTTTAATTGTTAAAAAATTTAAAAATTGCATAAAAATGTTCTAGTTTCTTTTTCAACAATTTAAAACATCTTGTTATATCTTTCTTAAAATTCTCCTATGATTAATTTTAAAATAGCACAAAATAATCTTTTTAAGAATCTTATAAAGAAAATTTCATTTTCTCCCACTTTTCAAAATTTCTAAAAAGCTTCTTCGCTTCGAAAGTCAGTTCAAATATTTTTTAATATATTTCAATTTTCTCTTGAATTTCAACTTTTAATATTTCGAATTTTTTTGAAGAATTCAAAAAATAGAAATTTTTGCCTAAAAATATTTATTCAATATTTCGTGCTTAAAAATTTAAAGCTTCAGGATTTGCTCTTTTTGATATTCGAAATTACAAACAGATGCTACGTATACCAAAAAAAGCAAAAATCATACAGAAAATTTTTCAACTATACCTAGCTTTATTGACTTTGAAAATATTTTCTTATCTAAGAGCACACACCCAACATACTTCGAGTCTTTCACTTCACACGTACAAAAAATATGTTTCCTAAATTAAACAAACGGCTTATTTAACCTAATTCCTTTCATTTACCCAACACCAAACTTCACAAAATTCTACAGCTATAAATCGGCTATAAAATTGTATATTTAGGTATTTGTCGTCAACAATCTCGAATTTTTTTATTTGAGATTTTCGTTCTCCATAAAGTTCTGAGTTCACCTGGACAGGTTCAAAGAAAATCTTGAATTTTCTCGAAATCGTCTCGAATGCATCACTACTGAATAGGAAAATTAAAAAAAACGGCTTCAATTGTAGGATTGACTACAGATGCATTTATAGAAAAAATATTCTCATATCTGTAGAATATAAGCTTATTCCAACATGTCGTATGGAAATTTATGAAAACTAAAATGAAGATTGTAACCATCGTTTATACTAGTGAAGAAAAAAACTTCTTTGCTCAAAATAAAAATTCAACAAAATTAATCATATAAGATATTTTATTTATTGTTACATAGTTTCTAACAATTAAAGCAATACATTTGTATTTTCAATTTTCATCCCTGTTTGCAAGTAGCTGATTGGGAACAAGGACCTAAATGGCAAAAGACCTTTTCCATTTCACAAATTTCACCTGATGCACAGGGTGGTTCGCAATCTGATGCTGCCTCTTTAATGATGAGCATAATCCTTACAATTAAGAAAAGAGTCACGGCGATCCAGCTAGCCATTCTGAAAAGAATAATAGTTTGCTCACCTTGTATTTATAAAAACATTTATCTGTCACAAAAATCTTATTTAAGCTGCTGAACAAAACAAGAATACAATGACTAAATTTGGACCACAACGAAGAAACAAAAAATGCTCCTATTGTAATATGAAAAAAATTAAAATATTTTTTTTTTTAATTTCGGACAAGAATAAAAATTCTCGGGTATCAAAGAAAGCATCGGTTCTTCGTTGCTGTCAAGAAAAAAGAATGAAAGGTATGTGGTTGGTTGCTTTCTTATTTTTCTTTCCTCTTTTTTTATTTTTGTTCAAAATTTAAAAAATTTATTTTTAAATTTTTTCAGATTACAATAGGAGAATTTTTTGTTTCTTCGTTGTGGTTCAAATTTTGTTGTTCGATACTTGTTTTCTTCAGGAGTTTGCATCAATTTGATTATTGGACGTTAAATAGGACTTTTTCTTTGGATTTTAATATAATTTAAAATTCTTAAATTTTGTTACAACAATCACTACTCTAACTTGTCTCGATTAAATTTATTTACTGAGGAATTCTTATTGATAAAATTGCAAATTCTTTACATCAATAAAATCATTCAGCATTTATAAACAATAGTGCTGACAATTAAAAAAAAACTATGGAAATGGCATAATAATAATACAAAATGTCATTTATACTTACGTGATTTTAGAAAAGAAAATATTTTTTTGATTCAAAACTTTTGGTGCGACAGCAGTACAGTAGTTAAACACCTGAATTGAAACTCGCAGCCTCCAGTAACGATGGAGCTTTATCAGAAGTCGTGAATGTGAGTGAAAAAAGACACACACTTTCCCCCAGGACCGCTCGCGAGATTGAGCACGCCAGTGTCTCCAGAACGTGGGATTTTTCGGCCCCCCACCACTTTTCTATCTGGGAGAAACGCATGCACACGTAGCGTATCAGTGAGTCGTTTCTGTGACATGCCGGAAGACCAACCTCCAACCGAAAATGGGCGAGCACGAAACCCAGCTCGCCCGACTTCACGAGTGATGATCTAGCTACTACGCAAATTTATTCCGGTTTTGGAATTCCAAATTACCCTGAGAATAATTAGGTTTATTAATTAAGAAGACATGTTGAGAGCGCGTAGTCATATTTTCAACCAAAGAAATGTATTTTTAACTAAAACAGATAAATTGGCGACAAAAAAGACCATTTTTCGAAGCAAAAAAAAAATTCGCGAAAAAGTATAAGATTCAATACTTACCACAATAATTCTATTTCATGATGGCTGGACTAGTTAAATTTTGGGATAAAAATAAAATTTTTAACAACATAATTCAACTTTCAACGAAAGAAAATAATATTGAAGCAAATAAGATTATTTTTTAACCAAAAATAAAACAGTTGCATTTGCAGTTTAAAAAATGTAATTTTCAATATAAAAAACAATTTTTAACAACAAAATAGTTAAATTTGTAACCAAAAAAAAAATGAGTTTACTAACAAAAAGACTAATGTTCTTTCAAAATGTGATTTCTCAAAAAAAGACGTGAATTTGCAGTCACATAGTTAAATTTTCAACTAACAAAGATAAAGTTTTAACTCAAAATTCAATTTATTTATTTTTAGTTAAATAGAATTATGCCCAAAAAAAGTTCCAGGTAAATTTTTTAATTTTCGAGCAAAAAAATTTAATTTGCAAACAAATGATTTAATTTGAAACCAATAATTTAAAAAAAAAACTACATTCAAAAAATGAATTTTAAAGCAGTAAACAAAATTTTTCCAACAAAATAGATATAAATTTTTAACGAAAATCACTCACATTATCAGTTGAAAAATAAATTTGCAACAAAAATTTTGTTCAGCAAATTAGTTTAATTTCCAACAAAATACATAAACTTTCAACCATGCAGTTAAATTTGCTATTAAAAAAATTAATTTTTTAAGAAAATTGAATTTTTATGTTTATTTAAAAATCATTTTTAACAAAAAAAGAGAAGTTTAACCAAGAAGATGCGTTTTTAACCAAATAAATGAATTCCTAATTAACACAGATAAATTTTTAAAGATGTATAATTTTCTACCAAAAAAGATCAGTGTTAACTTAGAAAGGTAAATTTTTAATCAAAAAATAAACGAAAAATTTCAACCGAAAGTTAATTATTTTCAGTTAAAATTTTAGTTGAAAAAATTAATTTTCAACAAAATGATTAAATTCTGAGACAAAAACAAAAAAAAATGAACCAAAACAGATTCATTTTCAAACCAGAATAATAATTAAATACTAATAAACATGTACTTTTAACTGAAAACGGTAACTTTTCAAGCAATAAAAACCAAATAAATTTTTAAACAAAATTGTTCAATCTTTAACGAAATAATAAATCAATTTTCAACTAGAGAAGATAAATTTTTAACCAAAACTAATACAGCTAAATTTTCAGCTTGAAAAAATTTTAATTTTCGACACAATAGTTTAATTTTCAAAGGAACAAATGAATTTTCTATTGGGAAATATAAATTTTTATTAAAAAATTACAAAGTTGAATTTTAAATTGAAAAAATCAATTTTGAACAAAAAAGCAATCGAATTAACTATATAATAGTTGAACTTTTATACAATAAAGTAAATACACAAATAACAATAATATTATATCAAAACGATCAATTTTTTACCAAAAATATTAATTTTTATCTAAAAAAAAATCAAAAACAATTTCCCATAAAAAAGTTAAATTTGCAACTTTAGTAATAAACTTTAAGCTAAAAAAGTAAATATAAATATTTTTTACCACGCTAGTTAACTACATAACATTTGAACTCAACGAATTTTAATGTTTGTTTAAAAAAAAGTCTACCCATATGATTTTTCGATTGAGAATTCATCTTTTATGGATGAACATTTTTTCATTTGGTTGAAGATTAACTTTCCTAATACGAATTTAAAAAATGTGTTTATATTTTTGTCTTTATACCTTAAAAATCCTACTTGGTTGAAAATTTATTTTTCGAACTTAAAAATTATTCTTTTGGTTTAAAAATTTGTCTATTTTGGTTTAAGATTAATTTCTTTTATGGTAGAATTAACTGCTAAGTTATAAATATAAATATTTTGTTAAAACTTCAGTTTTTTGGTGAATGGTCATATTTGTACCGAAAATGTAATAATTTCATGTTTAGTTGAAACATTATCTTTAATTGTTGGATATTCGTCATTTTTGGAATAACATTATTCTCTTAGTTTTCAAAGTCATCTTTTGCTTAAAAATTGAACTTTTCTGTTGAAAATAAAATTGGTTGTTCAACAATTTAACTATTCCATTTTTCACTGAATATTTTTTTTTAGATTAAAATTCATTTCTGTATATGACAATTTGATAATCTTATTAGAAATTGCTTTCGCGTTTGCTTTAAAATGTATTGTTTTTAGTTCAAAATGCACTTTTTTAGTAGCAATTTTTTTTTAATTAATTTTTTGAACTGAGCACTTAAGTAAAAACTAGAATTTTCAATATGCAAGTTTTTTTTTTTAGTTGAAAATTTATCCTTTTTGTCGAAAATTTTTCTTCTTGCTTAAAAATTGATATTTTTGGTAGAAACTTATTATTTTTTGATAAAAAACACAACTCCACGTAACCGGAATGTGGCAATATACGTGTCTTGGAATAAACGAGGTTTGACTGTATTTCATTTCTCGTTGAAAAGTTATCTTTTTCAGTTGACAAATTCAACTACCTTGTTTAAAATTTATGTATTTTTTCAAAATTTGTCTTTTCCGTCAACTATTTTTTTCCCCGCCAAAATGGTTCCATCTTTACCAATTTTGTTCCAAATCGTTGGTTTTTTTGTTAAAAATTAATTTTTAATGAATATTGAATTATTCCATTTTTTAAATTGGCTTTTCAAGTAAAAATTCATTTCTTTTAATAAAATTGAATTCATTTGTTGAAAAACTTACTTGAATGCTGTTTACAATTAATTTTTGCAAATGATAATTCAACTATTTCATTTTTGGTTGAAATTTAATTTTGTTTGGTTAAAACGTAAATATAGGTTGACACTACTTTTTTATTATAATTATTTTTACTGAAAATTAAGCAATTCCATTTTTGGTGAAAAACTTGTCTACTAAGTCAAAAATTACATTTTTTCTGAAAATGTAACTATTCCATTTTTGGTTAATTACTTTTTTTACTTCTAAAAGCCACACAAAAAAAAGTGTGCGGATCTGGTGACACACGTATTCCTATGGATTTTGGGACGCTGAATTTAAAATTCGGTATCAAAAATCCCCCATCACGTCATGGTTGAGTCATAACCTCAAAAAATGACGAAAAATCATGCACTGAGGCAAATAGATTTCAAAATAATGCCAGTGATGCAAATTTTCACTTCAAAAACATGTCGATAACTGTGAAGGATCAACCCTTGGCTGATATCAACTTATTTAACATAACTTTACCCAATAGAACCTGACCTCACCTAACCTGAATTAACAGAAATTTATTCAACTACACGTAAAGCTCCTACTACACGTAAACCTAACCTAACCTCACGAAACAGAATTAAACTGATTGTGTTGTCCCGTTGTGTTTGCGGTACAGTGTGAATCAGCTTGGGCTTAACCTGCAAAGAGGACAAACCTATCCTAACCTAAAAAAACCTGACCTAACCTAACCTAACTTAATTTCACGTGACACAATCAAACTCATTGTGTTTTCCCGTTGTGTTTGCGGTACCGTTTCATTCAGCTTCGGCTTAGCCTACATAGAGGTTTATCCTATCCTAACCTAACAAAACCTGACCTAACCTAACCTAGCCGAATGAAATTCAACCACACATGTAGCTATCCAAGCGTATGGTTCTCGGTCTTAAATGTGTGCTATATTAAATAGGTTAACTCGATCTTAGCTTACAAATGATTCTAACTTAACAGAACTAACAAAATTTTGTTTAACACAAGATAAAATGTAAACACGAAAGATAGTATAAATATATCCCTTAAGTTTAAGAAAAGCAGAGAGAAAAAAATTTTGAACAAAATTCTTATTCATTTGCAGGTTTAAGTTACAGTTCTACATTTTAATTGATACAAACATTGTCAGGTTAATTGAAATAGGGTCAATTCTACTTTTAGTTCTAAGTTTCTTAAAATGAGTAATGTGCGTCTAAATTTTTAACCACATGTAGTACAATGAAATGAATTTTATTGTGTTACAACGGGAACACTTAAGTTAAGTTGTGTTGCGTTAAGCAAAATTTCGTTAGGTTCTGTTAAGTTAGATTCATTTACAGGTTAAAATCGAGTTAACCTATTAAATATAGCACACATTTAAGACTGAGAACTGTACGCTTACATAGCTACACGTGTGGTTGAATTTCATTCGGATAAGTTAAGTTAGGTCAGGTTTTGTTAGATTAGGATAGGTTAAACCTCTATGTAGGTTAAGCCCAAGCTGAATGAAACGATACCGCAAACACAACGGGACAACACAATGAGTTTAATTGTGTTACGTGAAGTTAAGTTAGGTTAGGTTAGGTTTTTTTAGGCTAGGATAGATTTGACCTCTTTACAGGTTAAGCCCAAGCTGTTTAAAACGGTACCGCAAACACAACGGGACAACACAATCAGTTTAAATGTGTTTCGTGAGGTTAGGTTAGGTTAGGTTAGGCTAGGTTAGATTTATTTCTAGGTTAGGCTCGAGTTGACCCATTCCATGCAGCACACATTTGCTACTGGGAAAATATGCTTCCAGAGCTTTACGTGTAGTTCAATAAATTTCTGTTAATTCAGGTTAGGTGAGGTCAGGTTCTGTTGAGTAAAGTTATGTTAAATAAGTTGATATCAGACAAGGATTGATCCTTCACAGTTGTCGAAATCTGTTTGAAGTGAAAATTTGCATCACTGGAATTATTTTGAAATTTATTTGCCTCAGTGCATGATTTCTCGTCATTTTTTGAGGTTATGGCTAAACCATGACGTGGTGGGTGATTTTTGATACCGAATTTGAATTCTGCGCCCCAAAGTCCATAGGAATACGTGTGTCTTGTTACCAGATCCGCACACTTTTTTTATGTGGCTTTGTAATTGAACCATTTTGTTGAAAATTTGATTGTTTTGGATTAAAACAAAATTTAACTGTATCATTTTTAGTGAAAAATTTATTTGTTATAGTTTAAAATTCCTTTTGTTTTTTTGTTAAAAATTAAAACTAGTTGTTGAAAATTTTTGATTTGGCTTGAAAATTAATCGTTTTTGGTTGAAAATGCATGTGCTTTGGTTATTAATTATTATGCTTGTTTGAAAAGTCAACTATTTTAGTTGACAATTCTTTTTTTTTTTTTAGTTCAAAATTTAACTATTTTTTTGAAAATTCAAGTTTCTTGCGTTGAAAATTATATATTTTTTTAACTGAAAAATTCAACTGTATCATTTTCGGTTGAAGTTTATATTTTTTATTTAAAACAGACCGTTCTTGGTTCAAAAAAGGCTTTTTGTTTAAGCCTCCATCTCTTTTAATTAAGAATTCATTTCTTCGTTTGAAAATGCATCATTATAAAAAAACATTTTTTTTTTAAATTATTTTTTTAATCGATTTAAAAAAATTTTGAATGTGTGTTTTAATTTTATGTAGAAATTATGGTTTTGAACATTAAATTATTTATCTTAAAATTCAATTTTTTGCTTGAAAATTAAAATACTCTGTTAAAACTTTCTTTTCTTTTTTGGGGTAACAATTATTTTTTACTGAAAATGTAACTATTACATTTTTCTTGAAACTTTACTTTATAATGAATTTGTTCTGTGAATTCCGTGAATTCCATGTATTCTGTGAATTCCAGGCGTATAATGAATTCCGCGAGTTCCGTAAATTCCGCGAATTCCATGAATTCTGTAAATTTCTTGAAATCTGTGAATTCCGTTAATTCATAAATTTCAATAAAGTCTCTAAATCTCGTGAATTCCTTGTATTCCATGAACTCCGCAAATTCAATTAATTCTGCGTATTTACTAAATTCAGTGTATTTCTTGAATTTGATGAATTCCTTGAGTTCCGTGAATTCTTTGATTTTCTTAAATTCTTTGATTTTCACGAATTCTTTGGATTCCGTGAAATCAGTAAATTGCGTAAATTTTGCGAATTCACTGATTTTCTTAAATTCTGTATATTCCATGAATATCGTAAGTTCCCTAAATTGCTTGGTTTTTTTAATTCCGTGAATTCCGTAGATTCCATCAATTCCGTGAATTCGTTGAATGCCGTGAATTTCTTGAATTCTGTGAACTTCTTAATTTCTATGAATTTCTCGAATTCTGTTAATTTCTTAAATTCTGTGAATTTTGTAAATTCTTTGAATTCCGTAAATTCTATTAATTCCGTACATTTCTTAAATCCCGCAAAATACTTCGAATCTCGTGAAATCCTTGTGCACCGTGTATACCCAAAATTTCTCGAGTTTCGTGAATTCCTTAAATTTCATGAATTTCGTGAATTTCCCTAATCTCACGAAATCGGTAAATTCCAGGCGTATAATGAATTCGTCGGTTCCGTGAATTCGTTGAAATCCCTGCATTCCATGAATTCTGTGAATTTCTTTAAATATGTGGCCTCCGTAAATACTTTGAACTCCGTAAATTCCTGAAGTTCCGTAAAGTCTTTGAATTTCGTGAATTCTTTATTCCATGAGTTCTGTGAATTCCATGATTTCCGCTAATTCCACGAAATCCGGGAATTCCGGCCGTATAACGAATTCTGTGGATTCCTTGAATTTCCTTAGATCTGTGGATTCCTTGTATCCCCTAAATTCCTTTAAAAACTCATTACAGAGTATTACATTTTTCATATAAGGGTTCATTTTACAAAAGCGATTGATATGACGTTTTGGAATAAAGAAAGAGCACAAAAATCCCAAAAGTTAAGGTATACAATTTTTGGCATCAGACTGAATGTTTGGATTCGACACAAATAGGGGGTTATTTAAGAAATTAACAAAGCGTACGTAATTCAAGGATTTGATAAAATTCAAGGAGATCCTCGAATTCTGCGAACACTTTGGATTCTTTAAATTCTGTGAGTTCCTTGAATTCCGTGAATTCAATTATTTCAATAAATTGCTAGAAATCTACAAAATTCGTAATTAACGTGCATTTAATGTAAAACGTTTAACTCACAAGCTAATCTCTTGCTCTGAGATGTACAGAAATAAGATTTCTGAATTTACCGATAATTGATAATTAATTCAATTTATGTGTTTTCACTATTACTTTGAATAAAATCTATAAAATCCAGATGTCATTTCTTTAAATTTATTTAATGTAGTGAGGCAGTTTCATAAGCATAAATATTTCCCCTCTAAAATCATGAAAAGTGCGGGAGAAATAAATTGTGCTCCCGTCAGGAAATGCGAGGGTTGTTTGTACCTTAGGTGTACGGATGATTGGCGTAAATCATGTTCCGCCGAAATCATGAAAGTAGCAGTCGAAAAAACATTGATAATGGGCGGAGCCTTTAGCGTTTTTCGCTGTTTAAACGAAACCGCATTTCAATTATTCAATTATTCTACTTTCGTATACCAACGAGTTTTCTCCATCACCACGTTTAATCGGGATGTGACTTTTGCGTCTATCAGGTATTAATGAATAAAATTCAATTTATTACGTGTCTGCTTTTTTATCTCCGTGGAATGAGGTTAAACCCGTCTTTTTTAACAATTTGTTTCAGCATGGTGTTTTATATACTTTTAAATTTAAAAAAGGGGATCTTTTTTATGAAAGTATCCGGCAACTGAATATATCTTATGAAGCGACCTTGCGATGATCATCTCCAATATTTTTAATCAAACACATTGATGACTCAGGGAGCGTCTTTGATTCACCAACTCCAGATATATTTTATTATATCAGATGGCTAATTTCAAAATCAGCGACATGAGGGAGAACTTTGCGCCTCCACTAAAGCTAATCCAGGTGGGAACGCAACCGTCAAAGTTCTCGCAGAAGAAAATACGTGTGCATTATGTTGGAAGCGGCTCACGCACGATCTGTTCGTGCACACACACACAGACCCCCAACCAATCGAGTGCGAGCTAACTTTATACTGTTTACCTATCGGTCCGAAACTCGAAACAAATTCGCAACGTCGAAAACTTTTGCGTCTCGGGTGGCGGTCCGATATGTGAACGGTACGTAGCCAGTCGGCGCGGCACCGCAGCAGCGCGACAGATCGCGCATGATTGGTTGGTACTCTGTGTGCGTACAGGGCTGGCTCGTGCGTGAGCTGTTTCCAGCATACTGCAAACGTATTTTCTTGTGCGAATAACTTCAACACGATTCTTCAGTTGAATGATAACTAACCCCCATCTGTACATATTTATTTTTTAACTATTTGAAAAATATCACAATTTTAATTGGTTCAACATTTTTTAACGTTTATTCTCAAACGTAATGATTCAAATCCTTAAGCTTTTTACTTGCTATCTAGAATTTGTGTTGATTGAATAATAAACATTAAATTCTCGCATAACGTATGACTCATGCTTTCTCTGTCTTCTTATCATGAATCTAATTAGATATTGTCAAGATATCTTTTTCAAATTTGATAAAAATTAAAAATTCCAAACAAGTTTAAATCTAGTGCGTTTGAGGTAAAATAATAAATAAATTATAAAAACGTACGTACGTAACAATAGAAAAACCGTTACAGTAGCTAAGTTTTGATTCGCTTCCTTAATATAGGTAAAATGTATTTCAGTATGATCTTTTTACTTTTTTGATAAAGTCACATATGTTATATTTTATCATTACGCGTTGTTCTATTCATGTCTATATTTTATTAGATCTATAATAAAACTGACCAAATTCGTAGCGCTTGTGAATTGTTATACAGGGTGTCCAAATCGTCCAGGCACAGCCAAATAAATCCATAGGTACGACTTTTTTGGAGTAGGTTGAGGTCATTCTTGAAGTAACTTTCCACGGGGAATCCAGTGGTGACCTTAGTTTTTATCTTGACCATGACCTTCATGGTTTTTTCAGGGCCACAGTTGTTTTTCCAATGGGATGGCCCATTTTTGACACTGGCAATCGAAAGAGCGGAAAATTCTGCGTTAAAAAGTGTGGGCAGGTGTGACCTTGATCTTCATATCAAGGTAATTCAAACTTGAATTAGGTCTGAATATTTTTCGCAAGTTAGCTTGTCAAAAATCTCCTCTTACATCACTTCCTTAATTGCTCACTTGAACAATATATTGCTTATCGAATGACCTTGACCATGTTTGTATGTCACTATTTGTTTTTTTAATTGAAGCGACTCTGTTTGACATCAAAAATTAAAAGAACGGAAAATTTTATTGAAAAAAGTGTTGTCAGGTCACAAGGAAGGTTTGACCCAAATAGACATATCAAAGTCATTCAAAAGTCAATATAATGTGAATAATTTTTTGCAAGTTAGCTTGTGAAAAATCTCTTCTCACATAATTTACTTAATTGCTTACTTGAACAATGTGCATTTTGACTATCGAGTGACCTAGACCATGACCACCAAGGTCATCTCAAAGTTACCTTTGGTCAAAGTCACTATGGTGACCTTGAAATAACCATGAAGGTCATGGTCAATGTCAAAACTGAGGTTGCCACTGGATTGCTCGTTGAAAGTTACTCCAAGAATGACCTCAACCTTCTCCAAAAAATTGTATCTGAGTATTTATTTGGCTGTCCCGGGACTTTTCGGACACCCTGTATATTCTGAAGTACAATTTATGTGTTTTAAGAAAATTACAATGTGAAAAAGTGGACGTATGAAAAATTTGTTACCATAAAATAGATAAAGATAATTATCTACTGACCTTCTCTATTCAAAATTATTTTATTTAAGGTGAAAATAATCTTTTTGAAATGTGTGTATGAAAAATAATAATTTCGTGAATAAATGAGATTGATTAAGTTACCGCTTCCGATTTTTTTCACTCTAAGGTATGTTGTAGCAGCGGTATCTTTCACAATAAACCCAAGTGGAAAAATTTTCTCAAAATAAGAGATAAAAAATGTGAGATTCTCAAATTATATGAGAAATTTTTCAGGGGGTGAATTACCCTAAAATTATTTTTGATTGTACAAAAAGTTGCAAAAAAGAATTAAATTCAGGCCAAGAAATTTGAAAAACAGATATGTGGCTCGCCATTTTCACAAATTTTTTAATAATTCTTACGGGGTGATCTTATTTTAGGAAGTGGAGTAGAATATAATGATTGGTCACATCCTAAAGGTTACTACCCAGTAGGCACACAATTTGGCGACGTCTTTACGACATCTTCGCAACATCGTTACGACATCTTCACATAAATTTTACGATATACTATGTCCGAATCGTTATGATGTCTTTACGACATGAACAAAGGATATCCTAAACTTGTAATAAAGACAACGTCACGATGTCGTAAAGACGTCGCCAAATCTTAGTACCTACTGGCAGGATTCTGCCTGATAATATAAACAGATGAATGTGATTCTAAGTTGTTGTAATATGACAAGTCATGAAAATAATGTTTTGGGTAGGGGCAATATTCATTTAGAATATAACTTCGCGTTCACAATTTTCTTTTAAAAATTTTTTGCCCGTTTTTTTGAAACTTATACTTTGAGAATGAAGTTTTTCTGAAAAGCCCAAAAAATTTTATTCTGTCACCTATATTTTAAAGTTTTTACTAATAGAAGAAAAGCATCTTATTCGGACCTTGGGGGCTGAACCATTCTTGACAATGGGAGATTGTTTTTTTTTCATTGAAAAGACTATTGGTACTGGCAAAAAAGTTACCTACCCTTGCCGAAAATTAAATGAATTATTATAAATCACACCTAATTAAATTTTTATATTTTTAAAGTGGTTTTATATTGTATAAATAATCTGAGATAATATAGAGTAAAACTCTTTTATAGCGCCGCTATTGGGGCTGACGGTGGATGGGAACTAACTAATTATAGCCCATTCTGCTTTTGTTTGTTCACGTCTGAGTGCCCGCCTGAGTGACAGCCGTAGATTACACGCACCCTGCGCAGCTCTTTCAGAACTGTATGCGGCGCGGCATCAATTCTCAGCAGGGCTATAGATGGGAGGGCTATTGTAGAGTTTCAGTGTATTATATAATCAGTTCCAATTTGTTTGATTGCATATTGTCAAATACTTCCCTGGCGGACCGAAGGAACCGAATTGAGCTTCTACAAAGTACCCGTAAGGACCCCATTGGGTCCTCATTCGGTTTCTTTTTTTAAAAATCGAAAAAACAGTAAAATCCACTTTTAAATTGTTGAAATCGGAGTCTACGTTGAAATCTTATATTTTTTAAAACTTTTTTCCGTTGAAAAAAAAAACTATTGCGATTATTACGTGACGTAGAGTCCGAATTTGAACAATTTAAAAGTTGATTTTCTATTTTTTCGAGTTTTTTAAAAAGGAATCGAATGTGGACCCAACGGGGTCTTTACGGGTACTTTGTATAGGCTCCATTCGGTTTTTTCGGTCCGTAAGGGTTTCCACCCGACATTTTTAATTTCTTGACTTTTTGCGTAAACATTTATTACATTCAAGGTACTTCGGCCATAGTATTGCTACTCGTCTACCGAACATCGACCTCCCCTTACAAAAACGTGCTCTACCCTATGTTTAATAATTTTAATTGAATATGCTTAAATTCTCAATTAATTTTAAAATGTATTTAAATCAGTTCATTAGTAGAAAAAATATAGACTTTCAAAAGATAAATACCCATTTGGAGACGAAATGGATAATAGAAAATGGGTAAAGGGAGAGACATAATAACCCATTGGGCACAAAATTTCGCGACGTCTTCACGACATCGTTACGACATCTTTACGACAATCTTACGACATCCTATGTCCATGTCGTTGAGGTGTCTTTACGATATCGTAAATGAGTCGTATGGTCTGACGATGTCTTTAAGATATCACAAAGACACCAAAACGACATGGACATAGAGTGTCGTAAAGTTGTCGTAAAGATGTTTTTACGATGTCTTGAAGACGTCGCCAAATTTTGTGCCCGCTGGGAAATGAATAAATTTAAGCTAATTTTTAAAACCAACAAAATTCAGGAAAATAAATTGTGCAGGATCATTCAATTTTTATAGTTTTAAAAGAAAACCAGCTTCAATTTCAGAAGCTAGTAATTAATTTTTACTATTTCAAAAGATTAAAATTTAAAAGCGAATTATTGTTGTCAATTTCAAGAAAAAAGAACTAAATTCAAAATCAAGATTTCGTAATTTCAGAAGCTTTAATTAAAAAATGTTTATCTTATAAACAATTCGAATTCGAAATTAAGTAGTCTGAAGTGCTTAACTGTTAAAGAGTTTGGTTCATATACCCAAAATTTAAAACTGCTCATTTTGGTAAGTTAATGTTCACATTGTTGGTCTATATTCTTAATTTTTTGTCGTTTATTTTCAAATTAAAATACTAAAAATACAACTTTAATATAATTTCTTTCATTTTAGTATATCATTTTGTTACAAGAAAGAGTTTAAAAAACTGATACTTTAATTGGAAAAAAATAATATATTCCTATGTCTAAAAATTCAACAAAGCAACAGAAATTCGAATTATTGTCTGAACGAGTCATGCTTTTCTTAATTTTTAATTGGGTCCTCAGATGCGCGCTTTAAGGGCAGGGATAAGTTTTAACTTCAGAAAAGCAAGGTGAAATAGATTAATTTTATGAATCATTCCGGCTGTGCCTAATTCACAATTTTTTTGATAATATTTAACAATCCCATTGTTTCAATGACGCTGAAAATTTTACACATTCACATTCTTTCATCAAAATGTTTAATTTCGGAAGTTTTTTGTTTCTGTGAGATTCTTTATTATTACATACAGCTCTGCAAAAATTCGAATATATTGTCATAGTGGGTTTCCAGGAAAAAGTATTTAAAAATTTCATGTTGGCAGGGTTTTAAAATTTTCTTAAGTTTTTTTTTAATATACAAATTAGATCGACATAAGCCTTAAATGTTTAAACACAAAACACTAAACAGATTTTCTACAAAATAATTATTATTGAGAAATAAATTGAACCAATTATATAAATTTATTTGCGGTTGCGTTAATACTCCATTTACGAGTTACAAAAGTAAAAACGATATATTTTTAAGACAAAATTTGCATTGTGGGAAATACTAGAAAAATAGTTAAAAATTTTTTAAATGCATAGAGATATTGTAGTAGAACGACTTTTTGAATTTTAAGTTTTCTAGCACGCATTGAAAATTTTTACATTCTACTATAATAAATTCAGATTGAATTAGTATTCAATTTAGAAGAACTCGGAAAGAGTTTTGAAAAAATAGCAACTTGGATTCAAATGCAATTTAAATCCAGTGAATCCTCATTTACTTACGAATTTATCAAAAATTTAAAAAAACACAATAGTCTAACAATAAACTTTGGGGAACACAATCTTGAATTTTTTAATTAAAATTTCTAAACCAAAATTAAAGAAAAGAAACATAAGGCTACCACCGAATCCCCTTTCTCCTATCTTCTCTCTTATTTTTTTATTTTATTTTTTCAGAGTACAATCAAAAAGTAATTTTTGCAAGTACACTAACGTTTTTGTTTTCATTTAACGCCCTTATCAAGGCGATAGAAATAAAATTTTCAAAAGCGTCTTGGATAAACAGCGAATCGTAGGTACTTTTTAAAAACAAAATACTGATTGTAATATTTACAAAAATAAATAAAAAAGCAAGGAAAAAAGGATGGAAATTTCGAGGTGGCCTTTTTGATTTCTTTTTCTCTTGTTTCGGTTTTTGAATTACACAGGCCAACAAAAAAAAACAAAAGTGTCTGTGCAATTGACCAGACCTATATATTCTTATGTATTTTTCGACGCTGAATCCGAATTTTCAATTAAAAAGTAGGATCCAGCTACTTTTTTATGGGGTTTTGATCGAAAAACCTCAGTTTTTACGGTTTTTTCATGGTTTTTTTTAAATAAAAAAAAAGAAAAAATTTATTTTTTTGACTTCAGAATCGAATTCTACGGGAAAAAATACATCGAATACGTCGAATACGTCTTCTTACTTTATGATCAAGGGTCGAAAAAAGTTCTAGTTTTGTGATTCATGTAGTGGAAAACCTCCAGAACAGTATCCAAAACATCGATTTTTTGAAAAAAATATCAATAATCACGTTTATTGTCCACTTACGCCGACTACGAGTTGTTTTTTGAGAAAAATGACTTAAAATTCGTGATCAGCGACCTCAAAAACCCCCAGTAAAGTATTTTAAATGTTTATAAATCGGTTGAAAATCGTAAAACTTGATTTTAATGTCATTTTAATCAAATTCGAAGCAAATTTTCACTTTTCGCGATTTTCTGCCTCTTCATCGCCGTATGGTGGGTTGAAATTTTTGTAAAAAAAAATCAAAACATGGTTTTCGATGTATTTTTTCCCGTAGGATTCGATTCTGAAGTCAAAAAAATAAAATTTCTATTTATTTTTTTTTTATTTAAAAAAACCATGAAAAACACGTAAAAAATGAGGTTTTTCGATCAAAACCCCATAAAAAAGTAGCTGCACCCTACCTTTTATTGCAAACTCGGATTCAGCGTCGAAAAATATATAAGAATATATAGGTCTGGTAAATTGCACAGACACTTTTGTTTTTTTTGTGGGCCTGTGTTGTCATTTGAAGAAAACCTTTAAAGTATACTTGAAATTATAAATAAATTGTATTATTATATTCACCTATAGAGTTCAGGACAACCGCCAGCATCAGAACTAGAGCTCCATAGCCCTTCATTTTTCAAGTAGAAGAAAAATAGCATTTAACAGAGTTTAATATTAACTATTCCGGTGCTCCTTTAAAGTTAATATAGTACAAATTTGCCCTTCTGAGATATTTATTTTTCCTTGTTGCGTTTCTAGAAAAAAAAAATGATATACTGAATATAACCTTTCACTTTGATTTCGGTTGTGACACTGCGGAAATACCACTTTTAGATGCTGCTTTCCAGTTTGTTCGACTATTTGATTAAGATTACGATTTTTCTAGGCCATAAATTTTGTATATAAAAACGTCTAAATAAGTGATTTCATTTGATGATGAAATTCATTACTAAATTATTCGAAACATTATTATGAAACAAAAATCTAGTGCCAATTATTTTTTAATCATAGAATATAATTATTCTTACCATAACATATTGCGTCCTCCCTACACTTTTTTAACTTCTTTACACTTTAAGAGAGATCAGAATACAATTATTGCAATAAATGGAAAATATCTTAGTTTAGAAAGTGTATAAACTTTCGGTTTCAGTAAGAAAAAATTAGTATAGGCATTAAGATTTCCTAGAAAATGAAAAATTAATTAGTTTTCATTTGAGAAAAGTTAATTTTAATTTTTAAATATTTCGAAATATGCCAAAAGTGAATCTAAAAGATTTAAAGACAATTTTTGTTGATTCTCAAGTCTCAAGATTACTGGAAAAATCTCGAATGATGCTTTATTTGAACGAATCAATGGTGAGAGAAAATTGGAAAAGATTTATGAGATCAAAATAATGAAATTTGAATAAAATTCCTAAAAGAGCGTTTTTCAATACCAAATGTACAGAAGACTTTTTTTTTAAAAATATATAATTAAAAATTTTCAATTGTATTTGCAAAAAAGCAGATCAATATTTCCAAAGAAACATATCATAAAAATTTACAGTTTTAACTCAAATAATTGCCAAACGAAAAATTTGTACATTTATTTTAATAGGAAAATTTGTCCGTCATTGAAATAGTATCCTCCTGAAACATTTTTGTTCAGATTTGGTTAAGTGCCTAATATTTTGTAGATCAGATCCATTGATCGTTAAAGAGTATTGCAGTTTTCAAATAATAAAACTGTCGAATTTTAGCAATAAAGTAATGAAAAATATAAAAAGTTTTTGCAAATAGTAAAAAAATAATAAAATTTTTAAATTAGGAAAAACATGAACCATGTACGTGATGTTTGTCAGATACAGGCTTTTATGTTTTATCAAATTTCGTTGTGTGTGTGTGACTTCCCGTGGCACAAGCATGACTCTTTTTATTTTCAATGTCAGTAAGGTAAGGTGACAGAGATAATGCGTTTAAATAATTCTTGCGTTTTCACTTTAAACCCGGAACTTGTTAAACCGTTGTGTTGGTGAAGGTGTTGGATCAGAAAATGTAATTTCATTTAAAAATACTCCGTTTTAATTATAAATGTTTTCATGACTATTTTCCTTGACATTTCTGTAATCTCTGTAAATTTCTGGAACAATAATTTCGATCTGTAATAGTAATGCAATAGGAATTTAACACCTTTTCTTCTAGATAATAAAAAAATATTATTATAGTTTGTTTATTACTTTAATAAATATTAGTGTTTTTATAAATCAATGCAATGAAGATTGAAAAATACATGACACCTTATTAAATAGACCGAAAATTATTTTTTGTACCAAATTTCTAATTATAATTTCTTTGTCTGATTTCGAACCTACAGTCTGATCAGTTAAAAGAAAAATATAATTTTGATCTCCATTTACTGCTAACTATAAGGAAATAAATAGTTTATCAGGAAGCAGCCTCTTTTTATTTAAAAGTTTCCAAATTTAATTTTTAATATCAAGATGTTATCCTTCTCAAAAACTTGTTGTCAGATTTGTCGAGATTTAAGAATGTTTAAAAAATCTTTAAAATAAATTCAACGACTTTTTATGCTAAGCGGTGTTTCTTATATTTATTTTTAAGGTAATTTCAACTTAAAAAATATAATCGAAAATCTCCTGCGATGTTGGTTGTTCGGAAATCTCGATTTCCTTGCTTGAATCTTAGTGAAGTGTTAAAACAACAACTAAAATAATGTTAACCTTTTCTCTCATCCAGATGTTTCTCGCATTATTTTTAATTGATTTTTGACTCCAATAGTACATCTAAAAATTTCCCATGACATTTTTTTTAGGAAATATTAATTTTTTTGCTAAAATATTCGTGGCATGTTAAAATAACATTTAAAATGAATGTAACGACTTTTTCTACTAAGAGAAGTTTCCTATAACTATTTTAAAGTGATTTCTGACCATAATATTGGTACCAAAATTCTTTCGTGATTTTTCATCTTTGGGAATTTTGATTTCCTAACTCAAATGTTTCAAGGATGTCAACGCAATCCATTAATCCATCAATCCTTTTCTCTGGAGGAAATGTGAAGTTATTCACATAAAAATGGGTTCAAGGTAAAAGGGTAGCAAAAAAAATTTCGGTAGCTGAAAGGTCTATAAAAGGAAGAAAATGTAATGATTTTTTACAAATAAACGATCGCTACCTTTAGAGTGGTCCAAAAACGCAATACAAATACTTTTCTCCAATTTTTGTACATATCGTCCGAAAACTTGTTCGAAAGTACACAAAAATAAATTTCATTTCTTCTTCGTGGCATAAGCCCCATCAAAATTAACACGACTTTGCAATAAGAAAAAAGTGTTTGTAAATTTTATTAAAAAATGTAAATATTACGTGATTCAAATTAAATCCTAAAGTTTCTGTTTACAATTAGCCATAAAATACAAATAATATATCATTTTCTAAATATCACCCCCACCCCTCTAGGTATGTTCGAAAGGGTCCAAAGAAAACGCGATAAGTGAGAAAATAGGTTTTGCTAGTTTTTGGTGCTAATTATAATTTTTCTGTTTTTTTTGTTAAACTGACTATTTTTCATAAACAAAATACCACTTTATACTGGTAATTATTTTTTTTACATAAATTGTTTAAACAATTTATTGTTTTTTCAAAAATTATATAAAATTTTTGAAAGATTTAGAAAATTTAAAACGAAAATGTACATTTTTAAAGATTTAGAACAAAACAAGTAAAAGGTTTTCAAGAGTTTCAAGAAGCTTCTGTAAGAAACGCTCCAACAATACAGCTTTGTGTGAGAAGTAGTTTGGTTTGCCGCGCATGTGCTGACGTTCCACTTAAAACTTCAACTATTTTGTTGACACTTTCGTTTTGTTTTTTGATATGTATATATATATATATATTTTTTTTTTAAAGTTTATTTAAGGATTCTATTATTGGTTCAAAAATTATATTTTTAGTTGAAAATTTAACCATTTGTGTGTAAATTAATTTGTTTTAGTTAAATATTCATTTAATTTGTTAAAAAATTGTCTTTTTTGGCAGAAAATCAAATAAATATTTTTAAATTGTTTATTATTTAAAAAATTTTTATGGTTAACATCCTAAAAGAATCAAATTTTTTAATTAGTCTGTTTCCGCCGTAGGTATACGTTTTTCACGCATAATAGTTGTCTGATTAAGTTTAATTAGGTAAATATAAAGGAAAATACAAAAAGTCACTAAATTTTATAGACGAAAACTAGTTTCGGCCATTAATTAGTTAAAATAAGACATTAAAATTGTGAATAATTTGCTACTTCTTAGCAAAATACAATTCAATAAATTAAATTAAATATCAATTTAATGTACATATACTAGTCACTGAATTCGGAACGCGTTGATCTTTGATCAGAAACTTCTCAGTTACGAGTTGCAAAAAAATATTAGTTTTAAAAGTCGTAAAGTAAATTTCCGTTGCGCATTAAGGTCATAATGTTCTACTCATTTTGTTAACTATAACTTATATACGTTTTTTTCAATTAAGAATGGAATATATTTTCGGAAGAAATATCGTTACGCAGGATGACAAATTTTTGTAGAGGCATTTATCTTTTACTTCTTGTCAATTACTCCTAAAGAAACCAGGGCTTTTACCTCATTCATAGTGGAAATTACCTGGAATATTTTAGAGCGGAAGCAATAAATTTATACTTGTAGATCATAATCATTCATAATATAGTGTACTATACTCAGAAAAAGCTCTAGATAGAATAAAAGAATTAAAGAAAGAATTAAAAAAGCATAGCGCTGCATCGAAGCAACTAATTTCTTTTAATTTATGAAGAAAAGTATTCTCGTCTACTAAGTCAAACGGTTTACTAAAGTCGGAGATGACTATTGAGGTTATTTGACGAGAATAAATAGCTTGGTCAACGTCAGTTTGTTGTTTCGAATAATGCAGTCTGAGTACTATGTTGAACTTTCATGTAGCCCGTTTGGTGAGCATCGAAAATATTTCTAGTCTCGAGAAAAGTAACAAACTGTTTTTGCATTATTCTTTTAAGAACTTTAGATACCGCACTTACCAATGAGAGAGGCCTCTAATCGCTTAGAGAAACTGGATTTTTTATTTCAGGAATAGCTCGTATGACGATTTTCTTTCTGGTGACGTGAGGTAGGGAATTAACTCATCAATACCTCTCTTCAAGTAAATAATTGAAAATCTATATAACTTTTAGAATCGATTTTTCATGGTCAAACTACCTTACATGCATCAAAAGGTTTCCCTCATAAAGGGAAAACATGAAAGTAATATAATTTTCTAAAAGATAAGATTCAGGAAAAAGGAACTTGATAATAAGTTTCACAAACGTTTAATACTGAATTGAAATAGGAGCTGAATTAGACAGTAATACTTATAGTAAATGTTAGGATATGTTTAGTATTGACAAGACCCAATTTGAAAAATTCATTCCAGAGGTGCTAATGTTCACTGATGTTTGACAACTTAGCTGTATTATATGAAATTATCTGATTTAAAATTTAATGTGAGTCAAGTTTCTCAGACGTGGTAGATATTACCCATCGATATAGAATTTGGCTTGTTAGAACAAACCGGGAATTTTTTAGTTAACCCACGTGAGACGCTAAACCAAGGGTCACTTCCAGAAGCACCAGCAGCAAAGATACACGGAATTTTTTACAACACCTTTTTATTTACTCCTTATTTGTTCGCTTTTCATACTTACTTCTGGAGCCTTATCCTACTACGAACACTAAGTTGTAGCGAAAGGAAGTACAAAATTATATCGAAGACGAACAAACAATTCAAATATGAGAGCTTTTTCCCGCTAGAACAGGAGGGCACCACCGTACTGACGTTCGAGTCCACCCCTCAACAGAGTCGGAAGCGAACGTGGTGTCCCGACCCTACTTCGAGATAATGAAGTTTCTTTGTAATAAAATTCTCTTGCCGGAGTGTGACGTAACCCGAAAATTAGGAATTTTCATTCCATTTCAATTAGGAATTCATGTGCGTGCTTAGGCCGTTTTCACGTCAGGCTAATCTGGCCTTAGCCTGGATTTTCTACCAGTATTTTTATTGTGTTTTCTTAAGTAAAAAGGACTTTCTGTTTTCAGGATTAGGAATTCTAAAATGGTGAGATTGTGGGAATCTTATATAGCGTAAGAAGACAATTATTTCGACTGGAGCGCGTGAAGCACATTATGTTTGTGAAAATTTAAATAAAGTCATAGTTTATGTCGTTTTATTATGAATTAAAAATTATGGCCAGCGGATTTATTTATTTAGCAAACCTACCCCTTTTGGTTTTAGCAATTCTTTGACGATCTAAGGGAAACTCACCTAAAAATAATTAAGGAGCATAGAATCCGTGAATCTAAAATAAAATGAAAATGTGGTTATAAGTAAATGAAAATATGCAGGGGTAATGAAACAGATATGGGGAATAGGAAAAAGCAGGTTGAAAAATATATAAGGTGGACAGTAGGGGTAGACTGGAGGACGCCAGGATATATGGTGAGAGAAGACGCGCGAAGGGATAAGTTAAGTATTAGAGCAGGAAAGAGGACATGAAAATTTGAGACGAAGCTGGGGGAGAGAAAGGAAGGGGAATTGGCGAGAAAGTGTTTGATGGAGGTAAAAGAGAGGAGACGGAGAGCGATCGTATTATCGAGATGGGAAGAAGAAAGGAGGGAGTTCTTTAATGATAGAGAAACAGAAGACGGGACTCAAGTAAACTATGAAGAATTGGAAAAATGGCAAGGGAAGAACGATGAGGGGGTGGTTGAGAAATAAAAATACAATAAATGGTATAAGATGATAAGAAAGGAAGGGATGCCAAAGTATTTAGAAAAAGGATGGGGAGAGAGAAGGTGGATCAGAATGGCAAGATTTAGACTGGGAAACGAGGTAAGGGAGGGGATGTACTGGGAAAAAGAAGAGAACAGAAAGTGTAGAATATGTGAATGGGAGGGGGGAACATTGGAGCATGTATGGGAATGATATAGGAGAGGAATAGAAGATAAAGAAAGCTGGCAAGAAAATGTGGTTAAGATTCTAAGGAAAGATGGATTAGGAAAAGAATGGATGAAGGAGTTGGAGGGTGATAGAGAAGCGAATGGAGGAGAATGAAAGAATTCACGTGAAAAAAGTAAATAGGGTATAAAAAAGTGGAAGAAAAATGAAACGGAAGTCGCTTAGATTAGAAGCGTGAAAATTGTGAGTAATGGTAATGGACACATACGTATTGTCTTTGAAAAGAAAATTTCTTTTTTAATGACGGGTGCAATCTTTTTGGCAGGGATTCAATCACCTTGTGATGTACTGCCAAGTACGGTAAAAAGTTTGCAAAATATAGCTTACGGAAGTCACGGTAGTAAAGGAACTTAGATTTCTGTTTAAACGATTTATATTGGTACTTAAAATTTGAAAAGAGTCCATCAGATCTCAAGAGTAGCTACACCTTTCGATGCAGCCTCTCTGGTTCATCTATTTCAGAACTATAGTCCGACGAGAGCTTCAGGCCCTTCCACTAACTACAAGGTTTGAGATCTCTAGGAATAATTCTTTTTGGTGGAATATTAATCTTGTTCTTCGAATATCCATCATTTTAGTTAAAAGTCATTTTTCTGCTTGAAAAATAATTTTTAACCGAAAATTTCACGATTCGAATTTTGTTGTAGATTTATATTATGCAGGTAAAAATTAAACCATTTAATTGGAAATTTATTTTATTTCTAGTTCAAAATTAATTTCTTTGGTTGAGAATACTTTTTTTGTTGTTTTTGGACGAAAAATCATTTTTTTCTAACTGAAAATTTTTCTATTTTGGCTAAAAATGCATTTGTGAGAGCAGCAGCTTTGCTCTTTTGACTTTATTCTTTTCTTATCTTGCTTTGGTACAAAAATTCCAAATTCTATCTTTGATAAAAAAAACTTTGATTTTGGATTTTCATTGGATTTTAAATCGTGCATCTTACAAATTCCTTAATATCTAGAAAGGGGAAACCTATAAAGTATTTTCGAGGATTGATTCAGCCCTACCGTAGGGGCAACTAATCTTTCGTCAAGTTAGTTGTATGGCTAGTCAAATATAGATTTAGTGGCAACGCTTGGGTTTCCAGGGGCATTTTTCCTAGCACGCTATATATAAAAGCTTCAGTTCCGGAAACCGGGTTTTTCAACACTTTTGGAATAGTACTTACCCAGTATCTTTTAAAATATTAATTTGTCGCGACAGTTTTTATTTGAAATTCACTCCTATCTTTATGAATTTCTTTACGTGCTCAAAAATAAATTAACTGGATTTGGTGACAAACTGAGGCACAAGGAACGATCCTCAAATTATCTTCTGTGCTGCATATCCGAAACCAGCTAGTTTTTATGGAAGAAAGTTGTTTGGTCTCTGCTAAGATTTATCACTAGGGTTATTGTGAGTAACGATAAATAAATATACAACTACAACAATCATTCTTATAGATATTTCTGTAATAGATTCTTAATTTTTGTGCTTTTCTAATGGCTAGATTCATTGTATAACAATAACTAATTGAAAATAACGTGAAATATATTTTTAAACTTAAAAGATTGTCAAACACAACCAACATCTTATAGATGAGTCCGACACAATTTTTTTGAAATATTTTAATTAAAAATGAAATGATGTATGTAAGAAAGATTAATATGATAAAACATTATAATTTATTTGTTGATCTGTATATTCTTCTGTATATGTATATTATTTGTTGCCTGTATCCTCCACCGAAATGAGCTCCTGCACCTACTCCTAATGCTCCATTGCTTCCAAATCAAGCATTTGCTCCAAATCCTACACCTGCTCCAGGTCTTCCACCAACTCCAAGTCCTATACCTGCTACAGGTCCTCCACCAACTCCAAGTCCTACAACTGCTCCAGGCCCTCCATCTACTCCAAATTCTCCGGATCCTTGAACTCCTCCAGATCCAGCTTCTGCTTAAAGATAAAGGTAGATTATGATTAGGGAAAATTTTTTGGAAACTCAGGAGCGCTTACAAGAATGCGAAATATTTCAATTGCATTGTATGTCTTGTGATGAAAAACAAGTGTTGTCCTTTTTCTCACCTTGGTTATAAGCCTAAACGCCCTATATCCTCCTCTTGTACCCATTCCATATCTTCCACCAAGCAAAAGTGGTGCAAGTAGGCCAAGTGTTCCTTGTATCTGATCTGTAATAAAAAAGAGTACCTTAAAGAAGTACTTTCAAATCTCAATTTAGTGCCGGTTTTGGGGCTAACGGTGGAACTGAATCAATGGAATCCGAACTATTTGGCATCTCTTCTGTTTCTCTCCTTCTCTTTTGTCACTTCTTAGTGCACACTGCACGATCACGCCACAGTTCTTCTTAGTCGGAAAAATAAAATCCGGCGGAATTAAATCGTAGCTTAACTGTATTGCAACTT
>NC_046662.1:53096975-53106145 GCF_010883055.1 Belonocnema kinseyi | reverse complement strand
ATAAAAAGAATAAAATAATTCTGCAAATGTTTTTATTCATTCGCAACTAATTATGGTATACTTCACATGTAAAATTGAAGATGATTATAATTTTTATAATGCAGATTCGAGTTTGGTTTTATTTAATTTCAATATTATTTCTCATTAGTTGCCGATATAATTAGGCAATACTGCCAGCGTAAAAACATAGTGTATAAACATTCGGGGAAGAATGGAAGGTCAGTTTGGCTATCCAGATGTGAAAACATACTACATTAAAGGGTCAATCACAGGACAGCTCTGGACGTTCAAGAACAGAAATTCAAAGTGATCACATTGACATCCTGGTACGCTTCTTTTGTGATGGCTTTCAGCTCCTTCGTCGCATTTGCCTTAATATCCGAAATCATCGAAAATCTTCTTCCTTTGGGGTTTTTTTTCAGTTTTTTGGCCATCCTTGAAACATCCATGCCACTTGAAACATGCAGTACGCATCATGGCAACATACCGTAGGACGTATTGAGCATGGAAAATGTTTCAGTTGCAGATTTCCCGAGTTTCACACAAAATTTCACAGCAATTCGTTGCTCTTTCATGCTGTTCATTTTACAATCCGACAAACAAAAAAAAACACTCTTTACTTAAAACCTTGTGGCTTATCAACAAATGAAGATATCTGCGACTGGAATACCGTGTTTAAACAGCTGATCTGTACGAACTTAGCGACACTAAGCGGATTCTTTTGAAACCAACTTGAGCCGTGAAATTCAAACAGTCCGCTTATTTTTTTAACAGACCTCGTACTCCCATCTGCACTTTATGATTTTAAGATTCTCGGCAACAAGTTGTACATTTAAAGCCATATAAAGAGTGCATAGGTATAGGAAACACGAAACTAGGCACGCCATTGCGGGGTTGATGCGATTTGGTGAAGGTCCGTCATCTTTTAAAGTCCCATGGCAAACATTGGCACCGTCCACATGTTTATAGTTTGTTGCACAGTTTGTCGGCAAAAAACGCTCGTGCGCATAATCAAGTGGCTCATCGTAAGAAAGCGGCTCTCCCCACTCATGGAACTCTCCCCTTCTCGTGTAATCAACCCCGCTGCACCAAGTTAGAATGGAATGCCTAGTCCCGTGTTTCTTATGTCCATGGACGAGTGGGTAGCATGACCAGTTTCCTACCTTGACGTTACTTTTTTTATTTCCCGACTTATTTGCACATGAAAAGCCACGTCGAGTTAAAAATTTGGCATTCTAAATAAGAAGTGCTATGAATTGTGGGTCTGGTCCTAAATGTTATGATCATAAAAAAAAAGTTTTTTGTTGTTAATAACTTTTTTTTTGATAATTATTTTTTCATAATTATTAAAAGTTATGACCAGAACAAGCTTCCTTAGTACATAGGGAAAAAAGCCAGTGTCAGTAAGTAAGGAATATGGTCACGTGACTTACTCATCACATGGCCTTAAATATTTAACTTAATTGACCAGGGTGAACAGTTATACCATGCCCTGCTCTTCGGTTAGGTTAGAGAATTTTTTGAAAGTAATAATCGTTCAAAATTCTCGTCAACTGGCACTTAGCCAGAAATTCAATGTGAAATTATCAAATAGACTTTTTGGTTTAAGTCCAACTTCCCGAGGAACTCGTAATAATTTTCAGAAAAGACCAAAATATAGCTCTTAAAGCGCAAGTTGGTTTTCCCAGAAATCTTCTCTAGCCTTGAAATCTTTGGGACTTGAATTTTTTAAGCGTAAGTATTCAAACTTTTTCAAGATGTTTGTGGAGGGTTAGTCTCCAATACCCGTTTCGTCTTTCACGTATTCCACAACTGTCATTTTTGTGTCGCGCTGCCCATTTTATAGACCGCTCCCCATCCGTCTACTCTTGCGCACCACTAGCGTGTTTCAGTGGGAGGCTTCGAGTTTGCGCGCTATAGTTGCCCTCTTGTGATGCAACGTTTTCCTAAACCTCCTACGCGGTAGGAAGTGTTGCCTAAGCAGAGGCTTTATACTGTGAACCGCTGTTTCACTATAGTTACTTCAGTAATGGAATATTATACGATTTCCAATATAAAATTTGAATACGCCTGTCTGCGAAATCTAGAGATCGGAATTTATTCCTAGATTATTTTTGTGAAATAATATTAACAATGATTTGAACTTTTAATACAAATTTCCATAAACAAATAACCTAATTGGTCGTTTCATGATAGAAAAAAATTCAAAAATACGTCCGAAAGTATTGTCTTCATTTCAATTTTGATACAATATTAATTTCTTTTCTATTATCTTCCATTTTACATGAAATCTACGCATAAATACTAACTTTAGGGTTCACGTGAGATTAAAGCTGGCCGCACACGGTGCTTTATTCTTGCTAAACTGCTTGCTGGATTTTGCTGCTGGTCGCACTGCAGACAAAGGTGCGTGAAGATAGGCAGGCTGTGCTACAGGCTTCACTTTAAACGGTGCATGCTGCTTTGCTCGGTCACATACTAGCTCTGCTGCTTGCGAGCGGGTACTTGTCAAAATGGACGCCGTTCTACAGGCGGAAATTCGGCGAAGACAGTCAGCTATTACTGCTTTTCTATCAATTGTTATGAGAGAATGTACAAAAACAATGAGGCTGGATTTGCTATGTGCGGCTATAGCAGCTGACAGAATCACGTGAACTTTTCTCCGTTTCTGATTGGCCTTTTGCTTTAGCCAGCGTAAGAACCGGCAGAAAAAATAGCACGCATTCAATCAACGAAATCAAGCACGGCGCCCATCACGAGAGCCAGAAGTGACGTCATTTTTCTGCAAGGCAACTTATCAAGTAGCAGTCACAGCTCCAAGCAAGCAATCCAGCAAAAAAAAGCACCGTGTGTGGCGGGCTTAAGTTAATGAAATATGAAATAATTATAAAATATCGGATCATTCCTTTTATGACAATTCATCGTTTTTTGAATTTTCGTTTAAATAAAACTGACTGAAGAAAAAATACTCTTCTAGTTGTAATGAAAATGAGATATTTATTAACATATAGAATTATCTACGCAACAGTAGAAAAATTACTTATTTAATAAAAAAATATTGTTAAAGAAATTGGAAAGCGTTTGGACAGGCATCATCAAATACAAGCCTAATCAAATTTTCTGTTAATAATTGTAATTATAACGTCATAATTATGACCATCTAGCATACCCGCTATTAATAAGAAGATATATTTTAGGGTCCAATCGTGTACAAAACTACGAATTTCTGCCGATTTTTTGTGGAGTTCGTAAGGTCGAACAGAGAAACAAATTATACAGAGATTTGAGAATGGAGTAGTGAGTTCATCGGGGAGATGTGAATATGAGTAGAAAGGTAGTAGTTTACAGATATATGATGTAATGAAGGGGTGGACAAAAATTGTGAAGTTGAAGTATCAGATCGATGGAGGGTGAGAGTAGGCCTTCAGGAGCGAAAGATTAGGTAACTACCTAGATAATAAGGAGAAGATGTAGAGACATCTTTCCTCACTGACAAATTATCACACGTGCGCCGAAGCATCTGAATTAATAAAACTGAAATCCCGCTTTACCGGGGCCGTCTATACCGGGTAAGGTGGTCCAAGTAGGAGAGAGTAAGGGGCTGCGAGTTCAGCAGAGCAACTCCACAACAATGCAGGAGTGTATGAAAACAGCAGGCGGTACCCTCGGCGGTCAATCGCGTCGTCTGCTTTAGCTCGCTCTCATGCAGGTTTTTGGTTTTGGAAAGCAGGTGCCACAAAAATTTTATTCTGTAGAAACATCTCCCCACTCAGAATACATTTAATAACGTGATAACTCGCAAATATAAGTTGAGAAATAAAGTGGAAAGTTATTAATATATAAATGAAAAATCACTTAAAAAATGGTAATGCGGTCCTGAAATCTGCGTTATTTTTTCCTTGTAGGTATACATAAATGCACGTGCATATGTATGTAGTTTCATAAAGTTTAAAACAATTTATTATGATATTATGAAACCAAAATGCTAAGAATACAAAGGAAAATATTCTAATGGGATAAAACTCTCAAAGAAACGGTTCATACGTTTCGGATTGTTTACTTTTTAGAAAGTCCTGACTAAGCGTGAAGACCATCAAGGGTACCCCCGAAATAACCAGTAAAAAAAACACCTGAGTAATTTGAAAAAAAATTAAAATTTACTTGGCCGGCGCAGGGGTATATAGCTGTCGAACATATAAAATAGTTAATACTTTGCTGTTCTCTCGGCGCGTAGATGTACCTTACCCTAAGTTCAAAATTGGCACAGTGCCGACAGTTTCAAAGCTACGCTCAAATACCGCTTTCATACGATATTTACGAATATTGTGTATTAATAGAATAGTAGTCTAAAAAAAAAATAAAAATAAATATTATAAAGGGTGCAGTTCTGAATAGTACATGCATCCGATTGATTGCAAACAACGTATGCTCATGTATTTTGACTAGCTGATCACAAAAATAATAGTGAAAATAAGAGAAAATTTGATTTTAATGATAAAAACCATGGAACCCTATAAAAATCATGTTTTTTTGTTGTGCGTATCTCAGTAAATAATGAAAATTTACGAAAAAGCTTCAAATAAAAGTTGTAGATCTTTCAAAAATATGTATTTCATGTTGATACATTTTTCTCTGGGACTAATAGTTTGCGAGAAAACCGAAAATAAATATGAAAAATCACAGAAATACAGCACAATATGTAGTGGTGTAACCCTGTGACTAGTTACAGAAAAAAATGTTGGTCAATCCCTACCTCTTTCCAATATTTTGTGGGGGTCGGAAAGACAACTCTGTGTCTGGTCACAGAAAAAATTTTCGTCAAACCGCTACTCCTTTCCAAAGTCTCGTGGGTGTCGTGAGGGCAACGCTGTGACTGTTTGCAGAAATAATCTTGGTCAAACCCCTTTCCAACGTTTTCTGGGGGCGGAAAGGCATTCCTGTGACTAATCACAAAAATAATGTTAGTCAAACCCCTACACCCTTCCAACGTCTCTTGGGGGCGAAAAGGCAACGCTGTGACTGGTAACAGAAAAAAATATTCGAATTAATCTTAGTAAAACCCCTTTCCAACGTTTCCTGGGGGCGGAAAGGCAATTCTGTGACTGATCACAAACATATTGTAGGTCAAATATCTACACTTTTCCAGCATGTCTTGGGGGCGACAAGACAACGCTGTGACTGGTCACATAAATAATTTTGGTCTAACCCCTAACCCTTCATTACGCTTCTTGGGGGTCGAAAGGCACTCCTGTGACTGGTCACAGAAATAATGTTAGTCAAGTCCCTAACCCTTTCCAACGCCTCTTGTCCGCATGAAGGCATCCGCCTAACCGGTCACAGAAATAATATTGGTCAAACCCCTACCCATTTCCAACACCTCGTGGGGAAATAATGTTCGTCAAACACCTATCCCTTGCCATTGTTTCTTGTGTTCACAAAAATAACTGGGTTATAAGAATCCCGTATTTAGATTCAGCGACCCAAAAAACATAAAGATGTGCTGGCTAAGTCCACCGGGCATGCTGATTTTTTTGTGCAAAAATATACCACAGAAAAAACTATAGTTAAATTTTATTGCATGTAAGATTTCCGGCTGTTAAAGATTAAATGCTATGTAGCGAAAGTTTATCCGACGATGGAATACAAAAATAATCCGCATCACATTTAACGTATTAAGTCTCAGATTTTTTTAATTAAAAATAATTATTGCAAACAACTTTTCAAATCTCTAGTTATACATACATACATATATAGAGTTTTGGCCCAAAAAACTATACATCTGAAATGAATTTCGAGCGAAAATCCACGAATATTTGAACGAGGCATATTTTTTCCTTATTTTACTTTATTATTTACTTTAGAAATTTAACTTAAGAGATAAAAACATATGAAATTTAAATGAAAAAAATTCAATTATAATCAATAATGGCAGAAACGCAAAGACTAGTTTTAGAAAAAATCAAGAAAGAGTTATTTTTAAAAGTCTTCTTTGCTTTTAAGTCTAGGGAACTATCTAAATAATTACAGTAATTACTTAGACAATTACTCTATTTTTCTTTGATTTTTTTAATCTTCATTGATTCAATCAAGTTGAAAATGTTCCCATTCACGTTCATTTACCTACTTTTTCAATTAACAAATATTTCATTTTGATCCGATTTTTTAAATTAATATATAAAGCCCTAAATAAATTCATGTATTTTCATAGTGGGATTCTATAACAACAAAATGATTTGAAAATTTATTGTTGACAGGTTTTTAAAATTTTCCCCACTTTCACTTCTTATATCCAAATAGTATTGACATACGACTTTAATCTTTTACTTTAAATTTCGATACATGGGTCACTTCAATAATCTTGGACCTTTTTACTGTTTTTAGTACTTCATATACCCGAGCCAAAGTGATCTGTTTCTAAATTCTAATATCAAAATGAGCTAAGCCAGATATGCAAAATTTTAAAACACGATATATTTAAAAGAATTTGTACAGAATCATTTATATGCAGACAGTTTTTTTCATTAACACACTATTAACGAGTAACGAAAAAAAATACATATTTTAAAGAAAAAATTCCCATTGTCGAAAGTAATTAGAAAATAGTTCAAGTTATTAAAAAAATGCAAAACGCAGTTACAGTAGAACAATATTCTGAATTTAATTTTTTCTAAAAAACATTGAAAATTTTTTATTCAACGACAATATATTCAGATTAAATTAGTAATCATTTTGGACAAACTCAAAAATAGATTAGAAAAAATAGCGAGTAAGGTCGCTATCCAAAATAAAGGAAATTAAAAAAATATATGGCACCCTCTGAATCCCCCTTCTCCTTTTTCTGCCTTAGTTTTTTATTTGATTTTCTTAAGCACAAGCAATAAACATTTTATTCAAATTTATTACCGTTAGTGTGTTCATTAGGGTGGCTTAAAAACGTTTTTTTTAGATGGCAATGATCCCGCCAATTTCATTCCAAACCCGAAAAAAAAAAAATTCCCAAATTTTTATTTTATTTTAACAGGTGCCGGTTTTGACTTGAAGTTTCCCATGTAAAATGCACGGGGAAAATCCTTTTTTTAGTTTTCGGATTAATTTTTTAGGGTTTGAAAAAATGTGACAGGAAAGTATCGGGGCCTGTTGAGAATTATACAAAGGAGAATTTCATGTATCAGAAATATGGGTTTGACATCCCTAACACACCCCCATGAGTACCTGAAAAATACCCTTAAAACAAAAAATGTCAATTCTTCATGAAATCGACCTTATGAGCAGCTTATTCTCGTATTTCTTTATTCAAAGTTATTATTATTGGTCTAGTGGAATATTTATTATCATTAGTTAATTAATTATTATTTATTCAAACAAATGGAGTTTGTTCGAATAATTGTTTGTTTTTGAAAATTTGTTCCCATGCCTTAAGATTATTACTATTTGCATAGTGGAATATTTAAAAACATTGATTTATTCATTTTTAATTGTTTAAACAATTGTGATTTGTCTTCATAATTTTTTTAAACCTTCGTTTTTTTCCTAAAAATGATCACTATTGGTCTAGTGGAATATTTATTAACATTAGTTCATTCATTTTTAATTATTAAAGCATATGGAATTTGTCTGAATCATTTCGTTTCGAATTTTTCTTAAATAAAAATGATCACAGTGGGTCTGGTGGAATATTAATCAGTAATAATTTAAAACTGATCAAAAATTAATTTATTAATCATTAATTTATCAGTTATACTTCCAGTCATCATTTTCATTTAAGATAAAATTCAAATGAATAAAATTAATCAGACAATGTTCATAAATATTTCACTGAAGAAATATTAATAATTTTCATTGAAAAAATATTCAAACAAATTCCATTTATTGAAACAATTGAAAATTAATGAACTAATGTACATAAATATTACAATAGACCAATAGTAATGATTTTTTAAAAAAAAAAAACGAATTTTCGATTAAAATTGTTTAATCAAATTCAATTTGCCTAAATAATAAATAATTAATGAACCAATGTTGATCAATATTCCACTAGACTAATAGTAATAATTTTTAGGGCGGAAAACAAATTTTCAAATAAAAAAAAAATTATACTTAAAGTCATAATTTTCATTTAAGATAAAATTCAAATGAATAAAATCAATCAAAAAATGTTGATAAATATTTCACTGAAGAAATATTAATAATTTTCATTGAAAAAATATGCAAACGAATTCCATTTATTGAAGCAATTGAAAACTAATGAACTAATGTACATAAATATTCCACTAGACCAATAGTAATTATTTTAAAAAAATGAATTTTTGATTAAAATTGTTTAAACAAATTTCATTTGCTTAAATAATAAACAATTAATGAACCAATGTTGATAAATATTCCACTAGAGTAATAGTAATAATTTTTGGGGGGAAAACGAATTTTCAACAAAAAAAATTATGCTTTAAGTCATAATTTTCATTCAAGATAAAATTCAAATGACTGAAATTAATCGAACAATGTTGATAAATTTTTCGCTGAAGAAATATTAATCATTTTCATTGAAAAAATATGCAAGCAAATTCCATTTATTCAAACAATTGAAAATCAATGAACTAATGTTAATAAATATTCCACTAGACCAATAGTAATGATTTTTAAAGAAACAAAACAATTTTCGATAAAAATTGTTTAAACAAATTCCATTTGCTTGAATATTAAACAATTAATGGCCCAATGTTGATAAATATTCGACTAGACTAATAGTAATAATTTTTAGGGGGAACACAAATTTTCCAAAAAAAATTAATTGACCAAATTCCATTTGCTTAAATTAATAAAAATTATATAATCAATGATAATAGATATTCCACTAGACTCAAAAAAGTTATTTTTCCCCATGCATTTCACATGGGAACCTTTCAGTCAAAACCGGAACCCGTTAAAAGAAAAAATTACGCAATTTCTTTTCTCGGATTTGGAACAAAATGGGGGGTGGGGGATGTTTCCATTTGGCATGCAAGAAAATTTGGCCATGCATTTTTGGACAAACCTATTGTTCATTCAGCACCCTCATCATGGTAATAACAATAACACAGGCCAACAATTCTCAGAACCAGAGACCAAACCTACTATACCCGAAGGTTTTTGCTGCGCTGAATCCGAATCTGACCTCAGAAAAATTCCATCAC
>NC_046662.1:53095847-53096875 GCF_010883055.1 Belonocnema kinseyi | reverse complement strand
CCCCCACCAGCCCTGGTGGGACCCGTTGAACCTCTGACTGCAAATTTTCAAAGATCCCTACCCCGGCGTCTTGGGCCTTGCTGGGGGTAACTTGAGAGTGGATGGGCAGACGCAGCCCCCGCAAGCAGGAGAGCTTCCTCAAAAAATCAGTTGATCTTTCATCTTCAGCCTGACTGGAAAGTTGGGTATCGGGTTGATTTCTGTGTTTCTGTTCGCGTTGGATCCTTTGGGACGAAAACGACCAAAGCCGCGAGTATTCCGCGGGGCTTAAAACACAAACACGAGGTTCTTCACGCGAAGGCTAAGATTCATTCACATTAGTTTAAAATCATTTTCCTTTGCCCGAGGATCGTCTCGGTAGTTTTAAAAGAAATCTAAAAGTAAAAAAAATTGAGTTCTTTCATCGACATCTGGCTTCCTACGACAACCTGGCATCCATCTCTGGACTTCGGCATCATTTTGTAAGTGTTTATATATATATATATATTACTGTGGCGTTACTTTGCCGATCTTTCTTTCAATTGTTTATAGTAAAGGCTTGCTACTCCCAAGCATCAATTATTTGAATTTTCATTCCTCTCCTTATTCATTATTATTTCACTTAATCTTTATCTTTGTATATATAGCTTGCAAAACAAGGTGGGACCTCCCTTTAACAGAGTAATACCCACTCTCTTAAGTCTCTCAGCCGCTCGGGAGACTTAAGCGAAAGAAAATAGTTTCTTTATGTTTTGCTGTATATTTTGTGTATTTTCTTTGTCTGTATTTTCTATGTGTTTCGGTACTTGTGCCGTGTTATATCTGTAACATGCCGTTAGTGAAATTAATCTGCACGTGCGTCTAAAACCAATTAATCCGGAAAGCGCTTATTCTACGCCGAAACCGCATTTTTGTGAAATAATTTGTACGAAACCTATAGATTTTTTAATTTTAAAGCAGTTTTCGTGAACGCGTATATTCGATTGTGTCCAACATTCTAAAAGTCATTATGGATGATTAATAGCAAAGCGAGCCAAATATAACGTAAT
>NC_046662.1:53092494-53095747 GCF_010883055.1 Belonocnema kinseyi | reverse complement strand
TATCTCGAAAACTGAGGGTGATGGAATTTTTCTGAGGTCGGATTCGGATTCAGCGCAGCAAAAACCTTCGGTTATACTAGGTCTGGTCTCTGGTTCCGGACCATTGTCAAATTTTGTCGGCCTGTCTAATTTTCGTACTTATTTTCAAATCTTGTCAGATTGCATTATTTACCAAATAAATAAAGGAACAGAGAAAAGATAAGGATGGAGATCTGAAGGTGGCCTTTTTTTCTTTTCTCTTCTTTTGTTTTGGTTTTTGAATTTTGATTTGTAAGAAACCTTAAAATTATACTTGCAATTATAGAAACATTATATTATTATATTCACCTATTGAATTTAGGAAAACTATCAGGGCTCTCACTAGAACTTTAACAGATCCACATTTTTCACGTAGAAGAAAAACTTTTCAACAGGGCGAAAATGGTAACTCTTCCGGTGCTTCTTTTGAGTATTTATAGTCGGTATCTCGTGCAATGCAGGCATTTAATTTGTCCTTCTAAGATGTTTATTTTTCCTTGTTCCTGTTCTAGGAAAAAGAATTATGTACTGGATATAATCTTTTGCTTTGATTGCGATTATGAAACTGCGGGGACACCACTTTTAGACGCTGTTCTCTGATGTGTTCCACTATTTAATAAAGATTACGATTTTTCTGGGCCATCAATATTCTAAATGAAAATTTCTGCACTAGTAATTTTACTTCAAGCAGAGATTTATTTTTAAATGCTTCTAAATATTATGAATAAAAAATATTTCAGTGTGAATTATTTGTTAATGTCAGGATATAACTATTATAATGATAACATTTTTTAACAAATCCCTATTTGTTTAATCAATTTTTATTTGCTAAAGCAGTTATTCTTCGATTACTAAAAAATCAAATAAAATAGAACACATACAATTAATTACGATTTTAAAAGTGTTTTTGTAAAAATCATCATTTAAACAAACGATCTTTGCTTAAACAATTATTTATTTGTATGAAAAAGATGAAGAAAATTTCTAAAAAGTAACAATAATACGTAGAAATGTAGTTTTTTAATTTTTTTGGGGCTGCGTAGAAGGTAAAGGTGGGTTGCAAATACAAGTTATTAGTATGTTTTTATTTCTTAGACAATCTTCTTAGATCCCTTCTTGGTTTCCTAGAAAATTCAAAATTAATTAGGTTTTCATTCCAAGAAGGTTCATTTTAAGTTTGAGGATTTCGAAATATGCTAAAAAGGAATTTGGAAGACATTAAGGAAATTGTTTTAAATTTTTTATTATTTCTGAAGATATTTAGAAGGTTTATAAGATTTAAAAAATTCTAAAATAATTTGAATTTAGAGAAGATTACATAATATTTGAAACAAAATCTAGATTATTCTTGAAGATTTTGAAAAATTTACTTTTTCAGGATTTTCAAGAGTTTCAAGAAAATTGAAAAGAATTGTGAAGGTACCTGCTGAATTTAAAATGATGTTTTGTTTAACAAAATGAATATTAAGGGAAAATTGAGCAAATTTGTAGAGATTAAGAGAATTAAATTTCAAGAGAATATAAAAATATTTTGTTTCAATCCATTAAAATAAAAGTTTTGTGGCAATAAACTTCAATTCAAAACTTTTTCAATTATTGTATCATTCAGTGTACAATGCGTTAAAAAAAATGGATTAAAAAATTCTTCATTTTAGATTTTCATTTTTAAGCGTATATTCCTAATTGAATGAATTTAAAAATATTGTTTCAGTATAAATGTTTCACGCTTAAATCCATTAATTTTGAAATATTTTAATTAGTCAAATAAAACCAAATATTTAAAAGTAAATAATTTGAAACAGAATTATTTGACAGAGAAAGCTTTGAATTGTTAAAATTTCAAAAAGCTTTAAAACTTTAAAAGTTAAACTATAATTTAAATTATATAAATTTAAATTTACTATTGCTATTATGCTTTTTAAGATTAGGAGTTATTATTATAAATATTTAATTTTTAAGTGTATTGATTATATTTTTATGTAGAAATAATAATTCAACACTTATTCTTTGCAGAAAAAATTTGAGTGATTTTGAAAGATGTTTACAAGTTTTGAAAAGATAAAAACTTAATTAAAAACTGAATATGATGTCAAGTAATTTAAACTAAGTGTGTGGAAATTATTTTCAGAATTTCTAAACTTATGTCAAAATAAAGAAAATCTTTCCTAAAATTTTTAGAAAGTGTTGCAAATTAAAAAAAAATCATTGAAATCTTCCAGCTTCTTTTTGACAATTCTGGAAATCTCTTACAATATTTTTAAATATTTTGTTCAAATAATTTTTCTAAATAAAGCATCATTTTCAATGTTTTCAGGAATATTATTTTCTGCAAATAATAAGTGTTTAATTGCTATTCATAAATACAAATTTGAAGGAATTTTTTTTAATTCGCAATATAAACTTTTTTAATTAAAAAACTTTCAAACTTTAATTTTAACAAGATGTCGTGACTTTTATAAAATTATCTTTACATAAAATTTTTAGGACTTCAATTATTTTTTAAATTGTTGATTCAAATTCTATTGAAAACCACTGAATTTATAATTCATAGTAATTTATTTATCAAGATAGCTATACAGTAATGAGATAAATTAAACTTGTAATAACTGTTAAAAAAGAAGAATCCAACCACAATTTTGAATCACAGCACACTTATTCTCAGGTATCAAGAAAGGAGCAACTGTTCTTTGGTGCTTCCATTGGTAATGTAATGTAAATTTATTTATATTTATTTTATACTTATTATTTATATTATTTTATTATTATCTTATTGTTTTATTATTATTTTATTATTATTGTAACGTTCGAGAGATTTTTAAATATTTTCTTTTTGACCTCACACCCTCTTTATTTTTATTATACCTCGCGAGGAGAGACTAGAGGTATTTGATCTCAGGCCTACCTGAAATATTTATTATAAGGATTTACGTATTTTATCTTAAGTTTCTCAGATTCATCCGTTTCCATAGTCATAATTTAGCATTTAATTTAGTACTGTCCTTCCATAATTCCAGGGATGATGACCTGGTTGAAAAGAAATCCAGTCGACCAGCTTTAAAAAAAATATCCGGAATGAATACCCTAGCCGAAACCTCTTCAGATGGCTCTCCTATTTTCGGGAGTCTGTGTGCCTTAACACTCTTAATTTTAAGAAGTTTACAGCAGAGGTTCGAACAAACAAGCAACATCGGCACCAGAATTTGTTTGCCAGATTGAAAATTGGCAGTCTCTTGAG